>NC_059427.1:144144684-144444684 GCF_021028975.2 Sphaerodactylus townsendi | reverse complement strand
GGTAGTGATGACTTGGTTAGAATAGCCCTTCTTTGCTAGGTTTCCGACGCTCAAGCCACCAGGCGGTCAGACAGAACCATCGGGTTGGGGTGACGCGACCGCCCCTGTGACAACATGCCTGGGTGTGGGTAATCGGAGTATGAGAAGTTGCCAGTTGCAGAATTGACGAAAACCACGACGCCTGGGCCACCAGGGTTAATTAGATAACCTCTGCTTCCTCCATCCATATCTTCTTTGAGGAGTTTCGGCAGAACTGGAGTTGAGGGAATGCGTGAGAGTAGGCCTTTGGGCCATGGGCTGGTTAGCGCGATTCGTTCCCCAGCCCGCTGCGGAAGTACCTCGAAGTAATGCGGCAACCGGGCAGTTGCGAGGAGACGCCGGAAGAGGTCCGCGGGCGGGCTGGCCCACGTCTGTGTTATCCGGCGAAGACTGGGGTGTAGTTTTCCACCTGCCTCGAAAGTAGTGATTGACCACTGTTTCGCCAATCCGGCCTATATTGAGAATGCCCTGTATGCAGTACCATAAGGACTGCAGGTGTATCTCCTACCAGATAGGATGGCTGTCGCTTCCCGATGAAGACGCCGATCGAGAGCCCCGATTGTTGATGTGGGCTTTACGAGATGTTGGTCGGGTTCTGACCAGAAGATGGCAGTTCTGGAGTTGCGTTGAAGTGATGAAGGGCCAGGAGGATGGCCCTCATTTCTAAGATGCTGATCGGCATGGTGAGAGGAGCAGGCCAAATCCCTTGCGCGATGTCCCCTTGTAGGGAGGTTCCCCACGCTGAGAGGCCGGGCGCCCGAAGAGTTGGCGGTCGGTGTGGCAAAGGTAGACTTTCCTCAGATAGGTTTTTCGCTGACCACCAGCAGGCTTTCGCTGGTTGTTTGTTATCTGCAAGGACCTGTCCTTTTAGCATGATTCGAATTGGTGGCATGAGTGGAATCCATCGCAACTGCATGAATCTGGCCCACTGTAATACGTCTATTACTGATATGAAGAGTCCCATCAGTTTGGCCAGTTGTGAAGAGAGGCCTTGTTGGTCAGGAGAAATGGGGGTGACCATTTTCTGATCTTAAGGTTCATCTTGGATGGTGGTGCATGAAAGGCTTATTGTGAGGTGTCCACAATAGCCCCAGGTGTTCAACCGGAAGTTGAAGGATTCAGAGAACTCTTCTTATTGACAAGGAAGTCGTTGGCTAAGAGTGTGCATGACTATTCAGATCCTGTAGAGCCTGCTCTCTGATCGTGATCTGACAAGGATGTCGCCTAAGCACGGTGTATATGAATACCCCGCTCGAGGGCCATGATGGGAGCTAGAGACTGAGAAAACTCGCGCGGTGGCGAAGTCCTAATGAAGAGATTGTATTGAAGTGGAAACTGGGCCCACTGCAAATCTAAGAAATCTTCAGCAGGGGATTGATGGGCATTACGGGAGGTAGGCCTCCGTGAGGTCCAGTGAGGTTAGGGTAGTCGCCTGACGGAGTGTCACGATGGACCTGAGGGTTTTATTTTGAATCTGCGCTAAACGGATGAATTTAATTGCGATGAGGTTTAAGATGGCTCGCCAGTCGCCGCTCCTCTTGGGGACGGTGAAAAGTGTGAATAAACACCGCATCTAACGCTCTGAGGTGGGCACAGGTTCCACGCTGGATGTGAGCGGCGGCATGACCGCTCTGGTTCTTTCGTTTGTCCGGCTGCATTGTGGGGATAAATTCGAACCTGGGCTTTTGGGATGGTGGAAAATTCCAGGAGGATATCCGGATGTGACCACCTCCTTGGTCCACTGATCTACATGGTCGCCTGTCCATTGGTGGTGGAACTGTTGAAGGCGGCCTCCCACTGGGATCTGCGGTAGTCAGGATCTGGTTGTTCGTCATTCTGAATTGTCTGGGTCTCTGCCCTGGGTTACGTTGTAGGACGAAGGAATTGTTGAAGGTGTTACTATTCGCTTAAATGCTTGTTATTGCTGCTGTGGCTGCTGTTGTGGGAACCAGCGCTACCATCTCTCTTAGGCTCTGGGAGGGTGCGCGAGTGCTGAAGGTGTATGGTTTAAAGGAAGACGCATGTCTGTTCAGACTCCGACGTGATTCTTGGCATGGACTTATTGTTCTTGGTTTCCACTAAACAGCCGCTTCAGTTCTTTTCCAAAGAGGCGGAGTCATAATCATATAGGTGGAGACCACCTGTTTGGAATGGAGAAGTCTGCTGACCACAAGCTTCTTCGAACCAGGCTTGTCTTCTGACCACAGCTCAGTGCTGTGGGCTCGAGCTTAGCATGAGGGCGCCAAAGGTGAGAGTCGGCCCAGTAGTGAAACCGTTTCAGGACCCCTTTCCACGCTTCTCTCTGAGGCCCTGGGCCTCGGGGAAGCATAAGGAGAAGGCTATGCACCAGACAATGGTGGTCCCATGGTGGATGAGGGTTAGGCCCCTGATGGAAAGGGCTAACCTGTCGAATTCTTTTGAGGGCCATTATCCACTTCATGTGGTCTATGGGTCCTTTAGGTTACCTTCCACCTCCCAGACGAGGGCCACCCGACTGTAGAGCTACTACAGGGGCGCCGCACTGTGGGCGCTAATGATATTGTGAATATGTTCGGAAGACGAGAGGCTTTTGAGAAATGAAGGGCAGCTCTTGCTGGCCTCTAAATTGAGCTATTTTAATTCTTTCAAGAATTCTGGCAGGGGAAATGCGGGAGGAGCCGGACTGAGGGAGGATTCCTCTTCCTTAGGGACGCCTTTAACCTTTTTGAGGTGGAGGGGCTCCTGGGTCCTCAGCGCCTGCTGGGTTCCTGCAACCTGCTGATATAGCCTGCCATAAGGGGTGCAAGGTCCTCTTTTGAAAAGTTCGACGCACTGCTCATTGGCCTTTCGCGCCCTTCACTCTGAAATGAGATTCATCGAGCCCCTCGCCAGCTCTCCTCCTCAGATAAATTGAGGGGATCCATAGGCTGGGGTGGGTGGGGGTGGTAAAGCACCTGTGAAGAGGAACTGAGTGGTGTTCCAGGTCTGTGGGGTCTTTGATGAGAATGCTTTTTTCCCTTTATGCTGAGGCTTTTTTTATTTTTCTCATGTTGGCTACAATCTTTCCCTCATGGCTGTCCTGAACATTCCCATCAGGGACTCTGGGGAAGCGCATGGGTCCAAGAAGAGGATCAGCCATATTGGGAGACAGGCTGATGGAGCCCCTCCTCCCCGCTTCCCCTGTCTTGCCTGGCTGGAGACGCAGGCTGAGGAATTCACTGCTTCTGGCGCCTCTGCTCAATGGCGCTACACTGCCACACGCCTCCTCCTCCGCTTTCATGCTGACTCCCCGGAACCACGGGAGGAGAGCAACGCACCTCGCTCTAGCTGCATGGGGCTGTAGGGAGCTGCCAGCCACGCCCCTGAGTGGGACGCTGGTGCTCCTTTCGCTGGCTCCGCTGCGGAGGCCCCGGCGCCATTGTTGGCCGTGGGCTACCTTTTTTTCCTCTCCCTTCAAGGTCACGCATCGCTTGGAGGAGGTCGCACGAGGTTCTTCCCAGGTTCGCCATTTTGGGCTCTCGCAAACCGCCGCATCGGTTGTTGCCCTGGTGCTTTCGCCGCGATTTGCCGAAGAGTCTGGAGGAGGGGAGAAGGAGCTGCAAGGCGCTGCTCGCCATTGCCTGGCTGCCTGCCGCAATTAGTTGCTCTGCTAGCTGGTTGGGGTTAGAAGACAAACAGGGCGGAGACAGACTTACAAGACAGGAAGAAACAGAAGGGTAGTTGAAGAAAAAACAGCTTAGGCTTGTAGCTCCTAACAAGCGCTGCACTCCCTGCTGTAGGCAGGAAGAAGACTGGGGATCAAGGGGAGGTGCCAACCCAACACAGGAAGTGACATCAATTAAGTCCTGCCTCCCTGAGTATAGGTTGGAAATCACCCATCCAGGATGCCCGAGATCGCCTCCAGGAGAAACAGTGTGTGTGTGTGTGTGTTGTGTGTTGTGTGTGTGTTGTGTGCGTGCGTGCGTGCGTGCGTGCGCATGTGTGTTGAGAGTCAGTGTTAATACAGTGGCAGATTTGAGACCCTGGGTGACCCATGTTCAAATCTCAGATGCAGGCCCACTGGGTGACTTTATGCTGCGTGGCTCCATCGGTAGCATGCGGAATCGAAACCACAGCTGTATGCACAAGACCTCACGAGGCTCCACACCCTTCACATCCCACGTTTCTCACCACCGTCGCTCGCTGCCTCAAAGTCCCAGAGTGCACAACTGAAGGCCCTCCTCGCCCACACGCTCAGAGGGGAAAGACCAAAATGGCAAGCGACTGCTGTGGCGGCGGCGAAAAGCACCATCGTGTCACAGCCGACTTCCGGTAATTCCATGGGGTTTCCACGACAAGGGACATTCAGAGGTGGTTTGCCACTGCTGGCCTCTATGGAGCAACCCTGGACTTCCTTGGTGGTCTCCCACACAAATACTAACCAGGGCCAACCATGCTTTGCGTCTGAGATCAGATAAAGCTGGGCTAGCCGGTGCCATCCAGGTCAAGGCAAGAGAGCAACAGGGTCAGTCTGCCATTACCTGCCTCCGAAGAGCAACCCTGGACTTCCTTGGTGGCCTCCCATCCAGATTCTTCCGAGATCTGAGCAGATTGTGTTAGCCTGGGCCATCCAGGTCTAGGCAACTGGTGAACAGAGATGTCTGGCATTTACGTGCCTCTGCACAGTAATCCTACACTTCCTTAGAATAATAGAATCATAGAGTTGGAAGAGACCCCAAGGGCCATCAAGTCCAACCCCCTGCAATGAAGGAACACACCATCAAAGCACTCCTGACAGATGTTCATCCAGCCTCTCTTTCAAAACCTCCAAAGAAGGAGACTCCACCACTCTCCAAGGCAGTGAATTCCACGGTCGCACAGCCCTGATGGTCAGAAAGTTCTTCCTAATGTTTAGGTGGAATCTGTTTTCCTGCACCTTGAATCCATTACTCCACGTCCTTAATTTCTGAGGCAGCAGAAAACAAGCTTGCTCCCTCTTCGACATGACATCCCTTCAAATATTTAAACGCGGTTATCATGTCACATGGTTATCATGTCAGAGGTGGTATGATAATGTCTTTATTTTATTTATTTATTTATTTAGCTTTTATACCGCCCCATCCCCGAAGGGCTCTGCCTGTGTAGTAACCCCGGGGGAGGGGGTGGGCCTCCCATTCAAATACTAACTCGGGCCTCCACTTGGCTTCCAAGATCTGGCAAGATGGGGCTAGTCTGAATCATCCAGGTATGGTCAAGAAGCAGATTAAAAGTGGAAATAACGGCAAAGAGCCTTGGGCTGCATCGCACGGGCTGCCCTCGCACTTGGGAGATCTTTCTTTTTTCACTCAGACGCGCTCGGGAGGTTGAGATCCGCAGCTGCTCCGGGCAAGATGACTGTTTTCCTCGTGCCCGAGGAACTAAGCCAAGCTCCTCGCCCTTCACCACCTGGCCAGCCCAGGAGAACCGGAATGTCCCTTACTCACCGGTCCCCTTGTATTTGTCCACAAAACAGTACTTCAGCTCGTAGTCCCTGAGTAGGTCATGGACTTCCTGTGAAAAATACAAAAAGGGGAGGGGCAGCTAGATGAACTTGAATGGCAGGTGTTTAACCGCTTCCCCCGCCCAACCTGTCAGAACATCCTTAAACCAGTCCATTGAAACAGTTGTTGATGAACAACGGTTCCTTTATTGGAGGTAAGATTAGTCCAGCACAGCACAAAGAAGTCTCTGGATGCCCCAGCCAGAATGTTAAAGTAATCAGCAAGCCCAATTCCCCCCGCCCACCATACAATCTCACAGCTGCACTACAGACCAAAATATGTGGCCTTCACTAGCTGAGCAGAGGAGAGATAAGCAGTCAGGAAACAGCAGAAGAATAATGTATTGTCGAAGGCTTTCACAGCCAGATTCAACTGGTTCTGGTGGGTTTTGCAGGCTGCGTGGCCGTGGTCTGGTGGATCTTGTTCCTAACGTTTCGCCTGCATCTGTGGCTGGCATCTTCAGAGGTGTATCGCAGAGGGAAGCCTGTTACACTCTGTGTCCAGTGAGAAGGGAATGTTTAGTGGGGTATATATTGTCCATGTCTCAGGGTGGGGAACCAATCAGTAAGTGTTTGGGTGGAACTTGCTATGCAAAGGTGTGGTTGATAGTCTTATATTGCGGATGGCGTTTTTCAGTCCAGGGAGTGATTCACATTTTTATGCCCTGCAGGAGCAGCAGTATTGGTGAACGTAACTCCACCCAAACACCAGATTTGCATTCACCAATACTGCTGCTGCTGCAGGGCATGAAAATGTGAATCATTCCCTGGACTGAAAAACGCCACCCACAATACAATACTATCAACCACACCTTTGCATAGCAAGTTCCACCCAAACACTTACTGACTGGTTCCCTACCCTGGGACATGGACAATATATACCCCACTAAACATTCCCTTCTCACTGGACACAGTGTGTAACAGACTTCCCTCTGCGATACACCTCTGAAGACGTCAGCCACAGATGCAGGCGAAACGTTAGGAACAAGATCCACCAGACCACGGCCACGCAGCCCGGAAAACCCACCACAATCAGCAGAAGAATAGTTTCACCCAGCAGATTCACACAGACCAAAGTTCCCATCCCCCAGCACTCAAGCCACCCCGACACAACCCAGGACAACAGCTCACGTTCCACAGAAGAGGCCACCACCCATTACTAATGGACAGAATTCAATCTTCCCCTCTGTCAAACCCTCCTGGTTAACTCTGGAACCTACAACTGCAGTTTAAGGAATCGGGACGGACACGAGTTACCCTCGGCATCAATTCCAACAGTGCCTGCAGATCTGGAATTCTTACCAACTGATTTAGCTGGTGGGCTTTAGCAAACAGATGGCGGGAAAACACTACCCAGTACTCTGTCACTGAACGGGGTGAGCCGCTCCCTCCATCGAAAGAGACCCCAGTGTCTAGGGGCCCCATGATCACAACTGCTGGTAGGCAGAGCTCCTCTATCCAAGGTTACACACCCTCCATCAGACCCAGATGAAGTTGCCTGATAAAGAGGCAGACCCTTGGAGAGCCAGCCTGGTGTAGTGGTTAAGAGCAGGAGCGCGCTAATCTGGAGAACCGGGTTTGAGCCCCCGCTCTGTCACTTGAGCTGTGGAGGCTTAACTGGTGAACTAGATTAGATTGTGCACTTCAACACATGCCAGCTGGGTGACCCTGGGTGAGTCACAGCTCTATGGAGCTCTCTCGGTCCCACCCACCTCACAGGGTGTCTGTTTGGGGGGGGGGGGATGAGCTTCAGATGCCAGCCACAGATGTAGGCGAAACGTCAGGCGAAAATGCTACTGGAACACGGCCACACAGCCCGGAAACCCCACAAGACCCCAGTGATTCTGGCGCCAAAAGCCTTTGACAATTCACTGTCTGAGGAATGTTGGTGACAGTACTTTTCTGTCACAGGGAAGGCAAGGGGGTGGGTCCCTGTACTGGGGGATATAATGCTTTGCCTTTTCCATGTACCCAGTTCTGACAATACGAGCCAACAGCTTTTCTATGCTTGCAATCAACAAATAAGAATGCTGCTTTCAAAGTGTTGATTCCTTTTCATAAATGACCTGGAAGTAGGGGTGGGTAGTGTGGTGGCCAAGTTTGCAGATGATACCAAATTATGTAGGGTGGTGAGAACCACAAAGGATTGCGAAGAGCTCCAAGCGGACCTTGGTAAATTAGGTGAGTGGGCTCAGAAATGCCAAATGCAGTTCAATGTAGCAAAATGCAAAGTGATGCACATAGGGGCAAAAAATCCAAACTTCACATACACGCTACAGGGGTCAGTGCTATCAGTCACAGACCAGGAAAGGGATTTGGGCGTCTTAGTTGATAGTTCCATGGGAATGTCAACTCAATGCATGGCAGCTGTGAAAAAGGCAAACTCTATGCTGGGGATCATTAGAAAAGGAGTTGATAATAAAACTGCAAAGATTGTCATGCCCTTATATAAAGCAGTGGTGCGACCGCACTTGGAGTCCTGTGTTCAGTTCTGGTCGCCACATCTCAAAAAGGATATCGAAGAGATAGAAAAAGTGCAGAGAAGGGCAACGAGGATGATTGAGGGACTGGAGCACCTTCCTTATGAGGAGAGGCTGCAGCGTTTGGGACTCTTTAGTTTGGAGAGGAAACGTCTGAGGGGGGATATGATTGAAGTCTACAAAATTATGCATGGGGTAGAAAAATGTTGACAGAGAGAAATTTTTCTCTCTTTCTCACAATACTAGAACCAGGGGGCATCCATTGAAAATGCTGGGGGGAAGAATTAGGACTAATAAAAGGAAACACTTCTTCACGCAACGTGTGATTGGTGTTTGGAATATGCTGCCACAGGAGGTGGTGATGGCCACTCACCTGGATAGCTTTAAAAGGGGCTTGGACAGATTTATGGAGGAGAAGTCGATTTATGGCTACCAATCTTGATCCTCTTTGATCTGAGACTGCAAATGCCTTAGCAGACCAGGTGCTCAGGAGCAACAGCCGCAGAAGGCCCTTGCTTTCACCTCCTGCCTGTGAGCTCCCAAAGGCACCTGGTGGGCCACTGCGAGTAGCAGAGAGCTGGACTAGATGGACTTTGGTCTGATCCAGCTGGCTTGTTCTTATGTTATGTTCTTAATTGAACAAGTCTGCGGATGTGACATCCTCCTTACTAGAGCCCGTTTTATTGTACACTGACACGGGCTTCAGTGCTAGTTATACCGTAAGAGCAAACTACCACACAGCTTGAGCCTTTTCCGAGAGGAAGAGAATTTTTAAGAGCGGGTGATAATCAGACGAAAGAGAAAAAGTGGAGAAGCCCCCCGCCCCGCCGGCCATCTGGGAATTCTAGAACAGTCTGGGGAAGGACCAATTTGCCAGCCCCCCGTCTGGACAATTCTACACAGAAGGTTTAAATGCTCAAAGTTTTCAGAATTACTTGAGAGTAGCTGAAGTCCAGCAGTGTCGGTTAAGGGGAGGGGTAGTTTTTTTCTGTCTCCTGCCAAGGATACTTCTAAAAGCTTTATTCCGCCGCCGCTGCCCCCCACCCCGCAGAACGAACACACACACACACACACACGAGAATCTATAGCTAGCTGTTAAGTCGGACAGCAACAGATGGATTTTTACAGTGAAGGCCTCCCAAGAGAGGTAAGCAGAGGTGGGATTCAGGGGGTTCCAAAGGTTCTGTAGACTCTGTCGTTAAATTTTAAAATATCACTTTTTTAATACTTAAAATATTTCTTATTAAGTATGAATATTTTTATTACTTAAAATTTAAAAAGTGATATTCAAAATATTTTTAAATACTTTTAAACAGTCGTTATTTGAATCCCACCATCATCGGAGCCCTTCGGGGACGGGGTGGTATAAAAGCCTAAAGTATAAATGAATGAATGAATGAATGAATGAATGAATGAATGAATGAATGAATGAATGAATGAATGAATGAATGAATGAATGAATGAATGAATGAATGAATGAATGAATGAATGAATGAATGAATGAATGAATGAATGAATGAATGGGAACCTGCTGTTAAAGTGTTTGAATCCCACCACTGGAGGTGAGGATCATTAACTGTAATTTGGGGCTTGTCTGTGAAAGCTTGATTATAAAAGTTCGCTTTCCCCCAGTTATTTTGAAGTCTGGACCCCGGCCAATGCTGACTTTAGGGAACGCCAACAGCTAGCTCAGCATGTGCAGTGAGGCAAGACGAACCAGTGGACCTTAGGGCTGGAGTAAGCAGAGAAACTGGTACATCGTAACTTTTATTCTTTGAGGGGCGGCAGAGAAATGTCTTTTTGTGAGGGTCAAGACACCTTTCAGCGTGGTGCAGTGGATTCTAACCTGGAGCAGGTGGATTCTAACCTGGAGAACGGTGTTTGATTCCCTACTCCTCCACCTGAGTGGCGGAGGCTTATCGGGTGAACCAGATGTGTTTCTGCACTCCTACATTCCTGCTGGGTGACCTTGGGCTAGTCACAGTTCTCTCAGGACTCTCTCAGTCCCACTTACCTCACCAGGTGTCTGTTGTGGGGAGAGGAAGGGAAAGGAGCTTGTAAGCCACCTTGAGTCTCCTTACAGGAGAGAAAGGTGAGGTATAAATCCAAACTCCTCTTCTTCTCTTTCATCTCAAACAGGGAGGTAAATTTATAGCCTCTTAAGCTGCACAGTTGTATCCATGAAGCAACAATCTCCATTTCAGATTTTAAAAAGCTAGCCTTACCCAAGGTCCTACCTTGGCAAGGTGGCTGGCCCCACCTTCCGGTTGGAAAAGCATCTGGCTCAAAAGGTAAGCCTCGTGCATAACAGACAGGCAGATTCGAATCCAGTAGCATCTTAGAGACCAACAAAATTGGGAGGGGGTTAGCGTGGTGTAGCGGTTAAGAGCAGGTGTACTCTAAACTGGAGGAACCAGGTTTGATTCCCCGCTCTGCCACTTCAGCTGTGGAGGCTTATCTGGGGAACCAGATTAGCTTGTGCACTCCCATACACGCCAGCTGGGCGACCTTGGGCTAGTCACAGTTCTTTGGAGCTCTCTCAGCCCCACCCACCTCACAGGGTGTTTGTTGTGAGGGGGGAAGGGAAAGGAGATTGTATGCCCCCTTGAGTCTCCTTATAGGAGAGAGAGGGGGGATATAAATCCAACTCTTCTTCTTCCTTAGTCAGATACAAGTTGGAACGGAGATCCCTACATCATTCAATCCCAATCTGGACGTGGGAGGCTGTTGCAAAGAAGAGACTTCAAGTGCAAAAGGTTAAAGCCAAATGGAATCTGTTAGATTAGAGCAGAAAATTAGCCCCTATTCATTCCTGGCAGGGTCCATTGTTTTAAACTTGTAAATGAATTCAAGTCCAGCAATTTTCCCATTGTAATCTCCCCTTGAAGCTTCTCTATTGGATGACTGCCACTCTTAGTTCAATACTGGAATGTCTTGCCCAAAAATCACACTGGTCTCTAAGGTTCCCCTGAACTCAAATCTAGCTGTTCTACTGCAGACCCACACGGCTACCTCTGAAATTCTCAGGCATCGGGGAGGCAGAGCAAGATGTGTTTTGAAATATGTCTCCCAAACAGCATGAAATGTTCCAAACACCATATATCTTCCCCCAGCATAAGCCTAGCCCAGTGATGGCAAACCTTTTCGAGACCGAGTGCCCAAACTGCAACCCCAAACCCGCTTATTTATTGCAAAGTGCCAACATGGCCATTTAACCTGAATACTGAGGTTTTAGTTTAGAAAAAAACTCCGAGGAGTGTGTTACTCAGGAGTAAGCTGGGTGGTAGTCGGTGGCTTTGCTTTGAAGCAACCGTGCATCTCTTGCAATGGGTGAATCACGACCCTAGGAGGGTTTACTCAGAAGCAAGCCCCATTGCCAGCAACCGAGCTTACTCCCAGGTAAAGGATTGCGCTTTTGTTCTTTGCATGAAAATCAGTGGGGTTTAACAGGACTTAACAGGATTACCTACACTGATTCCCCAAAACTTGGTCTTAGGTTTAATGCTAATAATCGAGCCCAGCGGCCCAGGCCAGCCTAGATGTGGGGGGGGAGGACTCTGCGCGTGCCCACAGAGAGGGCTCTGAGTGCTACCTCTGGCACCCGTGCCATAGGTTCGCCACCACTGGCCTAGCCAAACACTGGAAAGGAAGTTATTTTTGCTCTTGAAAAAAACAGAGACTATCAACTAAACGAATTTCTGGAAAGCTGCCCGCTGCTAAAGAATCTCTATTGAAAGAGATCAGAAGTCAACTGATCCCACCTAAACAATGAGGGCCGATCACAAGGTCAAGCTTTACCTGGGGGGGGGGGGGGGGGCTGTTGGTCCACTGCTAGGCAACCATACAAATGTACACAGTGAGGATTTCCCACGAAGTTCCACGGCCCTTTCGGATGAGGCAACCAGCCCCATAGCAGAGCACACACACGCACTACAAAACAGTCACAATAACACATCTAATTTCACTGTTCTCTCCAGAGCATTTCAAGCGATCTTTTTGTGAATGGGCTGTTTCTGAGGCCTGCCCTTCTGTTCTCCCGTTCTGCATTTCTACCCAACTGAAACCAACAGAATTGTGCTACCAGATCAAGCCGAACGATAGGAGTCCCCAACATGGCGCCTGTGGCCACCGTGACATCTACTGAATGGTTTTAGAAATGTGGTGGGACAGGGCTGCTCTTTGGCCACTGGACATTTGGCTACCTTAGCAGATTTACCCCCCCCCCTTCTCTCCTGTAAAGAGACTCAAAGGGGCTTACAATCTCCTTTCCCTTCACACCCACCCCACAACAATCACCCTGTGAGGTGGGTGGGCTGAGAGCTCCGAAGAACCCTGACTAACCCAAGGTCACCCAGCTGGCGTGTGTTGGAGTGCACAAACTAATCTGGTTCCCCAGATAAGCCTCCACAGCTCAAGTGGCAGAGCAAATCCGGTTCTCCAGATTAGAGTGCACCTGCTCTTAACCACTACACCACACTGTGTTTTACATACAGGGTATATTTCAAATTGTAAATAAAGGTAGCAGTTTTTTGATAAGTGGAACTTTTTTCCATTGAGAGGGAGTGCACAATCTGTCAAAGAAGAAGAGTTGGATTTCTATCCCCCCCCCCTTTCTCTCCTGTAAGGGGACTCAAAGGGGGCATACAATCTCCTTTCCCTTCCCCCCCCAACAGCAAACGCCCTGTGAGGTGGGTGGGGCTGAGAGAGCTCCGAAGAACCGTGACTAGCCCAAGGTCACCCAGCTGGCATGTGTTGGAGTGCACAAGCTAATCTAACACTTTTTGTCCAGGCAGCTAGGAAAATGCGAGCAGCGTACATAAGGAGGGAAGGCTTTGCTTAAACTGATGACTTACCAAGTCCGTTGACAATTCAGCTCAGTGTGAAAGACGCTGTGGTAATATTTGATGTGGACAGTATTCAATGCAGTATTTTAATCAGATTAAATACTGTATTGAAGACTGTCCACATCAAATATTGAGAATGTAATCCATTTATATTTTAACCTAAAGACAAATTTATTATTTCAATTTTAAATGTTCTCATTGTATGTAGTATTTTCCTTTTATTTACTCTTTTCTGGATGTTATAGCCAATGGCTCAAACAATAAATATTATTACCTACCCACAAGCTAATCTGGTTTGCCAGATAAGCCTTCACAGCTCAAGTGGCAGAGCGGGGAATCATAAGAAAGAGCCTGCTGGATCAGACCAGAGTCCATCTATTCCAGCACTCTGCTACTCACAGTGGCCCACCAGGTGCCTTTGTGAGCTCACCTGCAGGATGTGAAAGCAATGACCTTCTGCTGCTGCTGCTCTCCTAAGGCATTTGCAATCTCAGATCAAGATTGGTAGCCATAGATCAGTGGTGGCGAACCTATGGCACGAGTGCCAGAGGTGGCACTCAGAGCCCTCAATTTGGGCACGCGCAAACAGAGTCCCCCCCCCCCCCCCCCCACATCTAGGCTGGCCTGGGCCGCTGGGCTCGATTATTAGCATTAAACCTAAGACCAAGTTTTGGGGAAGCAGTGTAGGTAACCCTGTTAAGCGCTGTTAAACCCCACTGATTTTCATGCAAAGAACAAAAGCGCAATCCTTTACCTGGGAGTAAGCTCAGTTGCTGGCAACGGGGCTTGCTTCTGAGTAAACCCTCCTAGGGCAGTGATTTACCCATTGGAAGAGATGCACGGTTGCTTCAAAGCAAAGCCACCGACTACCACCAAGCTTACTCCTGAGTAACGCACACCTCTGAGCCAACCTTTTCTCTAAACTAAAACCTCAGTATTCAGGTTAAATTGCTGTGTTGACACTTTGCGATAAATAAGTGGGTTTTGGATTTGCAGTTTGGGCACTCGGTCTCGAAAAGGTTCGCCATCACTGCCATAGATCGACTTCTCCTCCAAACCTGGTTCTCCAGATTAGAGTGCACCTGCTCTTAACCACCACACCAAACTATCAACTAAGAGTTGACAGTAGGGCTGTATATTCTTCCATCACAGTAGGAAGCATGCTGGACCATCTTTGTTGTAGAATGCTCCTCCCTGGTCCTAGTGCCTCCTCAGCCGTGCTCCCCCATCCATTTGAAAATATGACAGTAAAAATACGTTTTGGCATAAATGCTCTTGTATCAAAGTACCGTGTTCTGTAATGCACACAACAATGCTCTGGCCAAAGACAGCGTATGAAAATGAATGATGATTCTCATATTCATTTGGGACTATATTCTAACAAGAAAGCAGACAATTTTCTCAGCCGCTGCACCTCAACTGACTGAAATAACATCTTTCTGCGGAACAGACTGTAGCGACGCGCTTTTTCTCCCCGACTGTCCGACCTTCCAAAAGGAAGTGAGATCAGGAAGAAACTGTCTGGTTCTAGTTGAGGCGAAGAAGAGTCTGATGCATCTGAACCAACCAATGCTTGCCAGAGAACTTAAAAACTCACCCGAATGCACTGTTCTGTACTTGTGAGGTAATTTATTCTTCTGAGACTGGCCTTATTCCTAGATGGCTCTATACCACGCCAAGGAGAGAGACAGAGGCCCCTTCCGCACACGCAAAATAATGCATTTTCAAACCACTTTCACAACTGTTTGCAAGTGGATTTTGCCATTCCGCACAGCTTCAAAGAGCACTGAAAGCAGTTTGAAAGTGCATTATTCTGCATGTGCGGAATGAGCCTGAGTGTGACACACACACACACACACACGCACGCACGCACGCACGCAAGCACGCACGCACGCACGCACACACACACACACTGCCCGGCCCCAGACACCGCAGGTCTTATCAGCACGGCCTGATTGTGCACAGCTTGGACTCGGGGCCGGAGTTTCCACGCACCATGAAGAGCCGCAGGGGCTGCACTCCGAAACATAGGTCTGGAAGGGACCTAAGGATCATGAAGTCCAGCCCCCTGCCCAGTGCAGGAAATTCAAAACTGCCCCCACCCCAGTGACCCCTACTCTATGACCAGGGAAAGAAAGAAAGAAAGAAAGAAAGAAAGAAAGAAAGAAAGAAAGAAAGAAAGAAAGAAAGAAAGAAAGAAAGAAAGAAAGAAAGAAAGAAAGAAAGAAAGAGGGAGGGAGGGAGGGAGGGAGGGAGGGAGGGACGGGCTTACTTTCAGGGTCCCTGGTCAGTCTGACCTGGAGGAAAATTCCTGCCCACAATGTGGCGATCAATGGGCATGAGTCTGGGCAGGCAAGTGAGGACATGATAGCCAAGCTCGCCCCTTCCTGACCTTTCTTCTGTGATCTGCCCATGTTCACAGAATCGGCCTTGCTGCCAGATGGTCACCTGACCTGGGCTTAAAACCTCCAAAGCAGGAGGAGCCCACCACCTCCCAAGCAAGTCTGCCTCCCCCACCCCCACCCCGGAACTCCTGTAACTATCCAGAATATTCAGCTGAAAACTCTTTTGATTTAATTCCCACCCACTGGTTCTGGACTGATCTTCTGAGGACGACAGAAAACAACTCTGCTCCATCCTCTATATGACAGCCCCACAAATACTTGAAGATGGCTATTCTGTCACCTATCAGTCGTCTCCTCTCCAAGCAAAACATACAACACAGCGCGTTTCCAGCTAAGAGAGCCAGCATGGTGCAGTAGTTAAAAGCAGGTGCACTTTAATCTGGAGAGCCGGGTTTGATTCCCCGCTCTGCCACTGGAGCTGTGGAGGCTTATCTGGGGAACCAGATTAGCCTGTGCACTCCAACACACGCCAGCTGGATGACCTTGGGCGAGTCACAGTTCTTCTGAGCTCTCTCAGCCCCACCTACCTTGCAGGGTGTTTGTTGTGGGGGGGTGGGAAGGGAAAGGAGATTGTCAGCCCCTTTGAGTCTCCTTACGGGAGAGGAAGGGGGGATATAAATCCAACTCTTCTTCAAGGCAAGAAACAAACAGAGGACGTTTGCCATTGTCAGCCTCCGTGGATCTACCCTGAACTTCGTCAATGGTCTCCCATCCAAATACTAACTAGGTCTGACCCAGCTTAACTTCCAAGTCTGGAGAGATCACACTAGATTGGGCCGTCCAGGTCAAGGCAGAGAAACTGCCATCAAGCCAAGGCTGAGATACGGCTCACCCCATTGGGTTTTCAGGGCAAAAGGTAGAGGAGGTTTGCCACTGTCGGCCTCTGTGCAGGAGCCCTGGACTTCCTTGGTGGTCTCCCATCCAGGTACTAACCAAGGAAGATACTGCTCAGCTTCCACAATGGGACAAGATTGGGCTAACCTGGGCCATCCAGGTCAAAGTGCCTTTGTAACTGGCTGATCTAAATATTCTGTGCATAGCCTTGAGACCCAGCGTGGTGCAGTGGTTAAGAGCAGGTGCGCTGTAATCTGGAGACCTGGGTTTGATTCCCCGCTCTGCCACTTGAGCTGTGGAGGCTTATCTGGGGAACTGCATTAGCTTGTACTCTCCCACACATGCCAGCTGGGTGACCTTGGGCGAGTCACAGTCCTTTGGAGCTCTCTCAGCCCCACCCACCTCACAGGGTGTTGGTTATTGGTAGGGGGGGTGGGAAAGGAGATTGTCAGCCCCTTTGAGTCTCCTTACAGGAGAGAAAGGGGGGATATAAATCCAAAACTTTTCTCTTCTTCATTCCTTCTGCCTCTCCAAGTGGCCAGACTCTAGCACCCCAAAAATATCTGCCGTCTGCCATTTCCAGTCCCCAGACAGAAGAACTTCCAGCCGCTTGCTTTCCCCAAGCATGGGATTTGCAGCCATTCTGGCCAGCCCGCCAAGCCCTGCTCACAACTAGACAGCATCTTCAACCCCTGCACTCGAGACAGGCAAGGGAGCGCCAGCTACGCAGGGAGTTAATACACAGCTGGACTGCAGCATTTCGGTCACGTGTTGGGGCAGCTCTGGAAAGCTGTCCCAAGAAACTGACACGACGACGTTCAACGGGACACAAAACGTGGATTGTTAGAATGAAACTAAAGACTGGAGTTTATGAAACAGAACTAGAGCCCTACTGTGGAGAAAATTGATGGCGTTACATATCGACCCCAGACTACTGTTTCTCATAAAACAGCTATACACTTGCACTAGCTGTAGAATAAGAGCCGCAACCAAAGGACCGCTCACAGAAAATATCACCACAACCAGAGGGGTCAAACAAAGCTGTACATTGGCCCCCACTTTGTTCAATATATTCCTTAGTGATCTAGTGCCAACCCTCCAGAAGGCCAATGGGCATGTTCCCAAACTAAGTGCTAAACACGCGTCTGCGCTACTTTTATGCTGACGACAATCGTTCTTCTTTCCCACACTAAAGTTATCTCACTCGCCTCTTAAATTGCTGTGCTGAATATTGTAAGAGGAACGAACTGGTAATTAACTATGAAAAAACCAAAATAATGGTCTTCGCTAGAAGACCCCCCAGTCATACATGGACCATCAATAACAGACCCATAGAACAAGTTAACTAGTTCAAATATTTGGGCATAACTCTTACCAGCAACCTTAATTGGGCAGTACATAGGAAATTAGCACTCGCTGCAGCTAACAACAGTGCCCTAGCAATTCAGCGTTTCTTTTTCACTGTGGGCCACCAGTATATACCATCCGCATTGAAGGTGTTCAATGCTAAATGTCGCGGGCTCTCAGCTCCTCTATGGAGCACCAATTTGGATCGGAGCTGGCAACAAAAAATATAAACACAGCCCAGTCCCGTTGTTTCCATTAAATTGTGGGCTTACCAAATTGTGTTACATATGCAGTCTCAAAGTTTAGAACTCGGGCAGTTTGCAGGATCACTCCAGTTTGTTAACTCCTCATGCTTTCCGACTATGCAAATTCTAGGTGGTTGAAACTAGTTGAGGGAAAAATCAACGCCTTTGGCTTTTCATTAGAGTCGTTTCATTCCCTCTTTCCCTATCAGAAGCTATTATAGCTGCTTGAAAACAAAGCTATTAGGAACAAGAGTATCGGGATATGATAACTGGGCTATGCGAGGAAAAAACGCGGTTCCCCCCCGACCCCAAGCTTATTCCAATTCGGAACAAGGACACATGGCCAATTATTTACAGTGGATCACCAACCCTAAATTAAGAAGAGCTTTAACGCTGGCCAGATTCAATCTAATGCCTTCTATGCTGCTCTGTGGCAGATATCAACAAATTGATAAACAGAGGAGGCTATGTCCATGCAACATGGGTCAGGTGGAGACACTTCTATCATACCCTCTTTCATTGTGTAGGTTTTGCAAAAATCAGAATGTCACAATCTGCACTTATCCCATTTCTGTATAATAATCTAACCGATGCTCTTAAGATACCTATGCTTTTGAACAACATGGATCCCATTAGTGTGCTTAGAGAATGTAGCAAAATTTCTGCTAACGATAATAGACGTAAGTCTAGATGAATGCCAATCAATGTCTATGTATTATGACCACATATAGCCAGCAGTAATTTTTCTAGCTTCTATCAGTATCCAATGACGTTTAAGTGAGTCAACTTAGCTGAAAGAATGTTTTATAGTTACAGAAGGACCATGTATATATTTTAGTACCAGTGTCTATGACTGTGAGCAATGGTGGGCAGGTTTTGTATGCTTGTTTTGTATGTTTATTTTATGCCAATAAAGGCTTGTTACTTACTTATGAAACAGAACAAAGGAAGTTCTTCCCGCAGGGGGGAAGGAGAATCTACGTGAAGCCAAATCCCAGAAGCAAGTTTTGCAAAGGAACCAGGAAAGCAAACTGCAAAGCAAAAGCTATATTTGCCACAGTGCTGAAAAAAAAATTGTATTTACAGTAAACTCTGTGACAAGGAAATCTGTGCTCTGAGCTCAAAGAGAAATCTGGAAAAAAGTCCATCTGCTCAGGCTGCACAATTTATCATATAGTTTCTCTAGAAGTTAACCACACAATTTCATGAGGATGGGGGGATGAGGGGGGAAGAGAATTAAAGGGCCAAGATTCTCAGTATACACTTGTACAAGGCCATCACAAAATGCACACAGGCACAATGACAAAGGCTCTTAATTTCACCTTTCCAGCATGGTGTAGTGCAGTGGTGGCGAACCTATGGCACGGGTGCCAGAGGTGGCACTCAGAGCCCTCTCTGTGGGCACGTGTGCACAGAGTTCATCATGTGCGGGGGGGGGAATCACCCCCCCCCACACACACACACACCCCTAGGCTGGCCTGGGCATGATCCTTTACCTGGGAGTAAGCACGGTTGCTGGCAATGGGGCTTGCTTCTGAGTAAACCCTCCTAAGGCAGTGATTCATCCATTCGAAGCGTTGCACAGTTGCTTCACCAAGCTTACTCCCGAGTAATGCACGCCTCAGAGCCAACCGTTTTTTCTAAACTAAAACCTCAGTATTCAGGTTAAATTGCCGTGTTGGTACTTTGCGATGAATAAGTGGGTTTGGGGTTGCAGTTTGGGCACTTGGTCTCGAAAACGTTCACCATCACTGGTGTAGTGGTTAAGAAAGGTTGACTCTAACCTGGTTTGATTCCCCACTGCTCCACGGGAGCAGCAGACTCTTATCTGGTGAGCAAGATTTCCTGCTCCTCCACATGAAGCCTGCTGGGTGACCTAGGGCTAATCACAGTTCTCTCAGAGCTCTCTCAGCCCCATATATACCTTACAAAGTGCCTGCGGTGGGGAGGGGAAGGGAAGGCAGCTGGGAACTGCCTGGAGACTCCTTAAATGTAGAGAACAAGTGAGGGGTATAAACCATACTCTTCTTCTTGCTGGATCGTACTGAGAGACGTGGCGTAGGAGGTTAAGAGCTCGTGTATCTAATCTGGAGGAACCGGGTTTGATTCCCAGCTCTGCCCCCTGAGCTGTGGAGGTTTATCTGGGGAATTCAGATTAGCTTGTGCACTCCCACACAGGCCAGCTGGGTGACCTTGGGCTAGTCACAGCTTCTCGGAGCTCTCTCAGCCCCACCCACCTCACAGGGTGTGAGGGGGGAAGGGCAAGGAGATTGTCAGCCCCTTTGAGTCTCCTGCAGGAGAGAAAGGGGGGATATAAATCCAAACTACTCCTCCTCCTCCTCCTCCTCTTCAATCCTTGTTCTCTGTACTAACACCTGAGAATTCAAATTACAACCTCTCCCTGATGCCACAGGGCCCGGAAAGTGTCACACAGCTCAAAATCTCAAGCTGACGGCATCCCTGTGTCTTTACAACTGTTTGGCAACTCCTTTTTTTGCATCCCACTATCCTTTTTTTGCATCCCATTATCCTTTGCAAAACAATTATGACGTCTTGCACACTTAATCATCTTCTCTTGCCGGAGCAAGTAATACTTTCCCATCTCGTTTTTCGTTCCTCTTGGTTGTCTACCTCTCCCCAACGTGGCGCTTCAAAATGCAGCTGGTTTTCTTTGCTTTGTGGATACTGAATGGTAGTATATAAGTGATTGGGGGGGTGGGGGGTGGGCTCCAGAAGACACAGGTTTTGTTTTCGTCTTTTAAAAGTTTTTATCTCATCGGTATTTTCTGTGCTGCTAAGCCAGTGACTTCGCTTCTTGTGACGCTCCGGGTCCTTGTTTTATTTCTTTATCTAAGATAAAACGTTTGTTAGTCACCTTTTGTCCTTACAGAGGTGACTTGCAACTTCGCACATTCTGTTTCTAGGCGTGAGCAAAACTTGGTGACACGCCAGCGAGGAGGGAATAGCCAGTGGTGGGATTCAAACAATTTAACAACTGGTTGTTTACGAGCACCATTTTAGCAACCGGTTCTGCCCAAGTCTTGCAAACCTGCTGAAGCCCATCACTGGGAATAGCTCAAGATATTGATAAATTATGAAGGTCACATGAAAGGAAAGGCTAGAGACCCCAACAGAAACAGCACAAGCCAAATATCTGCTCAGCAGCCTGAGCAATGTTAGAGTTTCTAGGGCAGGGGTAGGGAACCTGCGGCTCGAGAGCCGCATGCGGCTCTTCTGCCCTTGCACTGCGGCTCCACGAGCCAAGCCGCTGGCCCCATCCTTGCCCGCCCTGCAGGCAGCAGGGCGGACGCATCCATGCGCTTCTCAGAATGAACGGAGTAAAAGGTAAAAAAAACCAATATATACAGTGTTGTCTTTATTTTAAATGTCAAAAATTATTTGTGGCTCCAAGTGTTTTCTTTTCCCGTGGAAAATGGGTCCAAATGGCTCTTTGAGTGTTAAAGGTTCCCTACCCCTGTTCTAGGGTGTTCTGTGGCCATGTTCCAGTAGTACAGTGATGGCGAACCTTTTTGAGGCCGAGTGCCCAAATTGCAACCCAAAACCCACTTATTTATCGCAAAGGGCCAACACGGCAATTGAACCTGAATACTGAGATTTTAGTTTAGAAAAAATGGTTACTCGGGAGTAAGGTGTGCGTTACTCGGGAGTAAGTTTGGTGGTATTCGGTGGCTTTGCTTTGAAGCAACCATGCAACTCTTCCAATGGGTGAATCACGACCCTAGGAGGGTTTACTCAGAAGCAAGCCCCATTGCCAGCAACCGAGCGTACTCCCAGGTAAAGGATCGCGTTTTAGTTCTTGGCAAGAAAATCAGTGGGGTTTAACAGCGCTTAACAGGGTTACCTACACTTCTTCCCCAAAATTAGGTCTTCGGTTTAATGCTAATAATCGAGCCCAGTGGCCCAGGCCAGCCTAGATGTTTGGGGGGGGGGGGGCGATTTCCCCCCCACATGATGAACTGTTTGTGCGTGCCCACAGAGAGGGCTCTGAGTGCCACCTCTGGCACCCGTGCCATAGGTTCGCCATCACTGCAGTAGTATTTTCTCCTGACGTTTCGCCTACATCTGTGGCTGGCATCTGGAACATGGAAAACGCACAACATCCTAGTGATTCCAGCAGAGAAAGCCTTCGACAATACAATTTGAGAGTTTGTTGTGAATTAAATCCACAAACAGGTGCTGCAGCACAACATCCAAATCTAAGCTTTCTTCAACCAGGTAAACTTTTAAATTGCCTATTCGTGGTCCAAATCATATCTGCTCAGGCTCCTGTCCTCCTATCTAATCTTTCCCAAGAGAAACTCTCTCTGCATCCCTACACCAGCGTGGTGTAGTGATTAAGAGCAGGTGGATTCTAATCTGGAGAACCAGGTTTGATTCCCCACTCCTCCACCTGAGTGGCAGAGGCCTATCTGGTGAACCAGATGCGTTTCCACACTCCAGCATTCCTGCTCGGAGACCTTGGGCTAGTAGTCACAGTCCTCTCAGGAGTCACAGTCCTCTCAGGACTCATTCCTGCTCGGAGACCTTGGGCTAGTAGTCACAGTCCTCTCAGGACTCTCTCAGCCCCACCAACCACACCAGGTGTCTGTTGTGTGGAGAGGAAGGGAAAAGGAGCTTGTAAGCACACCCTTTGAGTCTCCTTACAAAAGAGAAAGGTGGGATATAAATCCAAACTCTTCTAGGAGCAGCAGTGGCGTAGTGGCTAAGAGCAGTGACTAAGAGCAGGTGCACTCTGATCTGGAGGAACCGGGTTTGATTCCCAGCTCTGCCGCCTGAGCTGTGGAGGCTTATCTGGAGAATTCAGATTAACCCAGGGGTAGGGAACCTGCGGCTCTCCAGATGTTCAGGAACTACAATTCCCATCAGCCTCTGTGGCCATGCTGGTAGGGGCTGATGGGAATTGTAGTTCCTGAACATCTGGAGAGCCGTGAGGTTCAAATTCTGGATTAGCTTCCACACTCCCACACACGCTTCTGGCTGGTGACCTGGGCTAGTCAGCTGGAGCCTCAGCCCCACCCACCTCACAGGGTGTCTGTTGTGAGGGGGGAAGGGCAAGGAGATTGTAAGCCCCTTTGAGTCGTCGTCTCCCCCTCCTCCTCCCTCCCCCCCCTCCCCTTCTTCTTCATTCTCTGACTGAACCAAACCAACGACTGGATTTTTGGTGGCTCTGAACCAGAACAGTTATCCAGTTTACAAGCCTGCGTGCAGCATTGCAAAGTTATACCTTCACCCCAGAGAGTAACCGGAATGGACTTTGTAAAGAAGTCAAGAGATTTATTAGCTCGTTGCCACGTAGCGCACATGACACACAGCTGTTACCAACGCCGCACCTTGAAAATGAATAGCAGGGTTATGGCAAGGTGCCCAACGATGGAGCAAAAATCAGCATGAATACACAACAGAAGGTTGGCCCCTGTTGGCAACTGGAGTTTGGACTGGGCAGACTTTTGCTCTGATTCAACCAAGCTGCCTTCCCGTTCCACCTCTCTTTATATGCCCCCTTTCTCTCCTGCAAGGAAACTCAAAGGCAATTCCCTTCCTCTCCCACAACAGACACCTTGCAGATAGATGGGCTGAGAGTCCTGAGAGAACTGTGACTAGCCTGCTGTCACCCAGCTGATGGTGTTGGGAGTGCACAGCACCTAGTTCCCCAGCTCAGCCTCCACAGCTCAAGTGGCAGAGCGGGGAATCAAACCCGGTTCTCCAGATTAGAGCGCACCTGCTCTTAACCATGACGCCACTGCTGCTGACTCACAGGCAGCAATCCGAACAAAAGAACATCAGAAGAGCTCTGCTGGATCAGAGTGAGGATCCATCTAATCCAGCACCCTGTTGTCGTCAAGCGACAGTTCTGTGGACCAATTCAGACTCTGTAACTTTGGGTTTAGAAGCCTTTATGGATAGACATCGGTCGGCCAGAGGAAAGAAGCCAGTTCTGAGAACTGTCTCGAATACCCAAGTATATCAAACTCCCCCCCCCCTTTGCCTTTCCCCCTCCCAATTCCACACCTCCATCCCATACTGCCCAGAGTTCTACAGAAAGGAATGCAAGACAGACTCAAGGTCAGGAAAACAGAGATAAAGGCGCCACCTGGCCCCAGGCACGGCTACTTCCTTACACCAGCCAAAAGCGTCCGTCACCCTCCATCACCATATCTGTCTCCCCCCCACCCCTCAGTTCACCCCTGATGAATGCCAGGCTCCGGCCTGACACCTGTCTCACCACACAGTGGCCAACCAATTCCTCTGGAGGTCCAACAACAGGGGAGATGCCAAGGCCTTGCCTTGATGTCACCTCCTAGCACTGGGATTCAGAGGTTGGCCATCTCTAAATAAGGAGAGTCCCTCTAGTCCAGGGATCTGCGCCCTGTGGCTCTCTAGATGTTAATGAACAGGGGCTGATGGGAACTGTAGTTCATGAACGTCTGGAGAGACACAGGTTGCAGACCCCTGCTCTAGTCACCGCATGTAGTGCGGTGATAGACCTCTCCTTGCTGACTCTGGCCCCGTTGTAAAGCTCTCTATGCTCAAGTGGCCATCACTGCACAGCAACGGTATAGTAGCAGTATGGCAACACACTATGTGTGCTTTTTTTTTTACTGCATTCTTCTTTAAGGAGCTCAGGGTGGCACATACAGGACATCCCGCCATTGCATACTCCCAACAACCCTGCAAGGTAGGTTAAACTGCCACTGACTGCAGCTGGGAATGGGCACGGCAGCTTTTTTGAAAAGAGAGGCAGGCAAGGTCAGGGACTTCACAGAGAGTCCCCTTTAAACTGGGTAGAACAGGGTAGGGGAACCTGCCTCGAGCCACATGCTCTCTGCTCCCTTGCACGTACTCCACGAAAGCCGAGCCGGGCTGGCTCCATCTCTGCCTCGCCTCTGCAGGCAGGTGGACGATCCATGCGCTTCTCAGAATGGTTTTGGAGTAAAAGGCTAAAAAACCCAATATATACAGTGTTATCTTTATTTTAAATGTCAAAAATTATTTGCGGCTCCAAGTGTTTTCTTTTCCCGTGGAAAACGGGTCCAAATGGCTCTTTGAGTGTTAAAGGTTCCCTACCCCTGGGGTAGAAGCATAAGCCAAAGCAGTCGCGGGTTCTTAGTTTGCACCAGCCTGTGATCAATACAAAGGGCTTTGCGTCCTGAGGCAGTTGAAACTGTCGGCATCCTCACCAGGCACCTGAAGTCTCTGCTGATCGACTGGAGCTTTTCCTTGCTACTGACAGCTTTTAGCGCACAAGGCGACTGCACTGACCCGTCCTCTTTGTTTTATTTCAACATAACGTGGAAACGTGTACTTGGCCGGGGTGACGTTGTGGGTTAGAGAGCCAGGCAAGGATCTTTGAGCCCCAAGCTCAAACACCCACTCACCTACGGAAGCGTGCTGGGCGACTTTGGGTCATTCATAGATTCTCAGCCCAGACTACAGGGTTGTTGTAAGGATACAACAGAAGAACAGAAGAAGAAGAGTTTGCATTTATGTCCCTCCTTTCTCTCCTGTAAGGAGACTCAAAGGGGCTGACAATCTCCTCTCCCTTCACCTCCCCCCACAACAAACACTCTGTGAGGTGGGCGGGGCTGAGAGAGCTCCAAGGAGCTGTGACTAGCCCAAGGTCACCCAGCTGGCATGTGTTGGAATGCACAACCTAATCTGGTTCCCCAGAGAAGCCTCCACAGGCTCGAGTGGCAGAGCGGGGAATCAAACCTGGTTCTCCAGATTAGAGTGCACCTGGTCTTAACCATGACACCACGCTGGTCCTCAGAGGTGAGAACAAGGATGCAAGCCGCTCTGGGTCCACACTGGGGGCATAAATAAAGTAAAATAAACATAAATGACTCAAGGATGCTGATGCCCTGGAATGAAAACCACAATAGCCACAAGGGCTACGGAACTCTGGCATGCCATCTGAAATGTCCACAGCACAAGGCACAGATGGGGCCGCCAACTCCAGGCTAAGAAATTCCTGGAGATTTGGGGGTGGGGCTTAGGAAGGGTCGGATTTGGGAAGGGGTACGACCTCAGCGGGGGACAATGCCACAGAGCCCAATCTCCAAAGCAGCCATTTTTCCCCCGGAAAACTTATTTCTGTCGTCCAGTGACCAGCTGTAGTTCCAGGAAGCCAGCAACCCTGACCCCAGGCCAGTTTAAAGGGGGTGGGGAGCCTCTGGCAAGAAACTGCCCGTTTTCTTACCTCATCAGCGTTTGGGGTGTCGCGGGTTCCTTGCCACCCTCTGCAAGCTGCAACTGGATCTGGCGCTGTTAATGTAATAACAAGTGTTTGTTTCCTTTCCACAGGTGTGTCTGTACCCAAACACAGCCATACTTCAGGCCTTTGACAACAGAGCCTCCAGGCTAAGGAAACCGGTTTAAATCTTCCTGATTGAGGCATCCGTGCCAAGTGCCAGCATGGCACGCCAGTTAAAAGCACTGGGCAGGAACTAATTCCAATCTCCGCTCTACCATGAAGCCTGCTGGGTGACCGTGGGTCCCGCCTCCCTGCGACACTCAGGAGAGGAAAGGAAGATACGCGCTCTCAGCTCCCCAGGAAGCAATAAAAACCGACCCAACAAGAGACACTGATTGCCGCATGCAACTTGTTAGATCAGGGGCCTGCAACCTGCGGCTCTCCAGATGTTCAGGAACTACCATTCCCATCAGCCACTGTCAGCATAGCCAACTGGCCATGGTGGCAGGGGCTGATGGGAATTGTAGTCCATGAACATGGGGAGAGCCGCAGGTTGCAGGCTAATCATGATCCTCTCGCAAGCGATTTTGCCAGCTAGCAGCTGAAGAGTTTGGATTTATATCCCCCCCCCTCTACAGGACACTCCCGGCCGGATAATCTCCTTGCCCTTCCCCTCACAACAAACACCCTGTGAGGTGGGTGGGCCTGAGAGAGCTCCAAGAAGCTAAGTATCAGCCCAAGGTCACCCAGTTGGCGGTGTGGGAGTGCACAGGCCAATCTGAATTTCTGAGAGAGCCTCCACAGCCTGTGGGCTTACAGAGCTGGGAACCAAACCCGGCTCCTCCAGATTAGATACACGAGCTCTTAACCTCCTACGCCACTGCTGGACAATAGTAAAGGAGAATATTACAACGCCTGGAGCTGCGACCACACACAAATCTAGTCCACCAGATAAGGCTCCGAAAAGATATTCTTGCAAGTAAGCTGGAAAGATGTGGACTCTCAATGACTTGGATAAGAAATAGAGACCATGTTCATCAAATGTGCAGATGATACCAAATTAGGACGGGGCAGCTAATACCCTGGGGGACAGGGGCAGGATTCAAAATTATCTGGACAGGTTGGAGAGCTGGGTCAAAACAAACAAAATGAATTTCAACAGGTTCTACACTTAGACAAAAAAAATGAAATGCACAGATATAGGATGGGTGACAACAACACTACATGCAAAAGGGATCTGGGGAGTCTTAGTAGACCACAAACTGAACTTGAGTCAGCAGTGTGATCGCGGCAGCCAAGAAAGCTGATGTGATTCTGGGCTGTATCAATAGGAGTATAGTGTCTAGATCGAGGGATGTAATTGTACCTCTCTATTCTGCATTGTTTAGACCTCACCTGGAATACTGTTTCTGCAATTCAAGAAGGATATTGACAAGCTGGAACATGTCCAGAGGAGGGCAACCAAAATGGTCAAAGGTCTGGAATCCATGCCCCAACAGGGAGAACTTAGGGGAGCTGGGGTTGTCTTTGTCTTGAGCAGCCGAAAGCGTTGCTGGAGTGGCATTTATTTATTTTTATTTATATACTTTCAGCTTTTATACTGTCTCCTTCAGGCCCTACATGATAGCTATGTTTAAATATTTGAAGGGATGTCATGTCGAAGAGGGAGCAAGCTTGTTTTCTGCTGCCTCAGAGATTAAGGACGTGGAGTAATGGATTCAAGGTGCAGGAAAAGAGATTCCACCTAAACATTAGGAAGAACTTCCTGACAGTCAGGGCTGTGCGACCGTGGAATTCACTGCCTTGGAGAGTGGTGGAGTCTCCTTCTTTGGAGGTTTTTAAAGAGAGGCTGGATGAACATCTGTCAGGAGTGCTTTGATCGTGTGTTCCTGCATGGCAGCGGGTTGGACTTGATGATCCTTGGGGTCTCTTCCAACTCTATGATTCTACGTATATCTCAGTCTGAAGGTGGTAGAGGTGTTGCTATATTGTGTGGCTGCATAGGGACACACTGTGTTATTGTGCAGGGTCAACTGTACTCAGGTCTTAGAGACCAACCAGATTTTCAGGGTATGAGCTTTCAAGAGTCAAAACCCTGGAAAACAGTTTGGACAAAGAAAGCTCTGACTCTTGGAAGCTGCTACCCTGAAAATCCAGTTAGTCTCTAAGGTCCTAGTGGACTTGAATGTGGCATTGCTGCTGCAGACTAAACATGGCTACCCTGCAGAAACTATATGGGATAGGATGATCATTCAGGTACCCTGCTCCCTGACCTTTGGTCTTTAACAGTTGAAAAAGGGTTTGAATCAGACCCAGAAACCAGGACCCCTTCCGCGCATTACGAGCAGAATAAGACTCTTGCACTTTCAATCCACTTCAAATTGCCCTTTGCAGCAGAGATTTTACTGTGCTTGAACTAGTAAAAATCCACATTCAAACAATTACGTGAAAGTGGATTGAAAGCACTGTATTTTGCATCGCGAGGAAGGGGCCAAGGAGATACTCTACAGCGTAGTTCCCCTTTTTGATATCCAAGGCTAACGTAGAGTCACTGAAACATTGCGTTCCAGTTAACAGCCTCACAGGAAGGCAAGCTGCCCTTCAATGCTCAGAAGTTTTAAAAGGGATTGAAAACCGCTCGTTTTTACTGTGGGCACCAGCCTTGCAAATACCAGGTCGCGGAGCTGTGTTGGTCTGAAATAAGAGAGCTACATTCAAATCCAGTGACACCCAGCAGACAAGCGAGATTTTCAGGACAGATTTTGAGAGTCAAAAATCCTCTGGCTGAATTTCTTCCACTGTTTTGATTGTTGAAAGCTCACCACCCCCACCCCCCACCCCCCGGAAAACAGCCGTTTCCCCCAGACACACAATGTGTCCCTGTTGTGTCTCTTGACTCTCTTCTTCCTAACACCTTCAGACAGAGATCTGTGAGTTCCCTATTCCGACTCACGTCTGAGTTTGGACTCTCAAATTATCCCCACAATCTTGCAAGTCTCTAAGGTGGGATGGATTCGAATCTAGCTCTGAAGAAGGGAGCTTTGAAGGCCAACAATTCATCCCCCACAATCCTACAGGTCTCTAAGGTGGTACTGGATTTGAATCTAGCTCTGATGAAAGGAGCTTTAACTGCCAAAAGCTCATAACCCACCCCAAATCCTGCAAGTCTCTAAGGTGGGATGGATTCGAATCTAGTTTTGACAAAGAGAGCTTTGCGGGCCAAAAGCTCATGTCCCCCCAATCCTGCAGATCTCTAAGGTGGCACTGGATTTGAATCCAGATCCGATGAAGTGAGCTTTGAGGGCCAAATAAACTCATGGCCCCCCCAATCCTGCAGATCTCTAAGGTGGCACTGGATTAGAATCCAGATCCGATGAAGTGAGCTTTGAGGGCCAAATAAACTCATGGCCCCCCAATCCTGCAGGTCTTTAAGGTGGTACTGGATTCGGATCCAGATCCGACGAAAGTGTATTGGAGGGCCAAATAAACCTCATGGCCCCCCCAATCCTGCAGGTCTTTAAGGTGGTACTGGATTCGAATCCAGATCCGACGAAGTGAGCTTGGAGGGCCAAATAAACTCATGGCCCCCCAATCCTGCAGGTCTTTAAGGTGGTACTGGATTCGAATCCAGATCCGACGAAAGTGAGCTTGGAGGGCCAAATAAACTCATGGCCCCCCAATCCTGCAGGTCTTTAAGGTGGTACTGGATTCGAATCCAGCTCCGCCAAAGAGGAGAGTGAGAAGCGGAGGGCCAAATCAAACTCATGCAGCCCCCAATCCCTGCAGGTCTTTAAGGTGGTACTGGATTCGAATCCAAGATCCGGCGAAGTGAGCCCTTTGAGGGCCAAATGAAGCTCATGGCCCCCCAATCCTGCAGGTCTTTAAGGTGGTACTGGATTCGAATCCAGCCTCGGCCAAGTGAGAGCTTGAAGAGGCCAAAATAGGGAACTCATCAGCCCCCCCAATCCTGCAGGCCTTTAAGGTGGTACTGGATTCGAATCCAGATCCGACGAAGTGAGCTTTGAGGGCCAAATAAACTCATGGCCCCCCAATCCTGCAGGCCTTTAAGGTGGTACTGGGTTCGAATCCAGATCCGATGAAGTGAGCTTGGAGGGCCAAATAAACTCATGGCCCCCCAATCCTGCAGGTCTTTAAGGTGGTACTGGATTGAATCCCAGCTCAGGCCATCGGTGAGCTTTGAGGGCCAAATAAACTCATGGCCCCCCAATCCTGCAGGTCTTTAAGGTGGCGTACCTGGATTGAATCCAGATCGGGCGAAAGTGAGCTTGGAGGGGCCAAATAAACTCATAACTTAAATCCCTGCAAGGTGTTTAAGGTGGTACTGGATTGAACTTAGATCGGTAATTGAGCTTGGAGGGCCAAATAAACTGTGGCCCCCAATCCTGCCCAGGTCTTTAAGGTGGTACTGGATTCGAACCCAGATCCGACGAAGTGAGCTTTGAGGGCCAAATAAACTCATGGCCCCCCAATCCTGCAGGTCTCTAAGGTGGTAGTGGGTTCGAATCCAGCTCCGACGAAAGTGAGCTTGGAGGGCCAAATAAACTCATGGCTTTAATCCTGCGAATAACTGCGGTGGCACTGGGTTGGAATCTAGCTCGGCGAAGTGAGCTTGAAAGGCCAAACAAACTCATGGCCCTGAAATCCTGCAGGTCTTCTGGAATTGGTTACTGGATTGAACCCAGATCCGACGAAGTGAGCTTGGAGGGCCAGAAATAAACTCATGGCCCGCCAAATCCTGCGGAGTCTCTAAAGGTGGTACTGGTCCGAATCCAGCTCGGCGAAAGTGAAGCTTGGAGGGCCAAAATAGCTCATGGCCCCAATCCTGCAGGTCTTTTAAGGTGGTACTGAGTTAGAATCCAGATCCGACGAAGTGAGCTTGGAGGGCCAAATAAACTCATGGCTGTCCCTGCAGGCCTTTAAAGGTGGTACTGGTCCGAATCCAGATCAGTGAAAGTGGCTTGAAGGGCCAAATAACTCATGGCCCCAATCCTGCAGGGCTTTAAGGTGGTGATACTGGTTAGAATCCAGATCGGCCGAGTGAGCTTGGAGTGCCAAAATATTTTAATCCTGCAGGTCTTTAAAAGGTGGTACTGGTTAGAATCCAGATTGACGAAAGTGAGCTTGAAGAATTGGCCAAATAAACTCATGGGCCCCAATCCTGCAGGTCTTTAAGGTGGTACTGGATTGAAGATCCAGATCCGGCGAGTGAGAAGCTTGAGGGCAAATAAACTCATGCCCCAATCCTGCAGGTCTTTAAGATTGGTACTGGATTGAATCAGATCGGCGAAGTGAGAAGCTGGAGGCCAAATAAACTCATGGGCCCCAATCCTGCAGGTCTTTAAGGTGGTACTGGATTCGAACCCAGATCCGACGAAAGTGAGCTTGAAGGGCCAAATAAACTCATGGCCCCCCCCCAATCCTGCAGGTCTTTAAGGTGGTACTGGATTCGAATCCAGATCCGCTTGAAAGTGAGCTTGAAGAGCCAAGCAAACTCATACTAATCCTGCAAGGTCTTTAAGGTGGTACTGGTTAGAATCCAGATCCGACGAAGTGAGCTTGAAGGCCAAATAAACTCATGCCCCTCCCAATCCTGCAGGTCTTTAAGGTGGCACTGGATTGAGACAGATCGGCGAAAGTGAGCTTGAAGGGCCAAATAAACTCATGGCCCCCCAATCCTGCAGGTCTTTAAGGTGGTACTGGATTCGAATCCAGATCCGACGAAAGTGAGCTTGAAGGGCCAAATAAACTCATGGGCCCCCCCCAATCCTGCAGGTCTTTAAGGTGGTACTGGATTCGAATCCAGATCCGACGAAAGTGAGCTTGAAGGGCCAAATAAACTCATGGCCCCCCAATCCTGCAGGTCTTTAAGGTGGTACTGGATTCGAATCCAGATCCGACGAAGTGAGCTTGAAGGGCCAAATAAACTCATGGCCCCCCAATCCTGCAGGTCTTTAAGGTGGTACTGGATTCGAATCCAGATCCGACGAAAGTGAGCTTGAAGGGCCAAATAAACTCATGGGCCCCCCCCCAATCCTGCAGGTCTTTAAGGTGGCACTGGATTCGAATCCAGATCCGACGAAAGTGAGCTTGAAGGGCCAAATAAACTCATGGCCCCCCCCCCAATCCTGCAGGCCTTTAAGGTGGTACTGGATTCGAATCCAGATCCGACGAAAGTGAGCTTGAAGGGCCAAAATAAACTCATGCCCCCCCCCAATCCTGCAGGTCTTTAAGGTGGTACTGGATTGGTCCAGATCCGTTGAGAGTGAGCTTGAAGAGGACCAAATAAATAATGCTAATCCTGCAGGTCTTTAGATTGGTACTGGATTGAGATCCAGATCCGGCGAAGTGAAAGCGGGGCAAAATAAACTCATGCTAATCCTGCAGGTCTTTAAGGGTGGTACTGGATTAGTCAGATCGGCCGAAGTGGAGCTTGAAGGGGCCAAATAAACTCATGGCCCCCCAATCCTGCAGGTCTTTAAGGTGGTACTGGATTCGGATCCAGATCCGACGAAAGTGAGCGAAGGGCCAAATAAACTCATACTAATCCTGCACGGTGCTTTAAGGTGGCACTGGATTGGGCGAGATCGGCGAAGAGGTGAGCTTGAAGGCAAATAAACTTTCATGGCCCCCCCAATCCTGCAGGTCTTTAAGGTGGTACTGGATTGAATCCAGATCCACGGCGAGTGAGCGAAGGGTGGAAATAAACTCATGGCCCCCCCCCAATCCTGCAGGTCTTTAAGGTGGTACTGGATTCGAATCCAGATCCGACGAAAGTGAGCTTGGAGGGCCAAATAAACTCATGGCCCCCCCATCCTGCAGGTCTTTAAGGTGGTACTGGTTGAGATCCAGATCGAAAGTGAGCTTGAAGGACGACCAAATAAACTCCATGGCCCCAATCCTACCCAGGTCTTTAAGGTGGTACTGGATTCGAATCCAGATCCGACAAAAGTGAGCTTGAAGGGCCAAATAAACTCATGGGCCCCCCCCAATCCTGCAGGTCTTTAAGGTGGTACTGGATTCGAATCCAGATCCGACGAAGTGAGCTTGAAGGGCCAAATAAACTCATGGCCCCCCAATCCTGCAGGTCTTTAAGGTGGTACTGGATTCGAATCCAGATCCGACGAAAGTGAGCTTGAAGGGCCAAATAAACTCATGCCCCCCCCCAATCCTGCAGGTCTTTAAGGTGGTACTGGATTCGAATCCAGATCCGACGAAAGTGAGCTTGAAGGGCCAAATAAACTCATGCCCCCCCCCAATCCTGCAGGTCTTTAAGGTGGCACTGGATTCGAACCCAGATCCGACGAAAGTGAGCTTTTGATTCTTGAACCCTCCCACCCCTAAAATCTCGGTGGTCCTGAACCTAGCTCGGACGAAGCCTCACGGCTCCCCAAATTCGAACACAGCCCCTCCCGCAAACGCCTGCGAGACGGACCAGCAGCGCCGGGCTCAGCAGGCAGCCGCTTCCACCGGGCTCCTCCTCCTGCTGCAGGGGAGGGGGGGCTGCACAGAGTTTGCCACCAGGACCCCGCCCATACCTGGTTGGCGACGTCGGCGGGAAGCCCCCGGATGAGGACTTTGCGCCGGTTGCGGAACTGCCGCGCGCTCCTCTCCAGGCGGCTCCGGATCTCGGCCGGCTCCAGCGCGGGGAGCTCCTCTTCCGGGGCCGAGCCGGGCTCCGGGCTGGGGGGGGAGCCGGCCGTGGCCCCCGCCGCCGAGAGCGTTCTTGTGGCCGCCGCCGCCGCCGCCGCCATCTTGGCCAGAGCCGCCCTCTTCCTCCTCCTCCGGGCGAAAACCATAGAGAGGGAGGCGCGCGAGGAAGACAGAACGGCGGCGGCCGCGTTAACCCGCGGGGAGTGATGAAACCACTGGAAGCTCCGGAGAATCGTCCAATGGGAGAAGAGGGGCGGGCGGCCTGGAGGAGGCGCTTGATGCGGTGCGAAACACGTGGTGCTGGCCGAGGAGGAAAAGCGCCCTACAAATGTCGTCAATGCGTTTGTTATACGTTGAGTGAAAATGTTTCAAAGAAACGAAATGTTTCAAATAAAGCACTGAGTAAAATGCTTCAAATAAAATAACATTTCCAAGAAAACATTGAATAAATTGCTTTAAATAAAGTAATATCTCCAATAAAACATTGAATAAATTTTTTTTCAATAAATCAATGTTTCCAATAAAGCACTGAATGAAAACATTTTCAATAAGTTAATGTTTCCAATAAAGCATTGAATAAAACGCTGTAAATAAATATCTCCAAAAAAGTTGAAATAAAAAAGTGTAAATAAATATCTCCAAAAAAGTTGAAATAAAAAAGTGTAAATAAATATCTCCAAAAAAGTTGACAAGTTGCTTCAAGGCGGGACTGTTGAAATAACTTTTTTCAGTAAATGTTTCCAATAAAGCACTGAATAAAATGCTTTAAATTAACATTTCCAATAAAAAGTTAAATAAAAATATTTTCAATAAATTAATGTTTCCAATAAAGTACTGAGCACTGAATAAAGTGCTTTTAATAAATTAATGTGTCCAATAAAGCATTGAATACAAATGTTTTAAATAGATTGATACTCTGCGTGCCTGCGATGCCTGGAGCTTCTGGGGCTTTTCTGTTCCTGGGGGCCCCTGGCCAGAACTGGACTGCAAAAATGAAATCTCTTTATGGACTTGCAAGACTGGGGTCCAGGGGTCCAGCGTTTGCTTGGCATGTGGAAAGTCTCAGGTTCAATCCCCAGTGTCTCCCACGAAAGGACCAAGCATAAGGTGACCAGATGGTCACCTTCACGAACCGGGACAGGCAAGCGGGCGGCGCCCTGCGCGCGCACAGCCGCGGCAGCGCACTGCCTTCTGGGGCGCTCCCGTTTCCCGCCCTGTCACAGGACGAAAAGCGCCAATAACTCCTGCAGCGTCGGAAGGCTGCCGCACTGCCTTGCGTCCCAGAAGGCAGTGCGGCAGCCTTGCAACACCTGGGACATTTGAAAAAACCCGCGGGACAAGTTGCTTCAAGGCGGGGCTGCCCCACCAAAAGCGGGACATCTGGTCAGCTTAACCAAGCAGAACGTGAAGTGAAAGGCATGATTTGGAGACCCCAGTGTAGTAGTGCACTGCCGACCCGGCAATTGCGTGATACAAAGCGTTAACGCGCCAACGGACCTGCGTGACTTGCGGTTGCATCGCACCCACTCCTCATCCCCATGAGTCACAGGTAGGCGGCACTGTCTTGGCTCAATCACCGGTGCCAGGGACAATGATCTTGCCCCAGGTGAGGATTAGGCTCAGAGCAGCGTCACGCTCTTCTCCGCCGCGTAGCCAGATGAGATCATCGCGATGATCGACCTCCCGCTCTCGAACTCCCCCCAGTCCTCCCTCCTACCGCCCCGATAGGGTAACAATAAAAGGTGCCAGGAACGGCAGGCGGAGATTCGCTAGGAACCACCGGACCTCGGTCTCCGCTGCTGGCGATCTCCACCAGATGTTATCTCCAGCGTCACCGTCGTTCTTATGCAGCTGACGGCGTGGAGTGCGACTACAAGCTGGTGCGAAACCGAGATCCTCGAACCTCACCCTGCTCACCGTGCGCCTGGGGAAGGGCGATACCGAGATCGCTGGATCGGCATATCCAGGGACCCCCGTTCGACCATCGCCACTGTCCTCTGGATCGGCGCATCAGAACCGCAGCGTCCTAGGACACTCTCTAGATCGGCCGGAACACCGGCGAGTATGGGAGCTTGCAAAAGCAGGGGCTTATGACAAAGCTGCGTTGGCGAGCTGAAGGCGTTGAAATGCGGCAGAGGTCCCACGTAAAGAAGGGCTTCTGCGCCAGTGGTTGAGGAGATTGAAGCCCGATGTCCATGGTACCCAGAAGGAGGACACTGAATCTTAAGGACTGGGAAAACATCGGGCGCTCTTAGCACAGAGCCTCCATGGCGCCCGATAATGCGCTGCTACTGACGTGGAGACAATGTTTCCAGTAAGCCATCAGCCTGCAGACCTCACCGGCTCCCTTGCTGTAGGCGCCCTCGCTGATCTTTCACCTTCAATTTCAACCCGAGGAATTTTCTCTATCCACTAGAGCTGGACGCCTGTCCTCCTTCTGCCCCTCGCTCCTTCACCCAATTCAAACTCTCCAGCGGCTCAGCCGCCCCCTCCTGCTCGCCTTCATTTTCAGAAGCCACTGCACCTCCGTCAGCGCCCGGCGTAATGGCGCGGGTTTCCAAAATCCAACTCTGCGTATTAGCCACGATCTGCAGAAGAAGGAAACCCTGGCGGAAGAGCGATGCCCGATATTCTTGCATTGTGCCCCATCCACTTCACAGATACCGAAGAGGATGGCATAGTTGGCGGGTTGTCGAGTACCGCTGAGCTATAATATCCTTACCGAGGCTCCGCAAAGCAATGCGGGGCGTAGGGGAGTCACTAGCCCCTTCATTAGAGAGGCATGCTGGAAGCCATCGCAAAGGAACCACCTAATGGTTCCAGATGACTGGAAAACCATCACTTTCGCATGCTCCTGAGCCCTGCGCAATTTGTGGTCTGGGAAAGTGAGTTCAGCCAGCAATGCTTCAACAGAGCCGCCACCTCTGGCGGCGCCTACACGCCAGCTCAGCTTTGCGGCCCGATGCTTTGCCAGCCCCAGCGATCAGATTGTCCTGCCTGGGGCCACCCTTGCGATTAAGCCTCTGGAGTCTAAGCCTATAAGGCATTTATCAAAGTCCCCAATGCCGGCCAGCCAGCCCAGAGTTTCTCCTCCATCCGGCAAGAAACCCCAAAAGAGCCCTATGCGGAGTTTGTGAACAGGCTCCAGGAGGCCCTCAAGAGGCAGGTTGACAACGAGGAGGCCAAGGGCGAACTCCTTAAAGCGCCTTGCCAAGGAGAAGCGCCTCCGGCTGAGTGCCGCATAAGCGATCGCAGGCCTAGGAAGGAACCCGGAGCTGGCCGACATGCTCAAAAGCTTGCCAGGATATGGTCTTTTAAGCCCATCAAGCCAGCCTTCTAGTCGCTGCCCTCTCCGCTGCCATGAGGCAGCCCGAGGCAGGAAGATGTTTCAAGGTGCGGCAAACCAGGACATTTCACGGAGGAATTGTAGGCTGCCGGCGGGGGGGCCACCACAACCCCTGGCGGAGGAGGGTCTCTCCCAGAGAGGCGGAGACCCCCAGGAAAGTCTAGGGCCGAGGCTCCCAATGCCCGCTGGGGAGGCCAGCGCCCGGGCATCTCCCAGCCGGAACCAAAGATCCGCACCTCAAACCCCTCCCGGGCTCCCCATGAGATCTTGGCTGCTCCAGCTCAGTATAGTGATCCCATCCCCGCAGGAGACCATTAGGCTGGTCTCGCCAAAAAAAGCTTCACGCCTTACGCTGAACAGGGGTTGTTCTGCATCATCCCAGGGGTCATCGACCCCCATGCACCGAGGGAGCCATCCACACATCCAAGTATGGACAAACATCCTGCAGAAACCGCCATTAGGATTCACCGGAACACCCTGCCTCTATGCTTTCTCGCTTGGAGTCTAATCTAAGTTCAGCTAATCCTAGAATCTCACCGTTGCCGCTCCCCCTCTACGTCTATAGCTTCCACTGCTCTGCTAGACCCCTTCTACTTCCAAAGTCACCATGCCTCCGCTCATGGTGCCACAGACTGGCAGCGCGTTTCAAAAATCTCTGCGCACAGAGTCCACAGTCACTGAATTGCAGCAGAAAGGGAGATGCTGACCGGAGGAGGACCCGCCGTTTGAGCCCTCCTCAGAATGCCCCATAGCCAGTCTACAGGACAATGAGGCGTGGAAAGGAAGATGCTTTCGCTTTAATGGCGCTTAAGCCAAAAGTCCCTTCGATGGAGGAAAGAAGCCCCCTTAGGCCCTCTCCAGCTGTAAGGTTCAAACCAGATCTCATAGCCTCTGTGAGCCTGTGCAAAGCCCTAAGCTCAAAGGCTCCCAGTGTGCAAAGTCGTCAACGCACCTCAGAGAGAGCAAAATCCTCGAAATCCGAGGTTGCAGTCCTCCTCGTTACTTTTATATGTGCTTTCTGTACTCATTATGTTCTGTATGTCTTGCCCCTTTCAAAGAAGACCCTAAGTTCTCCCCTCACTTGGGATTTTCCATTAGCTTCTAAGCGCTATGCTCTTGTGCTTCAATTAAAGTTTTCTCTCCTTCTGATTATGTGTGCCAATGCGCCGAAGAGGCTTAAGCCCATTACAGCATCCGCCTTAGAAGCGGGACACAGCACAGCTGCGTGCTCCCCAGGATACCAGATGGGACCCTGCTTCAAAGCCGCCTCCATCGTTTAAACAATTCAAACTTTTCTTCAAACACTCTCCTTGAGAACCTTTTCAGCTTCGTCCCATCTGAGCCTACACTGCCACATTGCGTAAGCAAGTTAAACGCGGTTCCCTTCTCCCCTCACTCTTTCGCTTCTGTTTTCGACCAGTAAAGGCGGGGAGGGGCCAATTGGCTTGACTGGCCCTCCACTGGATTAAAATCTGGGCCCGTCCTGATACCATGTCAGGACAGGCCCCAGTTTAAAGGGCTGCCGCCATTATGCCCTAATACCCACAAGGGGTTGCTGCAAACACAGATCCTCTCATGATTTGGGTGGGTGGTGTTTTGCCACCTTCGGCGAAGCATGCCCCTTAAGAAGCGGTCTCGTGGCGCTGAGGATAATTCGATCCACAAAACTGCACCATCCCGGCTTCACTGCATTAGCCACCAAAGGTCACGGTAAGTTGCAACTCCTTACCAAGGAACCCCCCCCCTTCCTTTTTCCTTTGTGCGAAATTTGCCTCTAGGCCATAGGATTGCTTCATTCCCCGGATGCACCCATCCCCAAAGGTGCTTCCAAAGCCCCTTTGCAGCTGCTGATTGGCATGCATACCCTACAATCACCCCCCCAGGACGCTTTCCGGCCTGTTCCCTCCCTCCCTCAAGGCTCGGACACGGCTCGCCTGGAGTGACGCGCCTGATGACGCTCTGGCCAATTCCCACCAGGTGGTCAGCCTACCTCCTGCCCACTCCCCTGTCAAACAACTAAAGAAGGAGTGTAGGCGGCCCCCATTTAGAGGGTTGCATTAAAAGCTTAACCTTCACAGGCTCGGCAAATAAACCTTCTTCCTTCCCATATCTAAACACTAACTCGATCCCAATCTCCCGCCATCCGCTCTAGAACTGAGCCTGGCGGGACCCGGCCCCCCCCGTAACCTGGGAAAGGGGTGTGTGTTTCAGTCCCTCTTCCTACAGGTTCCCGGGGACTCCGATTCGCCATGACAGGCCAACCCACGGAATGGCGCCAGGAGGAAACCAACCCCATCCCGGAGATGGAACGCATCTCTCTAGAGGATCCCGCCCAGCGATCCCAACAGGAACGCCGTCGCCAACGCCCAAAGACCCGAATGACTTGGGGAGACGTCAAGGCGACCACCAGCCAGGCCCTAGCGCTGCTGCGCCAGCAAGACCACCCCGAGACACCCGAGAGCCTCTGCGCCATAACTTTGCGATCATCACCACCAACTCAGCGACCACCATCCTTTGCCTGCTCTGCTGCCTCCTGCCGATGGCGATCGGCCACCCCCTGGCGAGCTTTCACCAGACCAACATCTGGGAGCAGTTTGCTGCCAACGTCTCATCTTTTTGCCTGGGCCAGTACCTAGGAGTCGGGAGCCTGCTAAGCTCCTGCCTGCTCCCCGTCTGCAAAGCACCCGGAGACTTCCTGGCGGAGTCTGGGCTGAGCCCCTTCATGAATGCCTCATCCATCAGGTACTCTATGAGCGCCGACTGGGGACCCGTCGCCCAAACCCTCCCGGCTGGCGCTCTTTCCCTTGTCACCAAGACGGTCGCTAACCACGAGTCCAACACCTGCGCCCGCATCACCGGGCGAGTTTCGAACGGAACCGACCGGGCCCATTCGTCGGCTCGGCCAGTTGGAACTGACACATGGAGGACATTCCCCGTGTTCGAAACATCCTGCTCCCCAGGGCTGGTTCTGGACCTGCGGGAGAGGACGTTTAACTACATCCCGGGCTCGACTCTGCCGGAACTCTTTGGTGCCTCAGTCGCCTCCCCATCGTCCTCCCTCCGGCCCCACCCCGGCAGCCCGGACGCCCGCCGCGCCACTCCGCCCTGCCTTTCGACCCCTCCTGTCGGAGTGACGCGGTCGCCCTCTCCAAAGCGGAGTTCGTCTCCCTCGCAACTTCCCTAGTGGGAGTCCCCGGACTCGCTTCCTACAATGCTAAGACTATTGGCCGGCTGGCCTGTGCCCTTGCGAAGTCCATCAACTCTACCTCCACCGCTCTGGATGCCCTGGCCTCCGAGCAGCAGGAACTTCGTCAAGCGACCCTAGACAATCGTGCCGCTATTGATTATTTGTTGTTGTTGCATCACCAAGGTTGTGAGAATGTACATAATATGTGTTGTTTTAATCTTTCTGATAATTCCCAGTTGATCCACATGAAAGTGCGTGAGCTGCAAGAAGTTGTATCTAATCTGAAGTGTACAGCTCTGCATTGGTTTAATTGTATGCCTTGTTATCGGATCTTGTTTCGTTCAATGCGTGTCTAATATTGCCTGTAACGTGTGTAAGAAACCCCTCGCATTTCCCTTACCCCGCAACCAAGTTCTAATGTTGCACAAGCAGCTTGGTCAACCCATACGACGGAGGAGACAAGCGTCCCTTTAAATCGCCCCTTAGCATTTCGGCCCCCCGTTTTTTAAAATGTAAAAAAGGAGGAGATGTAGTAGTGCACTGCCGACCCGGCAGTGCCGTAGTAGAACGTTGGCACGCCAACGGACCTGCGGCCTTGCCGGTTGCATCGCACCCCCACTCCTCATCCCCCCCATGAGTCACAGGTCGTGAACTGTCTGGCTCAATCACCGGGCGCAGGGACAATGATCTTGCCCCCAGGTGAGGATTAGGCTCAGACGCGTACGCTCTTCTCCGCACGTAGCCAGATGAGATCATGCGATGATCTCCCGACCTCCCGCTCTCCCGGAACTCCCCCCAGTCCTCCCTCCTACACGCCCCCGATAGGGTAACAATAAAAGGTGCCAGGAACCGGCAGACGGGAGATTCGCTAGGAACACGGACCTCCGGTCTCCCGCTGCTGGCGATCTCCACCAGATGTTATCTCCGCGTCTCGTCTCGTTCTTACGCTGACCGCGTGGGTCGACTACACCCCAGAGAGCGGCTGCCAGTCTGTGTAGACAGTACTGACCTTGATAGACCAATGCTCAGATTCTGATAAGGCATTTGCGGGAGGGGCCGCAGCTCAGCGGCAGAACATATGCTTGCCATGGAGAACGTCCCAGGTTCAATCCCCAGCATCTCCAGTTGAAAGGACCAGGCAAGAGGTGATGCAAAAGGCCTCATCCTGAGACATAAAAGGTAAATATTGCGGGGGTAGGGGTAGGGGGCGGGGCAGACCCTGTGTAGCTTCGGGAGCTGTGCAGAATTCCCAGCTGCACAGGGATATTTTCCATGCTCACCTCGGGATATTGTGTAAAAACAGCCAGAGAGTGGCTGCCGGTCAGAGTAGAAGATGATAGAAGAAGATGACTGATGGACCTATGGTCTGATTTCAATAAAATATTTGTGGGAGAGCCCGCGGCTCAGTAGCAGAACATCTGCTTGACATGGAGAAGGTCCCAGTTGCAACCCCCCACCTCTCTAGCTAAAAGGGCCAGGGTACAAATAAAATAAAAAATAAATGTGTTGGTTCTGGTGGGTTTTCCGGGCTGTGTGGCCGTGGTCTGGTGGATCTTGTTCCTAACGTTTCGCCTGCATCTGTGGCTGGCATCTTCAGAGGTGTATCGCAGAGGGAAGTCTGTTACACACTGTGTCCAGTGAGAAGGGAATATTTGGGGTATATATTGTCCATGTCCCAGGGTGGGGAACCAATCAGTAAGTGTGTTGGGTGTGGTTGATGCAAAGATGTGGTTATGCAAAGATGTGGCTGATAGTATTGTATTGCAGGTGGGGCTTATCAGTCCAGGCCCTGCAGCAGCAGTAGTACTGGTGAATGCAAATCCTGAGTTTGGGTGGAGTCCATTGTTCATGAACTTAGCATGCCCTTGGGGTTTGCTTTTGGTGTTTTTAAGTACTGGTAGCCAAGCTTTGCTAATTTTCAAAGTCTCTTCTTTCCTGTTGAAATTGTCTTGGTGTTTGTGAATTTCAATGGCTTCCCTGTGCAGTCTGACAAAGTAACCTTATGAATTGTCCAGAATTTAAAAACACCAAATTTAAAACAGCAGAAAACAAGCTTGCTCCCTCACCAACATGACATCCCTTCAAATATCTAAACATGGTTATCATGTCACCCCTTAACCTTCTCTTCACCAACTAAACATACCCAGCTCCCTAAGTCTCTCCTTGTAGGGCATGGATTCCAGATCTTATATAATTTTGGTTGCCCTCCCCCGGAACCGTTCCAGCTTGTCAATATCCTTCTTGAACTGTGGTGCCCAGAACTGTACACAATATTCCAGGTGAGGTCTAACCAATGCAGAATAGAAAGGTACAATTACAACCCTCAATCTAGACACTATACTCCTATTGATACAGCCCAGAATAGCATTGGCTTTCTTGGCCGCCGCATCACATTGCTGACTCATGTTCAGTCTGTGGTCTCCTAAGACTCCCAGATCCCTTTTGCATGTAGTGTTGTCAAGCCAGGTGCCCCCCATCCTAAATACTGCCCTTGATGGAACAAGGGATATAATTCAGCCTGTGGCAGCTTCGTGTCCTCATACACCCGTTCATGTTCTACAGGGGGGGGGGGGAGGGGGCACCCAGAGATGGAATTTTTGTACAATGAATCTTGAACTAGACAACTTTCAAAGAGATTATGTTCAGTGTTATGTTAACAGAGATTTTATGTCTCCATCATTGGGGAACCTGAGGACTATCCGTTAATCAAACAGCCCAAGGAAGCTCGGAAAGGGGAGAAGGCAACAAAGGAACTGGAGAACAGTTCCCCATTTTCTGTGTACACATCGGGCAAACCAGTTTGGCTGCATGTGGAAGTAACCCAGCTTTCCAGGGCGGCGAGATAGACACGTTGGAGCCTCTCTTTCATCAAGTGGTCAGAACGTCATGGCAGAAGGCCAAGAGATTTTACCCTCACAGAACACCTTCCTGCTCGCATTTCAGCTAATTTAGAGCATGGGTGTTCTCGCAGGGGAAACCTGCATGAATGCCCTCTCCCTCCCCCCACACACAGAGGGTAGCCAGGTTGGTCTACTTGATTTGAGTCCACCAGGAGCTTAGAGACCAACATACTTTGGGGTATGTGCGCCTGTTATGAGCATTTCAGGGACCTTTGACTCTTGAAATCTCGGACACCCCCCAAATCTCACTGGCTTGGAAAGTGCTACTGGATTTGAATCCAGCTGCTCCCTATACACAGGAAACTAACTATCAAGCCAATATGTGCATCTGTCTTGCTAACGGGAGTGTATGTGTAGAAAATCATCCCCAAGGCAAGTTCTAGTGCCCCCCCCCCCCAACCCACATGGAGTTTAGGGGCTGATGTTCCAGTGTGGTGTAGTGGTTAAAAGCAGGAGCATTCTAATCTGGAGGAACTGGGTTTGATTCCCTGCTCTGCCACTCGAACTGTGGAGGCTTATCTGGGGAACTAGATTAGGTTGTGCACTCCAACACATACCAGCTGGGTGACCTTGGGCTAGTCACAGTTCTTCGGAGCTCTCTCAGCCCCACCCACCTCACAGAGAGTTTGTTCTAAGGGGAAAAGGGGAAGGAGGTTGTAAGCCCCTTTGAGTCTCCTTACAGGAAACGGGGGATATAAAACCAAACTCTTCTTCTTCTCTTCTTCAATGCTGGGCTCAGGTTCACCGAGTCCAGCTTAAAGCACAACCCAGGCAGGCTGAGCTCAGTGTGGGGTTGAGCAGTGGCTCTGCCCGGCTTTCATGCTGTTGGCTCCAGGGAGTGAATGGTATAAAGCTGGAGCCGGGCCTAGCCACTGCTCAACCCCACACTGAGCTCAGGCTGGCTGGGTAGAGTTTGAAGCCAAGTTCAAAACCAGGCTGAGCTCAGGTGGGCTTGCCCTGAACTCAGTGTAGAGTTTGGGAGTGAGGAGCCCAGTTGAAGGTTGAACTTGTTTTGCAGTATTCAACCACGTGCCTTGCCCAAATTCCATGTGGCGAGGCACAATTCAGTGGTGGGCGCTGGGAGGCTGCAAGCTGGCGTCCCCTTCAAGGCGGCCTGCTTTGCCCCACCCTGTTTGTTAATACTCATTTTCTATACTCTGGTGGTTGCTTGCAAAGGAAGAAGAGTTTGAATTTATGTCCCATCTTTCTCTCCTGCAAGGAGACTCAAAGGGGCTTACAATCTCCTTTTCCTTCCCCCCTCACAACAAAGACCCTGTGAGGTAGGCGGGGCTGAGAAGGCTCCGAAGAACCAAAGCCCAGCTGGCATGTGTTGGAGAGCGCAAGCTAATCTAGTTCCCCAGATAAGCCTCCATAGCTCAAGTAGCAGAGCGGGGAATCAAACTCGGTTCTCCAGATTAGAGTTCACCTCATGGATGTAGGTGGGGGGGGTTCTCGGGTTTGAACCCCCCCATTCATGTCCGAAGCTCCGCCCACCCGTTTGTGGGTTTTTAAAACATTTTAGTGCTTGTTCGGTTTTTGGCCTGCAGGGGGCACATTGTTTTGGGCTAGCAGCACCAAACTTTCAGGGATTGTTTGGGGGGCTCTCCTGATGATACTACCCGGGTTTGGTTCAGGGGGTCCAAAGTTATGGACTCCCAAAGGGGGTGCCCCCATCCTCCATTGTTTCCAATGGGAGCTAATAGAAGATGGGGGCTGCACTTTTGAGGGTTCATAACTTTGGACCCTCTGAACCAAACTTCACCAAACCTGGGATGTATTATCAGGAGGGTCTCTTATTGATACCATCCAGGTTTTGTGAAGTTTGGTCCAGGGAGTCCAAAGCTATGGACTCCCGAAGGGGGTGCCCCCATCCCCCATTGTTTCCAATGGGAGCTAATAGATGGGGCTACACCTTTGAGGGTCCATAACTTTGGACCCCCTGAACCAAACTTCACCAAACCTGGGTGGGATATAAAACCTGAGAGACTCCTAAAGATACCCTGAAAGTTTGGTGCTTCTAGCTTAACCATTGCACCCCTGACAGCAGGCACCCCCCAAATTTCCCCAGATTCTCCTTTTAAATCCACCCCCTTCGACATGTATTTAAAGGGAGAATCTGAGCTCCTCAGTTTAGAAGAAGAAGAGTTTGGTTTTATATCCTCCCTTTCTCTCCTGCAGGAGACTCAAAGCGGCTGACAATCTCCTTGCTCTTCCCCCCTCACAACAAACACCCTGTGAGGTGGGTGGGGCTGAGAGAGCTACGAAGAACTGTGACTAGCCCAAGGTCACCCAGCTGGCGTGTGTGGGAGTGCACAGGCTAATCTGAATTCCCCAGATAAGCCTCCACAGCTCAGGCGGCAGAGCTGGGAATCAAACCTGGTTCCTCCAGATTAGAATGCACCTGCTCTTAACCACTACGCCACATTGAAAGTGATGCTGTTTCAGGGTGGGGGATAATCCACCCCAAAACAGCATCACTTTCAATGTTGTTTAACTGGGGACCCCAGATTCTCCCTTTAAGGTGGATTTAAAAGGAGAATTTGGGCTCTCTAAACACCATTGAAAGTGATGCTGTTTGGGGGTGGATTCCAGCATCACAGCGGCTGCCGGGGGGGGGGGCGCAAAACTCAGATTTTGCACCAGGCTCCATTTTCCCTCTATGCCTCTGCCCAGAGGGGAGGGGCAGGGCAGGGCAGGGGAGTCTGCCATCCTCGACCTCAGAGAGCTGCTTTTATAAGTGCTAGGCCAGGGGCGGGGCTTGGGGAGGCATGGCCACACCCTAGGGGCGGGTGGGGGTGTGGCCCCACCCCTGAACCCCCCCATAAAAAATCTATACCTATGTTCCTGGTTCACCCGCTCTTAACCACTACGCTACACAGAGCTGGGCCAGTCTTTCCCCCCACCCCCAGCAGTCTGAAATGATGCTTTTGGCCTTGAATGTCCCCAAGCGAGGCCAGTTAAGTTGTAACGCTGTGTTAAAAAAAGACCTCTGCCCCAAACAAGGGGGTTTCACAAAGAGGCTCCTTTGACAGGAGATAGAATAAAAACAAGAAGCATGGCAACTCCGTGTCCTTGGCTAGCTGCTCTCTCCATACAACATTTTTACCTTTATGCAGAAAAACCATATATGCAGGAGCCGGAAGCCTGGTAGGAAGAAAATAAAGTTGGACGCTGATTTTCCTAATCTTTGGCTGCTCTGGAGCCCACAGTAGAGGCCCTTGGCTCCCGCTCCACTCTCTCGGAGCCTGTCGACTTCTGAGGGCTGATAGAGCAAGCCCTGGCCTGTTGGTTGGCCTTCCAGGGCTACTGGTGGTGTTAGATGGAGCATGAGCACAATCCAGCAGTTTCCCCTGGCTACTAACCTTACCATCTTCAATACCCACCCCATTTGCTGTTCTAGCCCCACATCCGGGCGGACTGCTGCCACGGTTCCTGCCTCTAACCTTCAGTCGATTCCCTTCTTTTTGCTGGGATTCCAAAGCTGCAATAGTTTACATGTTGTTGAAGGCTTTCATGGCTGGAATCACTGGGGTGTTGTGGGTTTTCCAGGTTGTACGACCGTCTACCAGCAGAATTTTCTCCGGACGTTTCGCCTGCCTCTGCAGAGGATCCTCTGAAGATGCCAGCCACAGTTGCAGGTGACACATCCGGAGAAAATGCTACTGGAACACGGCCGTACAACCCGGAAAACCCACAACACCCTGGTTTATATTTTGTACCAGAGAATATGTATAAATAACTTCTGAGCAGGCTTCCGAGTGTCAATACCCCAGTAGAATCAATGTAAATGCCTTCCGAGCCCTTCCCGTATGCAAAACAAACACATTTCCATCTTTCAAACCCCTCAACAGCGTCATGTTTAAATCCTTCTTTCTCAAAACCGGGCTTTAAAACACAGCCCTCTTTGTCCAATGCAGGCCCATTTCCATCTTTCAAACCCCTCAACAGCGTCATGTTTAAATCCTTCTTCAAACCGCTTCTTGTGCAAACACTTAGCCCTCTTTGTCCACTGCAGGGTTCCCCAATGCGATGCCAGTACTTCCCTTGGTTCTGCAGGACTTTTCACAAGGTGGGAAGAGTCACCAGGCACCCGCACAATGGTGGCATGGGCACCACACTGGAGAACCCTGTTCTAGTCAGATAGTCCAGGGTGCTGCAGGAGGGGAGATCAGCATCCAGAAGCAGAATTCCACCTCTTCTCCAAGCTTGCTGCCCGCCCAGTGGCTGGACCAGGCGTGCAACCGAAGTACAGATAGCTCCGCCTCCTGCAGCAGCCATTTTGGAGTCATATTTACCACCCCTTCTCAAAAACCTTAAGGTGCCGCCAGTGACATATCGGGCCTAAATGGCGACCGGGGGGGGGGGGCATGACCGCCTCCCCGCATCCCACTTACGGGAGCCAGCAGGGAAGTTGGAAGAAGGCGGGGCTTAGGGGGGTGGCTCAGGCTGGCACTGCAGTGGCAGGCTGGCTCCTGGGCCACTGAGCCCCCCCCCCCGCTTCACTGCAGGGCCTGGGGAGGGCAGAAGCCGGCCTGCAGGGACACCGGGGGGGCGGAGCTCAGCGATGGGCGGCTCAGGTGGGTGCTGTGGCCACCCACCACCAAGCCCCGCCCTCTGCCTCCCTGCAGGCCGGCTCCTGTCCTTCCCAAGACCGGGGGGAGGGCTCAGTGTGACGAAACATGTGCGCCATGTGACAAAACAGCATGCGCTGGGGACATGGGATACCCCATGTCCCCATTAGCGTTATGCCACTGAGTGAATGCAGGCTCAAAAGGGCCAGGGATCCCTGCTTCACTACAAAGATGCGGAACAGATTCCCGTCTGTGGCACCCCCCCCTCTGAAATATGGGCAGGGACCATTATCTGTGGCTTATTTTCACTGAAAACGACTTTGTACTCCCGGGTGGCTTAGCATACAGTGGCATACCTAGGCAAACTGGAGCCCTGGCCAAAACCTGACTTTGATGCCCCTCCCCATGGGCGGCCACCCTCCCCCACTGTGACCAAATAATGTTTTTCCCCCAGGTCGTTTCAAAGTCACTATCACATTATAGAACATTATAGAACACATTATAGAACTAACAAATCTGAACACAGCAATGGGCCATGCCACACGGCAGAAATATTTTTGAAAACATTTTCAAAATGCTTTCAAAACGTTTTATTACTGGTATGAAAACATTTTATGTTGTTATATCCAGTCTCCCCAATTGGGGGAAACAGCATCAGTTATTTAAACTGGGGACCCCAGATTCTCCCTTTAAGGTGAATTTAAAAGGAGAATCTGGGCTCCCTAGTTTAAACAAGTGATGCTGGAATCCACCCCCAAATAGCATCATTTTCAATGGTGTTTAAACTAGGGAGCCCCTCCCCACTGTGACCAAATAATGTTTTTCCCCCAGGTCATTTCAAAGTCACTATCACATTATAGAACATTATAGAACACATTATAGAACTAACAAATCTGAACACAGCAATGGGCCATGCCACACGGCAGAAATATTTTTGAAAACATTTTCAAAATGCTTTCAAAACGTTTTATTACTGGTATGAAAACATTTTATGTTGTTATATCCAGTCTCTATCAGGGAAATAGCATCAAGTTATTTAAATTCAGGGACCCCAGATTCTCCCTTTAAGGTGAATTTAAAAGGAGAATCTGGGTTCCTAGTTTAAACAAGTGATGCTGGAATCCACCCCCAAATAGCATCATTTTCAATGGTGTTTAAACTAGGGAGCCCAGATTCTCCTTTTAAATACACCTTAAAAGGAGAATCTGGGGTCCCCAGTTTAAACAACATTGAAAGTGATGATATTTGGGGGTGGATTCTCCCCCACCCTGAAACAGCATTACTTTCACTGTTTAAACTGGGGACCTCAGATTCTCCCTTTAAATCCACACCAAGGGGGGTGGATAATAATAATAACCTTCATTAGGCATTGAGAGAATAAAAGAAAGAAAGAAAACAAGCATTGGCAGGAAGGGGTGGATTTAAAAGGAGAATCTGGGGAAATTTAGGGGGTGCCTGCTGTCAGGGGTGCAATTATTAAGATAACAGCACCAAAATTTCAGAGTACCTTCGTGAGACCCTACTGATGACTTCACCCAGGTTTGGTGAAGTTTGGTTCAGGAAGTCCAAAGTTATGGACTCTCAAAGGTGTAGCCCCCATCTCCTATTAGCTCCCGTTGGAAACAATGGGGGATGGGGGCACCCCCTTTGGGAGTCCATAACTTTGGATTCCCTAAACCAAACCTCACCAAAACTGGGTGATATCATCAGGAAAGTCTCCCAAAAAATCCCTGAAATTTTGGTGCTGCTAGCCTAAAAAGTGCGCCCCCTGTAGGCCAAAAACAGAAAAAACACTGAAAATACAAAAAAAATCCCACAAACGAACCTGCATTTTTGGCGCCCACCACAAGGGGCCCCCTGGCCAACTGCCCACTTTGCCCAATGGGAGGAACACCTCTGTTAGCATAAGCCCAGTCAGCCGCCTCTTGCAAAAAGGCAAAGCTACCCTTTGGCCTGCGGACTCCAGACCATTCTGCACGGCCAACTATTTTTTAGACGCAGCCGACAGAATCAAGAGTCGTTAACCATTCCAGGTTTACTTGAAGAAAACGTAAAGATCGTTACCGGGAGAGATTACATGTGGTCGGCAGCTCTAGCTGCTGCGAGACTAGTATTCAAGAGTACATTCACAGTACGGCAAGGTTTCCGACACAGAATTCTTTCTCTGAGTGCACGCACACACTCGGGCCCAAAATGAACACGGAGGAAGGGAGGGAGGCCGCAGCTGAAAGTCGCCCGTGCTTCTGCAGAGGGGAGGAGTCCTTGCCCCCGCCGGTTCTTCAGTGCAATTCCAGACGCAAAAGGCACAATGCTGTGAAGAGCTCCTGGTGGGCTTTGGAAGGCCAAAAGGCAACGGGCAGCAAAGAAGGTGTTGGCATCATCCCATAATCCATGGCTCTTGCAATGCAGTTACGAATCAGAAAATAAACGTCTGGGGGTTTCTTATCTTTTTGGGGAACCGAGTGAAGGGACGGAGGAAGGGTTTAAGGCCAAGGAGACAAGCTAACCACCCAGTGTGAACGCAGATTCTCCAAAACAGAATTTTGCAAAGACCTGTCTCATGCAAAGGGGTCCCACCGACTAGAGAGCCACCCCACCCCCCCCACCCCCACAACCATTTTCGCTACAAAGAGATCAGCAGCAGGATCCACTGAATCATTCCAGTTCATGCAAAGGGCCGGAATCAGCCAACCTGGGATCTTTGGGGCAGTGAGTTACACCCACACCGTTCTAAAGCTAAACAGTGCCGAAGGACGCACCTCTGAATATGTTCTCACCTTATTTCCCATGGGTCAAAGGTTAAGAGAACAGCTCAGAAATTGAATGCCCAGTGTTAAGCATTTTAAGACCCCCCACCTCCATAAAAACGTCTGGCTGTTGATACGCAGAGCTGCATGTCAACATCAGGATCATCAGCCCAGACTGTTAAAAGTCCTGGAATATTTGAAAGGTGGTAAATAACAGGAAGCCATTCATGCACATCATAGAATCATAGAGTTGGAAGGGATCACAAGGGCCATCCAGTCCAGCCCCTGCCATGCAGGAACACACAATCAAAGCACTCCCGTCATATGTTAATCCAGCCTCTGTTTTAAAACATCCAAAGAAGGAGACTCCACTACTCTCCGAGGCAGTGAATTCCACTGTCGCGCAGCCCTGACAGTCAGAAAGTTCTTCCTGATGTTAAGGTGGAACCTCTTTTTCTGCACTTCGAACCCGTGTCCTAGTTTCTGAGGCAGAATCCCTTCCCTCCTGCCACCTTCCTCCAAAAGATTTAAAACAACATCACTCTGCACCCAGTAGTTTAAGGTTAACTAGAACCTATTAAGTTGTAAATCATGTACAAAACCTCAGATAATTTGATATGAATGAAAAACATTACCAACAATAACCGAATGTTTTATCTTTTGCAGGCAAATTATAAAAGACAATTAACAAAAGATTATGGGTTTCAAATAAACAGCAATGAAGTATAGGGGGAAAAAATTGTATAGCCATTTTTTCAGCACATACAAGTGCTTACCCCTCCACAAAATCAAACAATTTCCAATTTTAATATGTACGGTATGTATCGAATTAAGGGGCAACATAATCTCCAGATGGGCTATTATTTTGCCAAAGCTTTTTCAAGCCCCAACCTAAAGATAAAAATAAAAACAACCAGAAATCATAGATATATCCCAAAACCTCTGAAAGTCACTGATTAAAAAAATATTAATGGTCACTTACTATAGTGTATTCTTACAGAGGAAATTACTCTGTGTTGTAGCACTTATGTATTTTTTATGCATGATACTCCAAGCTCCTCCAACATAAAAATGTTACAAGTAATCCTCTTTTCATAGGGTAAACTATAAATTGAAACGGCATGTTGGGCTTCAAAGCTTAATGTTCAATTTACCCTCACATTAAAGTACAGAACTGTCACACAAAAAGTTAGAGTAAACCTCAACTCACACACCAGGTTTTCTGGTAGACTGTTTGCAACGTAATAGGTTCTAGTTAATCTTAAACTACATGGTGCATAAGAACATAAGAACAAGCCAGCTGGATCAGACCAAAGTCCATCTAGTCCAGCTCTCTGCTACTCGCAGTGGCATAGTAGTATTGTTTTAAATCCTATGGTCCCCCGTCCCCCCCTCCCCCGCTCCAGGGTTATAGTGGACCTTCCTCCAAACAGCCTTCCACTGAGTGGCTGCCTTTAGCCTGCAGAGCTCTGGAATGACAGCAAAAGGCTGAGGGGTGAATGGCTCCATTCCAGATACAGCTACAGCAGCAATCTGGTAAAGGGTCGGGGGCTGTCTTTTTCGGCAATCCCTGCTTCCCACCATTTTCTGTCCTCTCAGAAAACCACGGCCACAGGCCACTGAGATGGGAACGAAGTGCAATGTGAATCTCTCGTGGCACCCCCTTGCTGGAATGAGCCACCTGTCAGAAGGATAAAATTCGACATCCTGAAGAGTCAGGCTGGACAAACGCACGCAGGACAAGTCCCACTGCTGGAATCAGAAATCTAGGGCAGCGCAGGACACATTGACACTGAAGGCAGCCAGTGGGAGCAGCTTTGCCCAGCTCCATCCAACATGGCCGCTGTCCAGTTCTGCAGCCTCCAACAGGATCTGAAATACACTCATGAAAACAGAACTGCCTGCTGAATGGGGGTTTGGTGAGGATGGACAGTGTCGTCCCGCCCCACTCCGGCCCGAAGGCTGGCAATGAAAGCAGAAGTTCCTGCAGTTTTGAACTTGGAAGGGCTTGTTTTCAAAAACCGAACAGGTAAGACATCTGTCCCTCAGAGGTAAACGCAGCAGCTGGTTTCCCCAGGATTTGGCTGGCCAGTCGAGGCCACGGCTGCTGTCTGAGCTCGGTTGCTGGGGAGTAGCAACAAAGACATTAGCTACAGGTTTTGCTCATTTTGTAGTCTGGGAACGACTGACAAGCCCGTGTTGTTTCCTTTCTACATCCCCCCCCCCCCCCCCGCGCCAGCATCCTCCTTCAAATTCACATTTTCTGGTCGGCAACAGTAAAGGAGGGAACGGTGGAGACGCTTTAATGATGAACAGTTCTAGACGAACGTGGGACACGAAGGACCCCAAGGAGATTCACAGGCAACGATTTCTGGCCAACTCCAGGCCCTGACAGGGGACCGCTTGTGCCGAAGGCGTCACAGGCAGCCAACGCGAGGGCCTCGCTGCAGAGATGCAGCCACTTTTCAACCAGACCTTCTGTTCAGGCATTCCTCGGGACTCCAGTCCACTTGACCTTCCTGTGAGCAGATCTGGTTTCCCTTCAGGAAGGGGAGGCAAAATGGCTTGCGGCAAGCAGAGGAGGGGGGCCATCCGAGAAATGTAGACAGTCCAGCAATTTTTAAATACCCAGAAACCAGGGAAATGGGAAAGATAAAGACGAGTTCACATATCTTTGGGCATCCCAAGTATTTGCATTGAACATGGATTAAAGGCAAGTCTCCGGGGGGGAGGGGGGGCGCACACAGACACACAAATGTCCTCGGAAAGATGTCATAAGGGATACGAAACAGCCAGAAGGTGTGTCCCTCTGTCTGGTTAAGCAGATGCAGATGTAAGTATTCCATATCCAGTCCCAACACAGCTGTTTTTCACAGCACCGTGCTGAGCCCTTGAACACTGTGACTTCCTAACACAGCAAGGCCCAGCGTTGGTTAGACCCAAGCGGCTAACTTAGACCACACCAGACTGACCAAGGGGCCCAGACATCCATGAACGTTTTAGTGCCGTCAGCCACCTGCTGACTTTCAGGCACCCGTGACGGCCCTTCCCACACAACTTAGGCAAAAGTCGTGTATGACAGTGGACACTGTTTCAGTGCCCCCCCCCCCGCCTTTGCTCACAGCAGGGGAGAAACTCGATCACATTTTGTGGGAGGGGGACCAGCCCCTCTCCCCAAAGGCAGGGGCATTCGACGTAGGTTCTGAAGGTCAAGTGGCAGAAGGCAGTGTCCCAAGGCAGGCCGATCACGCCAAAGCAGTGTCCGTAGCGCGGTGGCTCTCCAGACGTGGAAACGGCATCGAGACACTGAGTGCAAATGAGAGCGTGGGCTCCCGTAGAGGATCTCTGCCACTCTCCTGTTCAACAGACACTGAAGACCGAGGGGGCTTGGGCCCGGTACTTCTCGTGGAAGGCCTTGAGGATGGGCACGAGGTTGGTGAACACCGGGCGGAAAGAGGCTTCCGATTCCCAACAATTTTTCATCAGACGGTAGATCTGGGGAAAGAGGCATGGGTGAAGAAGGGGCATCGGACAATTGGGGCCTCAAGAACAAGGACATGCAAGACAGTTCTCCTGAGGTTGAACAAACCGGCCCCACTAAACTGCCTGTATATGGGAACTTCGAAGATAACCCCTTCTGAGCAGTCTAGAAAACAGAAGATCCATCCATCCATCCATCCTTCCATCCACCCTCCCTCCCTCCCCTGCCTTCCTCCCCAGTGGGAACCCAAAGCAGATGACAACTTTCTTCTCTCCTCTGTTTTATCCTCACAACAAGTTTGTGAGGTAGTCTAGGCTAAGAATCCATGACTGGCCTAAAGATACCAAGCAAACCTCCACAGCTGAGTGGGAATTCGAACGTGCCGCTATGTCACACTGGCGGAGTACATTCTTGATAGACGAAGTTTTAACATAAAGCAAAGAGAACGGGTGCTTGCACAAGCAGGTCTATGGATTCTACTACGGATTCTATACGTAGCAAAGACAAACACCAACACATCGGAAGAGACTGCAGCCTCCCGCTGAGGGCACCTGCAGTGCCAACCTCTGCCAGGCCCTTTGTGCGGAGGGCAGGCAGCAGCACCATCTTGTAAAAGTAAAGTTTCCCGTGCATTTCATAGACAGGACTCAATTGTTCCTCAACTGCCACAAGCCAAGTTACGGAAATATTCTGTTCATGGCTCACGTACAGCTCAGGACCTGCAACAGGGCTCTGACCGTTGGGCAAATATTCTGAAACATATTAAAGCCTCCGCCTTGCAGTTTGCTCAAGAAATGCACTGCTAAGAAGGGCTGGATTCAGAGCAGGCAGAGGTGCTGCCGGGAGGTATAGCGGAGCCCTCAGAGGGTGCCAGGCTTCCCAGCGAAAACAGGAGCAGCAGCGAACGACACCTTTCCCCTTTCTATTGATTTTAATGGAAACTACCTCCATGCTCAGACTGAGCCCATTCAGCCACGCCAATTCCAGCTTCTGCAACCCAAGGGTGCTGGATTACGACATGCCGCCCAGATGTGGGACTGCCCTTGGAAGCCATCCCCAAAAACATCCATTTGTACAGAACTCTAATGTGCCCCTGAACAGAGCAGGCAGAGTTGTTCATATTGCAATTGTTTAGGAGAATGGCCAGCCACCCAAAAGGCCACCCGTGTGTTTCTGGCTTCAGTTCAAGGTGCTTGTCCTTATACTCTGCACAAGTGTGTGTGTGGGGGGGGGGGGGGGTTTCAGTTTCACTTAACTACTAAGACAGACCTGGGCATTATACGGCCCGCGGGCCACATCCAGCCCGCTGGATGACCTTGACTGGCCCCCCCTGCTGTGCTGGGGAGCGAGGCGCCTTTGAAAGCCCCGCAGAAGCTGGTTGCCTTGGCTGCCGGCTTCTGCGGGGCTTTCAAAAGCGCCTCGCCCCCCTGCCTTTTGGCCCGGCCCTCCACAATATTTTCTGTTTCTTATGCGGCCCCATGGAAAAAATAATTGCCCACACCTGTACTAAGAGCTTCTGCCGGGCACTGGCATTTCACCTTCCTATTTCTATCCCAGTGGTGGTGAACCTATGGAACGGGTGCTAGAGGTGGCACTCAGAGCCCTCTCTGTGGGCACACATGCACAGAGTTCATCATGGGGGGTTTTTTTGGAAAATCGCCCCCCACACATCTAGGCTGATCTGGGCTGCTGGGCACAATGTGTAGGTAACCCTGTTATGTGCTGTTAAACCCCACTGATTTTCATGGGAAGAACTAAAGCACGATTCTTTACCTGGGAGTAAGCTCGGATGCTGGCAATGGGGCTTGCTTCTAAACCCTCCTAGGGCCGTGATTCACCCATTCGAAGTGTTGCACGGTTGCTTCAAAGCAAAGCCACCGATTATCACCAAGCTTACTCCTGAGTAATGCGCGCCTTGGAGCCAACTGTTTTTTCTAAACTAAAACCTCAGTGTTCAGGTTAAATTACTGTGTTGGCACTGTGCGACAAATAAGCGGCGTTTGGGTTGCAGTTTGGGCACTCAGTCTTGAAAAGGTTCACCATCACTGTTCTATCCTTTTTGGGAACGGCATGTCAGGGTTGGCACCTGCCCTCTCTGGAGTCAAACCATTCAGAGCTCAAGGCAACACCTGGTCAAGGGAAGCCTCCTTTCATCTACCTGTCTATCATATGCTAATGGACCTTCTGTTCTAAATCTGCGCCTGGTACAGGCCTCTGGAAGGGGGAAGGGAGGCGCAGAGGCCTTGGGCAGAAGACTATCACTTTGGCCTTGAGACACTCAGTACTCCATAACAAAGCTTTTCACACCTTGTTGTTCTACTAATCTGTGGGAAGAAGGGAGGGGGTGTCCGAGTGGGAAAAGGAGGGAATGCATGTGTCTGCAGGAACCAGGACCCCCAGATCTGGCTTCCTGCAGTTTGAGCCCTTGCTGCCAACCCAATAAAGGCTTCTGATTTTACATCCAGAGTCAATGTATTGATCGTTGTGCCAAGACCTAACACAGAGAATGTTTACCATCACTCAAGACGAAAGAAGGCAAGGGCAAACGCTGATGGGGTAGTGGTAAAGTGAACATGCATTATATGGATCATAAAAAAGGCCCAACGCGTTTTGCGTGCCATTTCATCGGAGGATCTCTGAATACATTTATGTCTGGTGGTTTTCCCACAGTTGCTGGACACTGAGAAAAGGAAGCAGAATCTGTATGAGCTCGGCAGCTGTGAGCCAAACGGGGCAGACAAACACATTTGGAGATCCTCTGACAAAGCGGCAATCGGCATCTAATATCCCTGTAATAATTTTTCACTTTTCCACGGTATCATTGTGAGGCATCTCCCCTCCCTGGCATCAAACCATTCAGACTTCAAGGTCACCCCTGGTCAGGGGGAACATCCTTTCATATACCTGTCTATCCTATGAACCCTTTTGTTCTAAATATCTGTGCTTGGTAACACAGCTAAGTAGGCAACCTTGCCTAGGGCCTCCAGAAAGGGGGAGGAAGGTGCGGAGGCTCCGGGCAGAAGACTATCGCTTGGTCTTGAGACACTCAGTACTCCATAACAAAGCTTTTCACACCTTGTTGTTCTACTAATCTGTGGGAAGAAGGGAGGGGGTGTCCCAGTGGGAAAAGAAGGGAATGCATGTGTCTGCAGGAGCCCAGATCCCCAGGTCTGGCTTCCTGCAGTTTGAGTCCTTGTTGCCTACCTAATAAAGGCTTCTGATTTCATCTTGGAGAGTTCCGCAGGGCCTGTAAGACCGAATTGTTCCACCGGGCCTTTGGGGAGGCCGGCCGATGATAGTGTGCGCCCCTCCTGCCCCTCCCTATTACCACTCTGGGAGCTACAACATCTATACCGCCCCCCTCTCCGGGAGGGGGTTCTTATTGATAGTTTAATGCTGGACGCCATATGGTTTATGGTTTATACGAAACGCTGTAATTTTATGTAATTTTATGCAATTTCTATATTTAATAATGTTATTGATTTTAAATGATATTGTTATTGCCATATTGTCGATAATGTCTGTTGTTCACCGCCCAGAGCCCGTAGGGGATGGGGCGGTTTTATAAATACAATTATAAATAAATAAATAAAATAAATAAAATATTTAGAGTCAATGTATTGATCATCGTGCCAAGACCTTTCAACCATCAGCATGTCGCTCTGCCTGCTTTAGTCTTGGCGACCGGTGCAGCCCGTCTTCTTGTTTGTTACCATCATTTTTTGAAAGAGCCAGCGTGGTGTAGCAGTTAAGGTATTGGACTAGGTCCATGGTGGTGAACCTTTGGCACTCCAGATGTTATGGACTACAATTCCCATCAGCCCCTGCAATTGGCCATGCTGGCAGGGGCTGATGGGAATTGTAGTCCATAACATCTGGAGTGCCAAAGGTTCACCACCACTGGACTAGGACCTGGGAAACACAGGTTCAAATCCCCACTCGTGCAGTGGAAATTTGCTGGGGGGGGGGTCATTGAGTCAGTCACCCACTCTCAGTCCTGTCCCTGGTTTGTGTTTGGATGAGAGACCTCCGAGGAATACCAGGGACACGGCAAGCCACCTCCCGACATATCCTGCCTTGAAACCCCCAACAGGGTCACTCGAAATCAGCTGTGACTTGATGGCAAAACAAGTAAACAAAAGGCACTCAAGAAACCAGTCCGCCCCAGGTGCCACTAGCCCCAATCCAGATTCCAAACATGGAATTCAATTCAGACACGGGCCCAAACTGCACGTTCTGGCTTCATCGTTTGTTTTCAGATGATAAGCCCACAGGAGACAACAGGCTAGAGGTCTCACGGAAGACCACGTGTGCTAAGGAACAGGGGATCAACTGAGACCAGTGCTGGGCAGAGAGGCCCCTGCCTGCAGGCAGTCTCCAGACCCGCTCTGGTTTTCAGACCTAACGGCAGACAGAAAGCCAGAAAGACTCTTGCATTTTCAGTGATCCATTGGTCTCGAATTCTCCTTTAAGAAGAAGAGTTTGGATTTATATTCCCCTTTTCTCTCCTGTAAGGAGAATCAAAGGGGCTGACAATCTCCTTGCCCTTCTCCCCTTACAACAAACACCCTGTGAGGTAGGTGGGGCTGAGGTCACCCAGCTGGCATGTGTTGCAGGGCACAGGCTAATCTAGTTCACCAGATAATCTTCGACAGCTCAAGTGGCAGAGCGGGGAATCAAACCCGGTTCTCCAGATCAGAGTGCGCCTGCTCTTAACCACTACACGACGCTGGCTCCCGGGACCTTTTCCTCTACAAGCTGCCGGCATGAAGAAGTCCCAAATTTCTCAGGCTGCAGATCGACACACCAAAGCTGTGCAGGACTCACCTCACAAGGACAGTCCTTGGGGCTGGGCAGTCGCCTCCCTCTGTCCAGCAGTTCTATAAGCCGCAGCACGGTCATCTGCCCCTGAGTCACTCCAATCATCTCAATGAATTTCTAAAGAAACAGGGAAAACAAAGGAGCCGTCAGCACAGACAGGAGCAGCCAAGTTCCACACATCACAACTGCCTGGTTTTCATAACAAATGTCTCCCTCTGAAAAGCAAGACCTCCAGATGCACAACCAAATTGTAGTTCATCAAATTTCTGATCAGACTTTGGTTCATTCAATCAGGAGCGTGGAAAGTATGCCAGGGTAGGTGTCCCGCCCCTGGACTGTTCAACAACAAGACCCTGTATCCAGCTGATTTCTTTATTATGAAACAGAATCAGGAATAGGCATTTAGACTGCTACTGTCAAAAGCATAGCCACTGTTGCAGCCGCCATTTCCCCCCACAGCATGCCACTCCACCTCTGATTACCAGTTCCCCAGGGGGGATGGCACCCCTCCAGTCCCACCGCCCAGAAAGAAGAAACTGCCTCCCCCCGCAGGGTCAAAGCAACCTACATTCCAGACTACTGACAGAGCTACAACAGCAGATGTCTAATGAGCTGATAAGGCAGTGCCTGAGAAGCTAAGTGGAAAAAAATAAGCACAGCAGGGAGTGGGAATGAGAAGAGAAAGGTTCCCACATCTCGGGCAGGAGACAGGAGGCATGGCAGGACCAAACAGGGGCTGATCAGGGTACTTTTTTTTCAAACCCTTGCGTGCCCCACGGGAAGCCCAGAATGCACCACACACCCATGAAGCTGCCTTATACTGAACCAGATCTTGGTTAATCAAGGTCAGTTCCAGGCTCCCGGGCAGAGGTCCTTCACACCACCTGCAGACTCATCTCTTTAACTGGAGATGCTGCTGACTGAACCTTCCACATGCAAAAAGCAGATGTGCTTCCGCTGAGGAAAGATCCCCTCCTCTATAACAGATGAACACAGGAAGCTGCCAGGTACTGAATCAGTTCATCAAGGCCAGTACTGTCAACTCAGGCTGGCAGTTGCTCTTCAGAGTCTTGGACATCACCTACCACCGGGCAGCCAGCGTGGCATAGTGCTTCAGAGCAGGTGTACTCTAATCTGTTTGATTCCCCACTCTGCCGCTTGAGCTGTGGAAGCTTATCTAGTGAACTAGGTTAGGTTGTGCACTCCAACACATGCCAGCTGAGTGACCTTGGGTTAGTCACAGTTCTTTGGAGCTCTCTCAGCCCCACCTACCTCACGGGTTTCTGTTGTGGGGAGAGGAACATAAGAACATAAGAACAAGCCAGCTGGATCAGACCAGAGTCCATCTTGTCCAGCTCTCTGCTACTCACAGTGGCCCACCAGGTGCCTTTGGGAGCTCACATGCACGATGTGAAAGCAATGGCCTTCTGCTGCTGCTGCTGCTCCCGAGTACCTGGACTGCTAAGGCATTTGAAATCTCAGATCAAGGATCAAGATTGGTAGCCATAGATCGACTTCTCCTCCATAAATCTGTCCAAGCCCCTTTTAAAGCTATCCAGGTTAGTGGCCATCACCACCTCCTGTGGCAGCATATTCCAAACACCAATCACACGTTGCGTGAAGAAGTGTTTCCTTTTATTAGTCCTAATTCTTCCCCCCAGCATTTTCAATGGATGCCCCCTGGTTCTAGTATTGTGGGAAAGAGAGAAAAATGTCTCTCTGTCAACATTTTCTACTCCATGCATAATTTTATAGACTTCAATCCTATCCCCCCTCAGATGTCTCCTCTCCAAACTAAAGAGTCCCAAACGCTGCAGCCTCTCCTCATAGGGAAGGTGCTCCAGTCCCTCAATCATCCTCGTTGCCCTTCTCTGCACTTTTTCTATCTCTTCGATATCCTTTTTGAGATGTGGCGACCAGAACTGAACACAGTACTCCAAGTGCGGTCGCACCACTGCTTTATATAAGGGCAGGACAATCCTTGCAGTTTTATTCTCAATTCCTTTCCTAATTATCCCCAGGAAGGGAGAGGAGTTTGTAACCCCATTGAGTCTCCTGACAGGAGAGAAATGGGGGATTTAAATCCAACATCCTAAACACTCAAACTGCATGATGGGAAAGAGTGTAGCCGCACAGCCAACCCCCTAAGCAACGTCTCTGGCATCTGTCCCAGCCTTCAATGGAATGCTCACAGAGACCCCTGAGCTTAGCCATTCACAGAGTGTCCTCACCCACTGACACCCCCAGTCATGGGACTCACCGCTGGGGGGCTCTGACTAGAATCGCAGTGTGTCAAGAGCTCATATAAAGTCACTCCAAAGGACCAGACGTCGGAGGCATAGTAAAATTTACACTCCTTCAGGCACTCCACAGCATACCTGCAGCACAAAGAAAACAGGGACAAAGACCCACTGAGCAGGAGATTGAAGGACAAGACTCACATTCTGGGATGCAAGGAAAAGTCCATCTACAGTCCCGAGAAGAGTCCTGTCCAGTGATGGCAAACCTTTTGGGGTTGGCGTGACAAAAATTCGGAAAATGCCTGACTCTGCTGGTGGGTCACCCCTCCCCCAGAACAAAAGAGAAACAACTGTTTACATATTCATTAATTTTTTTAAAAAAAAGACAGTCCAGTCATGTATGGTGTTATGTATTATACGAAGAAATGTCAAATAATTTCAGAAATGAAACACAAGTAAAACACGCTAAGTTGTCAGATTCTGGTGAATGCTGGCGTGTCACCCAAATTGTCATGGCGTGTTACCTTTGACACCTGTGTTATAAGTTCTAGTCCAACATTCTGTCTCCCACAGGGGCCAACCGGTTCCTTTGGAGGGCCAACAACAGGGCAGAGAGGGTGAGGCTTTCCCCTGATAAGAACATAAGAGAACCCCTGCTGGGTCAGACCAGCGAAGGTCCATCTAGTCCAGTATCCTGCCTCACACAGTAGCCAACCTGGAGGGTCAACAACAGGGCATAGAGGCCGAGGCCTTTCCCTGATGTCAGCTCCTGGTACAGGTATTCAGAGGTTACTTCCCCTGAATTTGCAGGTTCTCTTTAGGCTCCATGCAGAGGCGGAGCTACCAGGGGACACATGGCACCGGACGCACACCTGGGGGCGGGGCAGAAAATTGTTCCCACCCCACTCCCATACACACACACTCACTCACTCTTACCTTCATTCAGCCTGAAAGTGCAGGCTGGAAAAAGTGGCCTGTTCACTTGAGGCTGAAAATGGCCTGGTGGGAACTACACTTCCCAGGAGACCTTGTGAGACCTTGTGAAAACGCAGAGTGCGCACCAGGCGCCGTATGGCCCAGCCACGCCTCTGGCCCCATGGTTAGTAGCCACTGAGCTGGTACACCACAGTTGTGTTAACTGTTAGCAGGTATTTCTGGGAAGCTCATTAACAGAGCTTACACATCTTCATAGATGAGAAAGAATGTCAACTTTGGTACTCCCTCTCAGTGATAGATGTTGAGCAAACTGGTGGAGCCATTCCAGAGTAGAGAGCAATCCTATGTTGGCTAGAGAACTTGGTTCTAGCTCACACTGGGGTGTGCTGCCAGTCAGCCAAAACCTCCCCCAATATTGGTCATCTTGGAAAGCAAAACCCATCCAAAAATGAGCAAAGCCCCACAATATTTCCCATAAGAACATAAGAACAAGCCAGCTGGATCAGACCAGAGTCCATCTAGTCCAGCATTCTCCTACTCGAAGTGGCCCACCAGGTGCCTTTGGGAGCTCACATGCAGGATGTGAAAGCAATGGCCTTCTGCTGCTGCTGCTCCTGAGCACCTGGTCTGCTAAGGCATTTGCAATCTGAGATCAAGGAGGATCAAGATTGGTAGCCATAGATCGACTTCTCCTCCATAAATCTGTCCAAGCCCCTTTTAAAGCTATCCAGGTTAGTGGCCATCACCACCTCCTGTGGCAGCATATTCCAAACACCAATCACACGTTGCGTGAAGAAGTGTTTCCTTTTATGAGTCCCAATTCTTCCCCCCAGCATTTTCAATGGATGCCCCCTGGTTCTAGTATTGTGAGAAAGAGAGAAAACATTTTCTACCCATGCATAATCTTATAGACTTCAATCATATCCCCCCTCAGCCGTCTCCTCTCCAAACTAAAGAGTCCCAAACGCTGCAGCCTCTCCTCATAAGGAAGGTGCTCCAGTCCCTCAATCATCCTCGTTGCCCATGTTGGGGAGTGTGTGAATTCAACACAGTCTCTGGATGAACTGAGGTTCGGGCCGCCGAGATGGCCCCCAGGCTAGACCAATCTTGTCAGATCTTGCATGCTAAGCAGGGTCAGCCCTGGTTAGCCCTTGGATGGGAGACCACCAAGGAAGGAAGTCGAGGGATGTTATGCAGAGGCAAGGCAGCAGTAAATCATCACTGTCTGGCTCTCACCTTAAACTGGATGGCCCAGGTTAGCCCAATCTCATCAAATTTGGAAAGATAAGCAGGGTTGGCCCTGCACAGGACTTGGGTGGGAGGCCGCTGAGGAAGTCCAGGGCTGCTACGTCAGGGCAGACAACGGGAAACCACCTCCTGCACATCTCTTCTCTTGACAGCACTTTCCAGCACTGCCCACCTCTCAGGGGCTAAGAAGATCTGCCATGCTTGCTTACCAAAAGACAGGGCTGTCTCCATCTTCACAAACACGGTAGTACTCATGCCCTTCCGGGATGGCTTTGGCAAGGCCGAAGTCGCCAATCTTGACCACGTTCTCATTCTCCAGGAGCACGTTCCTGGCGGCTAAATCCCGATGGATGTAACGGAGGGAGTGGAGGTAAGCCATCCCCTGGCAAGAGCAAACACAGGGTTAGCGCCCAGCTTCCACAACTGAGGAGGCCCAAAGGGGATCTGCTCAGAACTGGAGATTCAGCAGCCCGACATCTTGGCCTCCGGCTGAAAGAACACATTCCAGAGCAAGAGATGGGTTCATCCAGCATGCCCCTCCCTGCCACTCTTGTCCCCACAAAAGGAAATCTGATCTTTTGTCAAATGAATTCTGCATCTAAAGGGAAGTTAGAACATAAGAACAAGCCTGCTGGATCAGACCGGAGTCCATCTAGTCCAGCATTCTGCTACTCGCAGTGGCCCACCAGATGCCTTTGGGAGCTCACATGCAGGAGGTGAAAGCAATGGCCTTTTGCTGCTGCTGCTCCTGAGCACCTGGTCTGCTAAGGCATTTGCAATCTCAGATCAAGTTATATTTACCTCACAGATCTGCTGGGCAAAGAGGAGGATGTGAGCCAGGCTGACATGGTGCTTGGGAAGATAATCTCTCAGGCTACCCAATGGGACGTACTCCATGATGAGCTGCACAACCTTTTCCCCTGTGAACAGAGAGTTACATTTTTATCTGAAGGCCTTTCTCCCTCCAAAAGGGACCTAAAGAAAGGGGAGGGGGCCTCAGGTATTTTCTAAGGCTGATTGGGCTGGGTGGGGAGACCATGGGAAAAACGTATGCAATGGAGATCGGCCACCTCTTCCCCCCAAATCAGTCCCTGAGGTACCAAGCCACCATTCTGAATTAAGTGGGGATCAGTGTACACAATACAACCCAGTAGGATTTACACTGGAGAAGACTTGCGGCAATTACAGTCGACTTTCAACTGAAGTCTTGTTATAAGTATAATACGTATCCGAAACCACAAACGATACAACAGTACCACAAGGTATCTGAAATACAAACCCTAATAACACTGATAAAAATCCCGTGTCATACAAAACAAAGATCCTGTGTAAGACGATGAAAGTCCACTAAGCTAACCAGAACTTGGATATGTACCGGTCTTGTACAAGCTTCAAGGCTAGTGGAACACAAATTCCATATGTCTGTGCTTCCAACATGTACAACAGTTTGTATGAATGGCAATGATTTGAAACCTATGACAAGCTGGACCTGAAGAAGAAGAAGAAGAAGAAGAAGAAGAAGAAGAAGAAGAAGAAGAGGAAGAAGAGGAAGAAGAAGAAGAAGAAGAAGAAGAAGAAGAAGAGGAAGAGGAAGAGGAAGAGGAAGAGGAAGAAGAAGAAGAAGAAGAAGAAGAAGAAGAAGAAGAAGAAGAAGAAGAGGAAGAGGAAGAAGAAGAAGAAGAAGAAGAAGAAGAAGAAGAAGAAGAAGAAGAGGAAGAGGAAGAGGAAGAGGAAGAAGAGGAAGAAGAGGAAGAAGAGGAAGAAGAGGAAGAAGAGGAAAAAGAAGAAGAGGAAGAGGAAGAAGAGGAAGAGGAAGAGGAAGAGGAGGAGTAGTTTGGATTTATATCCTCCCTTTCTCTCCTGCAGGAGACTCAAAGGGGCTGACAATCTCCTTGCCCTTCCCCCCTCACAACAAACACCCTGTGAGGTGGGTGGGGCTGAGAGAGCTCCGAGAAGCTGTGACTGGCCCAAGGTCACCCAGCTGGCGTGTGTGGGAGTGCACAGGCTAATCTGAATTCCCCAGATAAGCCTCCACAGCTCAGGCGGCAGAGCTGGGAATCAAACCCGGTTCCTCCAGATTAGATACAACCAACCAGAAATGAAGAGAAACCAATGCATGGGTGGTATATCAATGCTGCATAGGCTTTTTGCTACACTGTGTAATGGAGGCTGTCTGCCAGAAGATGACGTTTGGTTTTACCGTATAATATGTGTATATGTGAAATGGGAATACATGATAGCTATAAACTGCACCTTCAAAATATATTTACGTTTATATTTCATATTATGTCACATCATTAGTATAGTGGAGCTAAGTTGGTATTCATATATTTGAGCACCTAATATTGGTTAGGCACTGTATTTATTTAGAGCCTATTATATTCATTTAAGAACTTTACATTTATTAGTAAAATCAAATGCCTATGCAGCGTTGATATACAACCCTGGAATTGGTTTCTCTTCATTCATGATTTGAAACCATCAAGGGATGCTGCAAAATGTTTTCAGAGCAGACCGCAGTTCCTGACTGTTTCAAATCATTGCCGTTCATACAAACTTTTGTACATCTTGGAAGCACAGACATATGGAATTCATGCAACACTAATCTTGAAGCTTGTATGAGACCAGGACACATTCGGGTTGTGGTTAGCTTAGTGGACTTTCATTGCATAACACAGGACCTTTGCTTTGTACTACACAGGTTTTTCGTCAGTGTTATTAAAGTCTATTTCAGACACCTTGTGGTAGTAGGGCGTTGTGGGTTTTCCGGGTTGTCTGGCCATGTTCCATGTAGCATTGTCTCCTGACGTTTCGCCTGCCTCTGTGACCGGCAGGAGAAAATGCTACTGGAACACGGCCACACAAGCTGGAAAACCCACAACGCCCCAGTGATTCCAGCTGCGAAAGCCTTCAACAATACCTTGTGGTACTGTTGTATCGTTTGTGGTTTGGGACATTTATAATACTTACAACAAGACTTAATCTGAAAGTAGACCGCAATTGCTGAAAGCCTTCTTCAGTGTAATTTCTACTGCAGTGGTGGCGAACCTATGGCACGGGTGCCAGAGGTGGCACTCAGAGCCCTCTCTGTGGGCACGCACAGAGTGTCCCCCCCTCATACACATCTAGGCTGGCCTGGCCTGCTGGCTTGATTATTAGCATTAAACCTAAGACCTGGTTTTGGGAAAGCAGTGTAGGTAACCCTGTTAAGTGCCGTTAAACCCCACTGATCTTCATGCAAAGAATGAAAGCGCAATCCTTTACCTGGGAGTAAGCTCGGTTGCTGGCAATGGGGCTTGCTTCTGAGTAAACCCTCCTAGGGTTGTGATTCACCCATTGGAAGAGATGCACGGTTGCTTCAAAGCAAAGCCCCCGCTTACCACCAACCTTACTCCCGAGTAACCCACGCCTCAGAGCCAACCGTTTTTTCTAAATGAAAACCTCAGTATTCAGGTTAAATTGCCGTGTTGGCACTTTGCGATAAATAAGTGGGTCTTGGGTTGCAATTTGGGCACTTGGTCTCGAAAAGGTTCGCCATCACTGTTCTACTGGATGGTCGTGGAGTGAAGAGGTTGGAACGGCTGTACCTTGCTCGCTGCAGCAGCCCTTGTATTTGACAATGTTTTCGTGGTAGAGCGTCTTCAAGATCTCAATCTCTTTCTTCCAGCTGGTCAAGAGCTGCTGGCTGAACCCCGACTTCAAAGACTTGACGGCCACCATCTCGCCCGTGCCGTCGTTGGTGGGATCGTAGCAGTACAAGCTCACTTTGCCAAAGTGACCCTGGGGAAATGTGCGAAGGAAACAAAACCTTGGAACTGGACAGTGCAAAATGGAGACTTTCGGCTGAATTTGGTTGGGGGCTGCTACTGGGGGGGTAGGGTATGTGGATAAGAGAGCAGCAGTGGCGAAGTGGTTAAGAGCAGGTGCACTCTAATCTGGAGAACCAGGTTTGATTCCCCGCTCTGCCATTTGAGCTGTGGAGGCTTATGTGGGGAACCAGGTGAGCTTGTGAACTCCAACACACGTCAGCTGGGTGACCTTGGGCTAGTTACAGTTCTTTGGAGCTCTCGCAATCCCGCCCTGCTCAGCAACCTTGGACTTCCTTGGTAGTCTCCCATTCAAACACTAACCAGGGCCATCCCTGCTTCATTTCTAAGATCTGAAGAGATCGGCCTAGCTCAGTGATGGCGGACCTTTTTGAGACCGAGTGCCCAAATTGCAACCCAAAACCCACTTATTTATCTCAAAGTGCCAACCCAGCAATTTAACCTGAAATGCTGAGGTTTAGAAAAAACTGGTTGGCTCCCTCTTTCTCCGCCCCACCCGCTCGAGTAGGGGCCAGCCTGCTCTAGCCTCCAGCAAGTCCTGCGGGCACCGCTCTGTGCCTCTCTAGCATCTCTGCCTCCTCTGCGCCCCCCCCCCTTGGGCAGCAGCCACCCCGGAGCACAGGCACCAGGCCCGTCGTGCTCAGTGGCCCAGGCCAGCCTAGATGTGTGTGTAGGGGGGTGATTTTCCGCCCCCCAAATGACGAACTCTGTGTGCGCGTGCCCACAGAGAGGGCTCTGAGTGCCACCTCTGGCACCCGTGCCATAGGTTCGCCATCACTGGCCTAGCTTAAGCCATCCAGGACAAGGCAGGAGATCATTAGAGATGGTTTGCTATTGCTTGTCTCTGCTCAGCAACCCTGGACTCCCTTGGTGGTCTCCCATCCAAATACTAACCAGGGGCCGCCCTGCTTCATTTCTAAGATCTGAAGAGATCGGCCTAGCCTGGGCCATCCAAGTGCCAGATATTCCAAACACACTGAAAACCAGCCTTGAAGGATGAAGGTTCTGCATGTATGCACATGAACTCTGGTGGGTGTAAGCAGACTCCCCTTCTATTGGTCAAGGTCCCAATGTTTCCGCCCCCTGGCCCACCATCTGAAACAGGACAGCTCAGGAGGAGGCAGGTTTTCCGGGGATCGGATGCAGCCTCTGTGTGTGCAAAACTCCAGAAGGAACAAAACGTCCTTCATTCATTACAAAAGAGCTCTACCTCTCCCAGATCTCGGATCTTTTTCAAGTATCGCTTCTGAAAGACAGTCGGGTCAGACACAGGACAATCGGGGTTGACAGAGGTGATGTCCAGGAGATCTGAAAAACAAGAGCAAGAGCTGAGGACCAGAAGAGCAGGTCTGGATGGCGTGGGAGGGAGAGGACTTGAGCAGCAATGTCCACTAGTTGATCTCAGGAGGACCCACAAAACTAGCAAATTGAGAAAAGTGTGTGCACAGCAGGCCAATAAACCCAGACTGGGGGTGGGGAAAAACAGCTTGGGGGGAGGGGGGGGACTCTGCATGGATCCCAAAGGAGCAGCAGTGGCGTAGTGGTTAAGAACAGGTGCATTCTAATCTGGAGGAACCAGGTTTGATTCCCTGCTCTGCCGCGTGCTGTGGAGGCTTATCTGGGGAATTCAGATTAGCCTGTGCACTCCCACACACGCCAGCTGGGTGACCTTGGGCTAGTTGCAGTTCTTTGGAGCTCTCTCAGCCCCACCCACCTCACAGGGTGTTTGTTGTGGGGGGAAAGGGAAAGGAGATTGTAAGCCCCTTTAAGTCTCCTACAGAAGAGAAAGGGGGATATAAATCCAAACTCCTCCCCCTTCTTGCACAATCTCTTTTTCTTCTCTTCTGACGGGAGTCCACCCCTTGCGCCCCCCCACCCCCACCCCAAACTTGGGTTTTTGGAGAATCACGCTATCGGTGATTCTTTTGTTTTACACTGCATTGCAGCTGCTCGCTTCCCTTGTTTGTAGAGGTCCCGCCTCTCTGCTGCATAGCCATGCAGGGTCACAGGGACAGTAGCACAGCTGTGGAGGTCCGTGCCTAGCTATGCAGCAGATGGAGGGAGGTAACCCAAAACCCCTGCGCCTCTGTGCGAAGGCGCCATAGCAACCCGAATTGGTTTCGTGGGCTCCGTCGCTGCCTGCACGGAGGCATGTGAATAGGAGAGCTCTGCCTGTGCTGTGCGGAAGGGGTCTCTTAGATGCTACTGAACTTGAAGGTAGCCACTCAACTGCAGACCAATGGGGCTGCCTTCAAAAATGATTGAAATCCATTATCAGAAGCAGAGTGGAACAGTGCCTCAAGTTTTAGAGTTGGACAAGAGAATCCAATTCAAACCTCCACTCAGCCTGAAGTCCACTGCGTGGCCTTGGACCAATTGGTAGGGTCATGTCCCTGTACTATCTTAGCCAAGGTCCTGCCATATTTCATTGGGGGCCAATTCTACAGAGCAGCCTCGAGAATTGTTTGCCTTTCATCCAGCCTGTCCCTTAACTAGCTTTGTAACAGTTCCGCAGCTGGGAGCAGAGAAAGGTTGGGGGTCTGTTCCTTCCCGGAATGTGCGTAAGTGTGCCTTCCCGCCCAAAGGGGGAGAAGGAGGGGGGATGTGGGGCATGCCTACTGTAGGGGATATAATGCTTTGCCTATTTTAATGCATTCAGTTCTGACAATATAAGTCAACAGCTTTTCCATGCTTGTAATCAATAAATAAGAATTCTACTCTGACAGTCCTAAGCAAAAAGTTAAAATAAATCCAAACCCCAAAAGTTTAGGTTTTCTTTGCTTGACACGCAGTAACGCCCACGGCTTGCAGAACTATTCTGCTCTACTGATAATATTGACTTTCTCAGAGTCGTTCTTTGGTTTAAGTTTCAGAGGGTAGCCTTGCTGGTCTGCAGAAGAACAGCTAAGTTTGAACCCAGTAGCAGCTTAGAGACGAACAAGATTTTCAAGGCATAAGCTTTCAAGAATTAAAAAACCCTTACTCATATAGTTGATTTTCAGAATCTCACAACAGGGCTGTACTAGTCATGGCACCAAAGCTAGGGATCCTTCTCCCCACGGGAGTTTGTCTGCCCCCTTCTGTAGTCACCTCCAATAGTGGGTGAAGACTTCTTTGTTCGTTTGTCACCCCATCCACAATTTCCTCCTTCCTAACCAATGTTTTAATTGCTACTTTTATGCCTTTCGTGTCCTTTAACTTTGTTTTTAACTTGCATTGAGGATGGGTCTTTTGGGGAGGGTCTGTGTGTGATTTTAACAGTTTTAAAAAGTGATTTTATCTTGCACGTTTTAAGTTGTTAGTCGCCTGGGTGGCCCTTGTGAGGACAGAAAGACAGGACATAAATTTTGTAAATAAATAAAATAATGATCTCTTCAAGCTGCTTTAGACCATTGACAGTTTCTTCATGCAACCTCACGCGGTTCTGTCTCGGGTACAAGGATCAGTTTTGCTCATGAGTTCTACAACCTGTTCCGTGGCTGACACTTGATTATTACATTTGCAGCTCTGTCACCTGTGTTACCAAAGCTTCACAATTCAGTTTCAACACAGCAGTGGCGTAGGAGGTTAAGAGCTCGTGTATCTAATCTGGAGGAACCGGGTTTGATTCTCAGCTCTGCCACCTGAGCTGTGGAGGCTGATCTGGGGAATTCAGATTAGCCTGGGCACTCCCACACACGCCAGCTGGGTGACCTTGGGCTAGTCACAGCTTCTCGGAGCTCTCTCAGCCCCACCTACCTCACAGGGTGTTTGTTGTGAGGGGGGAAGGGCAAAGAGATTGTCAGCCCCTTTGAGTCTCCTGCAGGAGAGAAAGGGGGGATATAAATCCAAACCCTTCTTCTTCTCTAGCAATATCCAAATGCAGCCAGCTGAGATAAGGCCACATCTCTTTAACTGGGTCCTGGTTTATTATCAACATCCAGAAGTGAAAGAGAGAGAGAGAGACTTCAGGAGCCGTAATTATCATCAAGACTTCTGGACTCTTTTGTCCCCTCGGGGGTCCCTTACTGTTTGGTTGCAGCTGAGTAAGGTCTCGCAGGATGGTTCGGAAGGAAGGCCGCTCCCCAGGGGGATAGGTGAGGCACTGGCTGATCAGAGTGGCGAGCTCTTTGAAGGACGGCTCCGGGAGGCGGTGTTTCTTCTCATAGAAACGTTCTTTCTGCAGGGAGAAGGAGAGGGTGTCAGGCATGGAAGTGGGCCATGTGGTAAGCTACAGCATCGAGTAGCAGAGAATCCTCAGACGCCCTATTGTAAAATGCTTAGAACTGGAAAAAAAGGTTTGTTGGCCAGACATCCCCAAATCACTCCAGGAATCCCATTCCTTCGTTCTCTCCGTTATTTCAGTCTCTAATGCCTCCCCCACCCCACCCCACCCCATGACCATGAATCCAAATCTACCCAGTCCCTAAACTTGGAGCGAAGAAAGGATGCAAACGGCAGAAAATGTAGGCCTTTCTACCAAATCATGTTCAGCATTTCAAGAGCATTTTCAAGAACACAACGCACTGGACATAACATTGCCTTAGAAATTCCGTCAACAATTCTGACAAATAGGGAAATGTTATCTGTGTGTTGCTGACGGAGCTCACAGCTGAAGTTTAAGGTATCAGCTGTGACACTGTACTAATCTGCATAATTAGGATCTTCTGGCCACAAAGTTGCTGCAGATACTTGGAACTCCCAGTTACGCTGCTCCAAAGATGGGTCAGCCAGATCCAAATCACAGCCTGGTGTCATGTCCCTAAGGGAAAATATACAGCTCACTCTGCACGATTGTTTTATTCATTCCCATTATTTATAGTCCTCCTTTCTCACGGAGACTCAAGGCGGACTGCACCGTGAAAGTCAACACAATCTGTCGGATGGGACATCCAATAAACGCTGCAACAGGGATTGGATTGCAGAGGCCTGAAAACAAGCAGAGATCTGAAACGCAGCTGAAACAAATCTGTAATAAAAAATTAAACACACGGTGCAGGAATTACACAGTAGGTTAACTGACAGCACAAGCTATATGCCAGTGATGGCGAACCTATGGCACGGGTGCCAGAGGTGGCACTCGGAGCCCTCTCTGTGGGGCGATGCACACAGAGAAAGTTCGGGCCATGTGGGGCGAAGGCAGAAAATCACACACCCCAAAAAACACACACACATCTAGGACTGGCCTGGGTCACTGGAGCATTATGTGCGCATAACTGCGGTGAAAGCAGGAGAGGGAGGACTTCGGCTGGCGTGGGCCTGGTAGCTTGTGCTCCAGGTGGCTGCTGCCCGGGGGGCAGAGGAGGCAGAGATGCTAGAGAGGCACAGAGCGGTGCACACGGGACTTGCTGGAGGCTAGAGCAGGCTGGCCCCTGCTCGAGCAGGTGGGGCAGAGGAAGAGGGAGCCAACCAATTTCTTCTAAAATAAAACCTCAGCATTCAGGTTAAATAGCCGGGTTGGCACTTTGCGATAAATAAGTGGGGTTTGGGTTGCAATTTGGGCACTCGGTCTCAAAAAGGTTCGCCATCACTGCTATATGCAGTAGTACAGTCCCCAGTTTCTATCCCTTTACCAGAGAATCCTTCTGAACCTTTTTGTGTGTGGAAAAGCCCTCTTGATTAATTCAGCTTTGTACAGAGTTTTGCACAGATCTGATGAAGGGAACTTGGACTCCCGAAATCTTTGACTCTGGAAATCTCGTTGGTCTTGAAGGCGCTGCTAGAAAAGTGCTGCTCTCTCACTGCACAGCGACACGGCAACCCACCTGACAGTATCGGTTCTGCACAACTTGTGCAAAGCCAGGACAGCACGAGCGTTCCTGACCTCATCAAGCAGGCCATTCCATGAGGGAGGGGGCCCACAACAAAGAATGTGTGGTGTTGTGGGTTTTCCGGGTTGTATCGCCGTGTTCCAGTAGCATTGTCTCCAGAAGATGCCAGCCACAGAGGCAGGCGAAGCGTCAGAAGAGAAAATGATATTGAAACACGGCCATACAACAGGGAAAACCCACAACACCCTAATGATTCCCACCATGAAAGCCTTCGACAATACAAAGAATGTGTGGATGCAGCCATTTCCTACACCCTATCCAGCCGACACATCCCAAAGTGTGATTAAGCTAGTTCAGATTTTAGTACCCTGCTATAAACTTCAGTGATCTTCCCAGCACGCGTGCACGACATGAGAACACAAGCAAAGGCTACCTCGGAAGGCGTGCGTTCCTTGAGGGGCACATCGGCATCGAAGCATATCTCCAACAGCGTGGTCCCAAAGCTCCACTTGTCGGCTGCCGTGCTGAGGTTCCGGATGTCTTTGACACACTCTGGGGCAATCCATGGAATCCTGTCGACTCTCTCTTGACAAGGGGGGGGGGGGGGGAGGAACCAACGATTAACATCTTCTGGATAAACAATGCTCAAGCAAACAGCAGACCATACCTACCTGTATCAGGTGGTTTTGCCCAAGGTCCAGCAATGGCTAAGCAGGTTTCCCTTGCAAAACCAAACGGACACTCTGTTTGCAGTGGTGGTGGAGGGGGGAGCTCTAATTTTGCACCAAAAGGAACCTGTTGGTTGAACCAAGCCCCGTCTTGGCTCACGATGCTCTGTCACTTCAGGTGCTTTTCTCACCTGGAGAACCGGGTTTGATTCCTGTTGGTTTTTTATCCTGCCAGGGAGCTCAGGGTGCTAAACACAGTTTCCCCTTCCCCTACTGCCATGGTGGCGAACCTTTGGCACTCCAGATGTTGTGGACTACAATTCCCATCAGCCCCTGCCAGCATGGCCAATTTCACAACCCTGTGAAAACGTTGAGAGTGGTAACAAACAACTGACTTCCTTTTGCAAATTAGACTCCATTCCCAAGATTAAATCCAAGCAGTGGCGTATCTGCCAGAGGGACATGGGGGGTGGGTCAATTGACCCTGGGCACCCCCCATTGGATCACGTGGGGTCCCCGGTGGGCTGCAGCAGGCTCCCCCTCGGCCCGGCCCCACCAGGTTGCTCCTAAGGTAAGTGGGGCACGGGGAGCACCCAGAGCAGGTGTTGCCCCGGGCGTCATTTCCCCCCGGTACGCCTCTGAATCCAAGCCACGGTTTGCACAAGCCACGGCCTCATTTATTCACAGCTCGCTTTCCAGGGCTGCTCCATCCACCCCCCAAGCAAAGAGCTACAATCCTAGAGGGTTTTTAATGAACAAGAACTACAGGAACATGCTCTTTTGCCCAGAGATCTTTCCTCTACAACAACGAACAGTGATGCACAAAGTTGGCAACAACTGCAACACAGCGCTTCCACCACCATCACCCACACTCAATGATGAGGCTTCTGAGTCAGTCTCTGTATTCAGGAGAGGAGAGGAGAGGGTGTACCTTCTCGGGAGAGGACGGTGAAGCTGACTCCAGGGTCACTGAGTTTAATGAAAGGCATCAAACCGTCTTCCAAGCCTTTCCTGGCCAACAGGATGTTCTTGGCACAGACATTACCGTGCACCAGGTTTTTGTCTTCCTATGATGACCAAGAAAAGTGGCATGTGAAAAATCTCAGAATCTTTGATGCCTGCACAGACAGAGTGGTAACAAACAACTGACTCCCTTTTGCAAAGTAGACTCCATTCCCAAGATTAAATCCAAGCAGTGGCGTTTGATGCCTGCACAGACAGAGACAATTCAGAAGGGCACCCCCCACCCAAAGAAACAGCTCCTTTCAAGTGCATGAATTGGAGAGAGAAAGCATGCAGACACTCCTGCAGGAGCAGCAGTGGCGTAGTGGTTAAGAGCAGGTGCATTCTAATCTGGAGGAACCGGGTTTGATTCCCTGCTCTGCCGCTTGAGCTGTGGAGGCTTATCTGGGGAATTCAGAATAGCTTGTGAACTCCCACACACGCCAGCTGGGTGATCTTGGGCTAGTCACAGCTTTTCGGAGCTCTCTCAGCCCCACCTACCTCACAGGGTGTTTGTTGTGAGTGGGGAAGGGAAAGGAGTTTGTAAGTCCCTGAGTCTCCTGTAGGAGAGAAAGGGGGGATATAAATCCAAATTCCTCCTCCTCCTCCTCTTCTTCTATTCGAATGTTCCATTTTGTGTCTGTTTTCTCGTGGAGTACACAGCTTGCTGGTTCAGCACCTCCATTTCAATCCCAGCATCCCACAGAGTAAACCCCACACATTATCCACAACTGGTTGGCTGTCCTAGATCTTGTATCCAACAGGAAAAGCAGTCTTGCCCCACAAGGGCGGCTGCACCTCCCACAACCAACAATTAGGACACTTCAAGGCTTCAAATGGGTAGGAAAGGGGGCAAGTTCAATTCCACGCCACGAAGCCAGAAGGCCCCTTTCCTGAGAAGCGCAAGTTCAAGCTTTTATCTCCAATTCCGTGGGGCTTCTTGAAGATGGTCCTGAGTTTGTGTTTTTGTGTTTCCAGCATCAATCGCGCTGGTTCACAATGCAATCCCTGAATTTAAACTGCAACTCCTACGCCCAGGAAAAGGCGGCAAGTCGAAACTTTCCAATAAAGGCCTCAGGGCTTTCAAATTAGTTCCCAGGATTGTTTGGGAGAAGCCACGGCAACTACAGGAAATGATATGTTTACATTTGAGATCTTCTCCAAAAGACAGTTGCGGAGTCCCAGGAGATCTTTTCTAAACTCAGACCAGCTTCTCCCTCAGACTGTTTTAGTGGACCAATAGTTCTTATTATTGTATTGTCGAAGGCTTTCATGGCCGGAATCACTGGGGTGCTTTGTGGTTTCCGGGCTGTATGGTTAGTAGTTTGCTAGCAGTTATTCTCTCCTGACGTTAGTATGCATCTGTGGCTGGCATCAGAGATCTAGCGAAGATGCCAGCCACAGATGCAGCTGCGCCAGGAGAGAATGCTGCTAGAACACGGCCATACAGCCCGGAACCACACAGCAGCTACCAGTTCTTATCATTCGATATTATTATTATTAGGTGTGTGTGTGTGTGTGGACTGCTGTCAAGTGGGTTTTGGACCCTCCCGGTGACCCTATGAACGGGCAATGTCACTCCAAAACGTCTATCATCCCAAGCAGCCTTACTCAGGTGGCAGGACATGTGGGCCATGATTTCCTTTCATCGAAATACTTTCTGCTGGTGGGGCATGGTGACCCTTCTTTTCCTAGTGTCAATTAATATCATCATTGAGAATCCAAGAAAAGATTTTTCGCTCTCATTCTGCCACTTCTAAATGACATCTTAATACTTTGGGGACACTTGGTTTTGGAACGTGTGGGTCACACTGATTAGAAGAGTTTGTCTGATTTTTTTGGAAACTTCTGTTTGATGTATTGTACATTCACGTTAAGGTATCCCCTTGATGCCGGGGGTGTTATTGAATTACGAATTATGTATTGATAGCGCTGCTAGCGTCGTGCAAAAGTGCCATCAAGTCGTTTGAGACTTATGGCAACCCTATGACTCGATGACCTCCAACATGTCCTGTCCTTAACAACAACTAACAGGGTCCTGCAAAATCCAGGCCATTGACTTCTCATCACTCATGATCCATCCCACCTTGGGCCTGTTCTCCCCCTGCTGCCTTTAACTTTGCCGAGCACGACAGTCTTTTCCAGTGACTCTTGTCTCTTGTCAGGGGTGAACAGCTTTACAAATGCTAATTTTCTACCCCCCAATATTTCCCCTCAGCTCTAAGAGCCAGCGTGGTGTAGTGGTTCAGAGCAGTGGACTCTAATCTACAGAACCAGGGCTTCATTCCCCACTCCTCCACATGAGCGGCAGACTCTTACCTGGTGAACTGGATTCATTGTTTGAGTCAGGCAGAGTAATTTTTCTTGTACTATCCATACTGTCTCTGGCTCATTCTTTATGTTGGGCTAGACACAGGTGTTTCTGCCAAACTCTCTCAGTCCCACCTACCTGACAAGCTGTCTGTTGTAGGGAGAGGAGGGGAGGGAATTTGTAAGCCACTTTAAGACTCCTTACAGGAAAGAAAGGCAGGGTATAGATCCAAACATGCACCAGTGGCGTAGTGGCTAAGAGCACATGTACTCTAATCTGGAGGAACTGTGTTTGATTCCCCGCTCTGCCACCTCAGCTGCGGAGGCTTATCTGGGGAATTCAGATTAGCCTGTACACTCCAACACACACCAGCTGGGTGACCTTGTTTGTCGTGAGGGGGGAAGGGAAAGGAGTTTGTTAGTCCCTTTGAGTCTTTACAGGAGAGGAAGGGGGGATATAAATCCAACTGTTCTCTTCTTCTAATCAAGCTGATTACAATGAGAAGGATACCACTGCTTCCTTTACAAGCATCATTTACAACAGCCTGCCTTCTGACTAGGATAAAATGTCATAGAGATCTCAATTTCTACTCGATTCCTGTATAACAACAGAAGCTTTGACTCTTGAAAGCTTATATTCTGACACTGTTGTCAGTTAAATAAGGAGTTATTGGACTAGAACAGTGATGGCGAACCTTTTTGAGACCGAGTGCCCAAACTGCAACCCCAAACCCACTTATTTATCACAAAGTGCCAACATGCGGCATTTTAATCTGTGAATACTGAGGTTTTAAGTTTCGAAGAGCAGAGTTGAAGCTCAAAACGCCGCGGTACTTTCAGGAGTGTTTGGTGGTAAGCGGTGGTATGACTGCTTTGTAAGCAACTGTGCCACGCTTCGAACAGAGTGAATCACGACCCTAGGGCGGGTTTACTCAGAAAGCAGAGCCCCATTGCCAGCAGCCGAGCTAATACTCTAGGTAAAGGATCATGTTTCTTTAGTTCTTCCCATGCGAAGTAGTAGGGTTTAATAGCTTTAACAGGGTTATCTACGTGGCTCCCCAAAACTAGGTTGTCTTAGGTTTCCAATGCTAATAATCTCCCCTGAAATATAATTCTCATACACTATTATCACATGACAAACTCTGTGCATGCGTGCCCACAGAGAGGGCTCTGAGAGTGCCACCTCTGGCACCCGTGCCATAGGTTCGCCACCACTGGACTAGAATCTAACTGTTCTACTGCATCTCTATCCTCTGAATCTTAATCATGCCATAATGTGACCAAAGTATGATATCCTCCATTTAGCCATTTTAGCTTCTAGGGAGAGATCAGCCAGGATACCACCAAATAAGGCTTGCCCAGCTGTGTGGCAACGAGTGAACTTCCAGCCGCGGTTATTAAGCCCTTTGTGCTTCGCAAAGAAGGGGCATCAAGGGGCGTGTTCAATGAATTCTTCCACCATTATATCTGAGGGAAGCGAGGAAGGGAAGAAAAAGAAGATGAGCATCTTAAGACAAAGAGAGACAAAGCATCCTTGCCCCAAATCTGTAGGTTAACAGATGGGATGCAAAACCACAAGGGGCCGCGTTAAAAGGCCAGGTACACAAAGAGTATCGGAAAGCAGGTGAGCACACAGAACTCTGCCACTGCCAGGTTGAATGATCTCAGCAAGCAATGCCCATTTTTCTTTTTGCTGACATTATTTATAGTCCACCATTCTTATTTGGACTCAAGGCGGATTCAGTCAGTACAATCTACATGGAAAATTCAGTAGCCAGCGCAACAGGATTGGGGTCGTAGGACCCACTGCAACCTACGGCTCTCCAGATGTTCATGGACTACAATTCCCATTTGTATTCCATGAACATCTGGAGAACACTGGAGTTGAACCTACACTAGAAGCCCCAAAAAGCAGAACTGAAGCAAAGCGCAACATGAGCACGATGCGTTAAACGCAGCAAAAATCCCATCCTAGTTTCAACAAGCTGATCACAGCAGTAGAGACCACACTCCCTGATCATTGTACCGAGGAACTTTTATGACTCATTTCTAGTATTATGGGCTGGAAAGGCAGACAAAGTTCTGCACAGGCATCAACAGAGAGGAAAACTGTGGCGTGGAGTCACGTGACGTCCCCAGGCCTCTCCCTTGCCTGATGGGCGGGGAGGGAGAAAACTCAGTGGAGGAAGCTCTGCTGGGAGGCTGGGCGGTGGGTCCGTGAACGCGGGGGGGGGCAGCAGGTGGGGGCAGCTCCGGTCCCGGGAAAGGGAGGCAGGCAGGCATGGGGCTGATGCTCCCTAGCCATGCAAACATTCCCCGTAGACCAGGGGTGGGAACAAGGCTCTCAGATGTTCAGGAACTACAATTCCCATCAGCCCCTACCAGCATGGCCAGTGGCCATGCTGACGAAAGCGACTGATGGGAATTATGATTCCTGAGCTGGCTATCTAAATAGGCAAAGGAGATACCGCTAACAGAGAAGGACTTTCCTTTTGATGCGGTTTTCTGTTCTGGGGGTGTGCAAAGATGGAAGATGGAGAAAGGGCGAGATTGAAGTAAAAGAAAATGAGCAAGGCAAGAAGGAAAGGAAAGGAAACAAAAACACAGTGGGAAGGGGATTCAAAAGAAAGAAAAAAACAGAAATGGAGATTGTACACTGCCCAGAGCCCTCCAGGGGTGGGCGGTATAAGAAATCGAAAAAAGAAATAAATAAAAAAAATGAAATAATGTGTCAAGCGTGAATGAGGCAGCTTGGAAAGACGGATCGCTGTATCTCCAGAGGGCCAAACCCAGCCCGAGAAGCCAGGCAGAGAGGGCCTGGAAGAGGGTGGGAAGGGCCGAATGCTTTCCGAGCCTGCGTGCATAAACTCCGTGCACAAAGGCCAAATGGATGTGGGACACCTGGCTCATCAAACTTGCCGTCTCAAAGAAAGCCTGCAGGGAACAAAACGTGCAGCTGAAATATGCGGGCAGGGCAGCTGCTGGTTGGCTCAGCTGGCTGCAGGCAGCAGGGGGCACTCCGGAGTTTAGCACACAGAACAAGTTCGCCCTTGTACGCCTGTCAATCTTCAGTAGACCTGTTTGTAATGTTTGTTTTGTTTCCTGTCAGGATGCCTATGGGATGCTGGGGCCGCTTGCATCATTGGGGCTTGGGGGGAAGGGATTTTAGTTGGATATTATGCCTTGTGCGTTTCCTGCTCTCTTTCCACTCCAGCAGGTGTTGGTCAAGGCCAACTCGCTTGGACTTACATTTATCTCTCACTGTCTGCATGTAGTTGTTGCAGCGGGGCTGGTAGAGATGGCAGTCCATGGGCATGCAGTGCCATAGGTTACGCTGAGCCCTCTCCAGAGCTGAGGGGCAGCCGCACCGCACACACCAGTGCTGGAAACCACAGGCTGGAAGCCTGCTGGGGGCTCGCCAAGCAAGGCAGCCTCAACGCTGCCCCCCCCCCCCAGCTTCAGAGCCCAGCCAAGTCACAATTATGTTATAGCAAACCCTCGTAACAAATGAATTTGAGTCCCTGTGCTGGAGAGTCTGAGACTTCTCAGAGTAGAACAAAGACAGTGAAGGGGAGACATTACTGACCCATGAGGTGATGCCCCATTTCAATATTTTCTTTTGTCTGCAGGGTGGCTAGCCATTGTTGAGACAAGGTAGAGGACAACAAAATTATGCAAAGGGTAAAGAAGCTGGGTAGAGAAAATCCTTCTCTCTCTCTCTCTCTCTCTCTCTCTCCCTCTCCCCCATAATACTAGAACTTAGGGGTACCCAGTGAATTTGTTGGAAAATAGGTTCAAGAAAGATGAATGGAAATACTGCTTTGCTCAATAAGTCACTGAACTGTGGAATTCAGGGTCAGTGAACGTAACAACGGCCACAAGCACAGATCCCTTTAAAAGGAAAATCACACAGATCCATGGGGGAGAGAGGTTGATCAGCAGCTACTAGCCATGGTGGCTGAAGGGAACCTCCACAACCAGAGGCAGTCCACCTGAGAATCCCAGGGTCAGGACACAACAAGAGAAGCCCTCTATGCTGGAACAGATGGCCCATGGTATAGCTCAAGAGGTTTTGCTTGGTGTAGCGTGGTGTAGTGGTTAAGAGCAGGTGCCCTCTGGAGAACCGGGTTTGATTCCCCGCTCTGCCACTTGAGCTGTGGAGGCTTATCTGGGAATTCCAAGTTAGCCTGTCGCAACTCCACTGGCTGGGCCTTGGGCCTAGTCACAGTTCTTCAGAGCTCTCTCATTTTACACCACCGAGGTGTTTGTTATGAGGGGAAGGGAAGAGGTGTGGCCCCTTTGAGGTCTCCTACAGGAGAGAAAGGGGGGGATATGTCCCACTCCTTGCTGTTGGGTTTTGGCCATCTATGCCTAGTGCCTTTGAGATTTATTTATTTATTTATTAAGCTTGTATACGCCCTCCACCTGAAGGCAACAGTGTAGGCATTAGGAGGTTAAGAGCATTATATCTAATCTGGAGGGCGGGGTTTGGAGTTTGCAACTCACGCCTGAGGTGTGGAGGCTTATCTGAAATTCAAGAATAGCTTGTGAACTCCCACCTGCGCCAGCTGGGTGACCTTGGGCTGATCACAGCTGCCGGGCTCTACTCGGCCCTACCTCACAGGGTGTTTGTTGTTGTGAGGGGAAGAACCCGAGGTTGTAAGCTTGCCCCAGGTCTCCTGCAGGAGAAAGGGGACAATCCAGAAACTAGCTGCTGCCTGCAGAGAGAAACCACTTGCCCCTTTTCCTATAGGGATGGTAGTGACCAACCCCAGGCTTTCCCTGCCATTCTCCAACTCCGCTGCCAGTCTGAATTTGGGGATGCTTAAGGAGCCAGCCAAAAGAGATGGCTGCCCTAGGCCAGACCTCCCAGAATAAGGAGGCCCCCCTGTCCACCCAGCCAGGTAACCAGCAAGCAGGCAGAGGGGATGTTCCGCTCGGGGACTCCGCACGGCTTTTGCTCACCAGAGTGATGTCCGTGTGGCTGGGATCCAGCGTCTTGAGCACGACCCGCATCTCACGGCTGTTGTTGTTCTGCTCGGTGGAGAAGTACTCCGTTTCATCCTCGCCGCCGATCCCGCCGCACACGCGCAACACGCCGTCGTAGATGTTGGTGCGGGTCCCTTGCCCCAAGTGGGCTCTCTGCGGGAGGGGAAGATGCCGTTTGATTAGCAGAGGCCTTTCTCCATCCCAAACGTGGACCCTGTTAGGCTCAAAGGAATCGTTTATGCCTGAGTCGAGGACAGACTCTGCAGCGTCTCATTATGTTGCTATGAACCGTTTGCCAAGATGCTGAGATTACCGTACGCCTTTAACAGACCAGTGGAGTGATGTCCGGGGCAACAGCGGCACAGAGGGCCCTTGCTTTCGCAGGTACATGTGAATACGAAAGGCACCTGGTGGGCCGAGTCGCGAGTAGCAGAGAGCTGGGCCGCGTGGACTCTGAGGTGCGATCCAAGCTGGCTGGTTTTTCCATGGTTTCTTAATGCCCCACCTCCGCGGCCTGTCGGGGACTTCAGCTTGCATTAATACAGTAAATGGGGTTTCTAATTTCCCAAGAGGCAAAGAATACAAACCAAAGTAATCAGATTATGAGCTCCTCCACTGAGGTTAGATCGGGGCTCACAGTTCCTTACACAGAAGGAGAACATGACGTCATTCCTAGCATGAATCAGTCTTACATAATGCGGCTCCTTCAGCTCCCAAGATACATAAGACAGCTGACCTGGGTGATCTCATTCTTTCGGATCTGGTGGAAGCTGAGCTGGGTCAAGTTCAGAATCTGCCGGGTACTGTCTTTCACTTTCCGTGTGATCAGCAAGTCCGAAATTTCTGCAGAAGGAACAGAGACAGAGATCCCCACAGTCAACATGAAGGGCACTGACAGGCAATCTGCAAGCAAACACCCGGGGATATTGCAACGATGTCTCCTAAGGTGCCGGGTATTAACGACATGCAGCCATCCGAGAAAGGGCCTTCTCAGCCATGACACCAACACTTTGGATTCATCTGCCCCCCTCTATTGGTGTTCCCCACCACAGGGTGAAGACTTCCGCCTCATTCGGCAAACTCCTGTTGTATTCCACCTCTGCCTCCCCCGGCCCAAGCCTTACGCGCCCCTCCAGCCGTCCCTGACCCTGCCGCCACCTTCGCCAGCCTCAGAGCCAGGTGGGGAATCTTGAGACAACTTGAAAAGATCCCTCCCCTCTGTGTGCTGCCTTTAGCTCTTGCGCTCTATCACTTCCTCCCTCCTCCAAGCATGCTTATCCCTCCTGCCCCATCCCTTCCAATAGGTGCACCCTCTTACCACAAGCATCCCCATGGCCCAGTTCCTATGTCTCCTGCGGTGCCCTCTCCCAAGCCCTGGTTCCTGCTGGCCACATATAAAGGCCGGGCATTTTAGTCACAGCCGTCTTTCCCTTTTTCAAGCTAGCAGTGGCGTAGGAGGTTAAGAGCTCGTGTATCTAATCTGGAGGAACCGGGTTTGATTCCCTGCTCTGCCGCCTGAGCTGTGGAGGCTTATCTGGGGAATTCAGATTAGCCTGTACACTCCCACATGCGCCAACTGGGCGACATGAGGCTAGATGCAACTTCGGGAAGAAACCGCCCTCAGCCCTCCCACCTCACAGAGTGTTTAAGCTTGTGAGGGGAAGGGTATGAGATTAATCAGCTCCCTTTGAGTCTCCTACAGGAGAGAAAGGGGGGATATAAATCCAAACTCCTCCTCCTCCTCTTCTTCTTCTTCTAGCTGGCTCGGATGCCTGTTTCTTGGCCGTGAGCAGCCTGTGGAAAGGGGCCAGGCCAGGATGTGGCCACTCCCCCAGCTGGTGCTACCTTGGACCCAGGCCTCCACATAGGCTCAGAAGCAGCCCTCTGTATCCCTGCCAAGGCTTCAGCCCCACAGCCTCTCAGCCCAGGACTCGAGGGGGCTGTTGGTGGCAGAGCCGGGGTTGTGGCTGACTCCTGGGACGGCCAGTGGTGTGTTGGCAGAGCCTCCCGCCTGGCAAGTGAGGAGGGCAGGGGTTGCTGCCAGCATCCCAGGGGCAAGGGAAGTGGGGCAGCCATTTGGAGAGAGGAGGTCTAGTGCAGAGCCTGCAACTGCACAACCCCCCAATTACCGGCCCTCCCCCTGATTTGTGGGGGTGGGGGGTGGGGGACTGGCGCGTGTAATCAACGTGCAATATGTACACAGTGGGAGCCTGGGTTTTGTGGGTAATCTGATAAGAAAGCAAATGGTGAATCAAAATTCCATTTAGGCAGCCGAGGCAGCGGGTACCTATAGGACGGTTCACTTTGAGGAAATTAGTAGCGATCTACTGACGACAAAAGTACAAGGTAGGCCCGAAATCCAGGAGCAAGCAGTGAAAACCGAGACAAAATGTTCACAGAAAAAATTGACGAAAACCGAAATGGACGATACCCGCAGTCAATGAAAACTGAGGTTCCACTGTATATACGGTAGATATCCTTGTGTTGTAGTGACAGCTGCTGCCAAACCAAGATATTTTTAGAAACCTGCCCAGTCCGTCAAACCCTCAAGTGGCCAATCAGAAGTCTTTCTGGCCAAAAGCCCCCACTGGCCCAACATACTTTCTAAAATCAATTTTGGAAGGAACCAGGAAATTGTTGGCAGGTAGCACTGTGCCCATAGTCTCTGCATATGTTCCTTCCTCAGGAAGAAAAAGAAGAGTTGGATTTATATCCCCACTTTCTCTCCTGTAAGAGAATTAGTGCACAAGCTAATCTAGTTCCCCAGATGAGCCTCCACAGCTCCAGTGGCAGAGCAGGGAATCAAACCTGGTTCTCCAGATTAGAGTGCACCTGCTCTTAACCACCACACTGCAGCTGGAGAATTTCCGAAATTTGACCTGTATACACAATTCGAAAGCAGGATAGTTTTTTTTTAATCACGGCCTACTTTGTAATCCTGGTTCTTTGGGAGACAACCCTCGCTTGTCCAAGGTCTCGGTTTCCAGATAAGTAGCGATGCAGCCTTTGAGAGCTGTTCATTTAGTTCCTGGGCGGCTGGAAAACTTCTGCCTTAACCTTCTAGCAATAAAAAAAAAAAAAAAAAAACAAAAGAATTTCCTTTTCTCTGAATCCGGAACTGTCTGTAGCTTGTGGCATCCTGGATCCGGCAGCTCTGGAGCAAACAAACAGGAGAATCAAGCAAGAATGAGTGATAGATGCTGACCAGCTTCGAAAGCAGCACAGCTGCTAGGCCAGCCCACACGACAGGACAGGCAGGCATCCCTCCACGGGCTGCTTATTTCAGAGGAAGGATAGCAGCCACAATTAGATTTGCCAGTTCAGACATCATGCTGAACCACAGCTAAAATTCCTAAAGACACGATTCAACATGATGTCCTAACAGAGCCAGAATTTATTTCATTAAGAGGTTCTGAGGGTAAGGCTGAATTTGTTTTTCAAAAGCACACAGGAATCTCAGCCCTTCTGCTATTTTGTTGAGCGAAGGTGGTTGAACAATAAATTGCAAGCAGCCAAGAACGGATTTGATTATGTTGAGTAACATCAAAGTTGCGAGGTTGACCGCGACAACCGTGGCGACCTGTTATGAACATAAGAAGAGCCCTGTTAAGATCAGACCAGTGGTCCATCCAGTGTAGCGCTTTGTCTCACACAATGGCTAACCAGTTTCTCTGGAGGGCGGGCATACGGGGAAGGCCTTTTCCCTGATAAGAACATCAGAAAAGCCCTCCTGGATGAGACCATTGAGGGTCCATCATGACCGCTGAGTTTCCTCAGGAGGTTTTTGATGAGATACCTTGTCAAAAGCCTTTTGAAACTCCAAATATAAAACACCTTCCCTTGTTCTGTACTCCAAGGGAGGTTTCTTAAAATTGACTCGCAAGAAGAGCCGGAATGCCTTTACTGTACTATGGTAGTTGCAATCCATGGAGCATATAATGCTTAACTGCACCTTTAAATGCTGAAGGAAGCTGGGACCAGGCTTTTGACTTTCCTTCCTGCTAAGTTTAAGGAATACTCTTGTTGCTGGGAAGGTTGCATTCCTACTAAACAACTCTTCTTCTGTGATTTTAAATTCTGTAGCTAGGTTCCTTTTAGGAACTTTGGAATAATACCTGCGGTGGTTTTATGTATGGAACATCTGTCTGGATAATGCTGGTTGTTATATTGGTTTTATGCCCAATAAAGGCTTTATGTATATGTATATAAAACACCTGCCAGGTCACCTCTGTCAACATGCTTCTTCACATTCTCAAAGGCTGCTGGGTATCAAAACCCCGCCAACGGCCTTGCCATATATTCGTGTCGGGAAGGCCAGGAGAATGTGACCCCTGACGTCTGTGTATTCCTTTCGATTGCCATAGGCCAGTGGTGGCGAACCTTTGGCACTCCAGATGTTATGGACTACAATTCCCATCAGCCCCTTCCAGCATGGCCAATTGGCCATGCTGGAAGGGGCTGATGGGAATTGTAGTCCATAACATCTGGAGTGCCAAAGGTTCGCCACCACGGCCTTAGGCTTTGCTTGCTGTTTAAAGCAAGGGTCCCCAAACTACGGCCCGGGGGCCAAATGTGGCTCCCTGAAGGCATTTATCCGGCCCGCCAGGCATGGTGGTGATGGCTCCATTCATGTGCAGTGGGGGCTCGAGGGGATAGTGAACAGGCCCTGACATCTAAGGCTGTTGGATTGCAATTACATGATGGCACCCCCAAATCTCCATGAATTTTCTGACCCAGAGTTGGAAACCTTACACGTGGCAACGCCTGCTCTGCCCTTCCCTCTCAGCTACTCCATGTGTTGCTCTCAGGCTTTCTGTTCCGCCTCAACTCCCATTGGCACTCCAGCCAGGCTGGCAAATCGCTCGCTGGCTGCTAGGGAGGAAAGAACCCAGGAAGATACCTAATCCTGGGTTAGATGGAATGCTTCATTGGGAAAGTTCTGCTTTTTTTTTCACAGGGGAAGGTATTCCACAGCCTCCCCAACAATATTTGGAGCCCCCCCTGTACTTGACATACTTTGGTTACTGTTCTAAAAATAGACCATGACAGAAAGGCTGAAAGGTGAAATCAAACATTTTACAATCATTTGTGCATAGGAATTTGTTCATATAGTTTTTTTTAGTCCGGCCCTCCAACAGTCTGAGGGACAGTGAACTGGTCCCCTGTTTAAAAAGTTTGGGGACCCCTGGTTTAAAGGAACCGTTTCTTTTCTCTGAGCCGGGCAACACCTAGCTCTTTGTCAGGCTCTGACCTCAAAGAAGTGACCTGGGGGAAAGGGAAACTGTTTGGCTAGCCTGGGCAGATGACCGTTCTGTTAATTGGCCTGGGACAGACATTAGGCTGCCTGGCCTGTTTTCCCACAGAGCACCAGAACCAACCCATCACCAGTTTGAAGCAATCAGAACTTTAAAAAATGGACCAGACTGGACCAAGGGTAAACTGAGGTCCCTTCCTACTTGTTGATTTCAAAGAATGCTGTTCTATTCTGGTCCAGCAAGATGGCTCTCAATTAATCTTGATTGTGGCTAACACAGATTACTTATGCCTTCGAAGATTGAAAGATCCTGAAAATACACCCCTGCTCACATTTAAAACCTATTTCAGCAGTTCAAAGAAGTAAGACTTCAGTCACCTTACACGTAGTTTACAGCAAGACTTAAAATGAATAAACGTTTCAGCTATCTGTCAGTGTGGCCTTCTTTAAAACCAAAACGCACTTTAAAATAAGAAGACTGGTTCTCCGGCGTTCGATGGCTAAGAAGTCGTTAACAGATGGGAATTCTAGATTTTTGGAGGGATATGTTTTCTAAGAGAGCCAGAATAGTGTAGCAGGTTAGGATATCAGACTAGGACCTGGGAAACCCAGGCACAAAACATAGCTTAACCGCTACATCAGTGGTTCTCAACCTGGGGGTCGGGACCCCTTTGGGGGTCGAATGACCTTTTCACAGGGGTTGCCTAAGACTCTCTGCATCAGTGTTCCCCATCCGTAAAATGGATCAATGTTAGGGTTGGGGGTCACCACAACATGAGGAACTGTATTAAAGGGTCGCAGCATTAGGAAGGTTGAGAACCACTGCGCTACACGACGCTGGCTCTTACAAAACATATTCCTCCAAAAATCTCAGAATTCGCATATGTTACACAGGTTGCCGCTTTCCTGGGACTTACCTGGCCTCTCCTCACCACAGACAAGATCATTCTGTGGAAGTCCAGGACGCTCCAACGAAGGGCGTACAACCCGTCTTCCGGCTCCTCCCGCTTCAGTTTAGCTAAGATGAACTCCTCCCTAGGCACAGAAAACATTTCAGAGATCAGCCAAGGATATCCCTGGTCCTCCATTACCAGAAAGGTTCAGCACATGTGACCACCAACAGTTACTCTCTCACTTGCCAAATCATGTACCAACCAAGTCTGAGGAAAGGATGCCTGGAAGAGGAAGTGATCCATTTCCGGTTGCCACCTCTCGGGACCCCATATTTCTAAACACACGTGCATTCACTCCTGGCTCCCGGTCAGAGTCAGGACAAAATACCTAGTTTCATATTCAATGGTAGCTCCCAAAAGATGGCAAGATTTTGAAGAAGAAGAAGAGTTTGGAATTATACCCCCCCCCTTTCTCTCCTGTAGGAGACCCAAAGGGGCTTACAATCTCCTTTCCCTCTCCCCCCCCCCAAACAAGCACCCTGTGAGGTGGGTGGGGCCAAGAGAGCTCCAAAGAACTGTGACTAGCTCAAGGTCACCCAGCAGGAATGCAGGAGTGCGGAAACACACCTGGTTTCCCACATAAGCATCTGCCACTCCGGTGGAAAAGTGGTGAATCAAACCCAGTTCTCCAGATTAGAGTGCACTTGCTCTTAACCACTACACCACGCTTGCTTTTCTTGGTCCTTCTCTAACCAGGAGCAGCTCACCTACCTGATTATTCCACAGCATCAATCAATCAATCAATCAATCAATCAATCAATCAATCAATCAATCTATCAATCAACCAATCAATCAAAGGCCTTTGCAGAGATGTCTGAGATCCCCTCTCCCTCCTGATCAGGATCAATGACCCAGGATGGTTTCAGCCTCTCCTCTTACCCACATTACTCAAGCGAGCTCCTCCGGAGAGGCTCCAGCCCCACCCAACCACTGTCCTCCTGAGCACACCTCACAGACAACCCAGCATCATGTTACCATTAGCCCCGTCATCCAAGCTCCACCATCACGGGACAACTCTCCAAATGTCACCCTTGAGCCCAATCTGGCCTCCTGTCAGGAGCGGCATCCACCCTCTCACGCTATCAGACCAAGGGGCACATCTGGGCTGAGGGCAAGAGTGCGAATTCTGACCTTCCTACACCTGTCATATGTTAATGGGCCTTTGGTTCCGTTTCAATGTTCCACTGCACTTAGCAATGTAGATAACTAGCGCACCCCTGTTGTTGACTCCGGAAGGGAGGAGGGAGGAACGGGCCGGGGACAGGAGACAATGGCTGTGGCCTTGGGAGACTTACTTTCGAAAACAAAGTCTTTCACACCTCGTTGTTCCCACATTCTGTGAGAAGGAGGGAGGCAGGAGATTGGAGGACTCAGAAAGGGATAAATGTAACTACAAAAGTCAGATCCCCCAGAACTGGCTTTCTGAAGTGCCCGTTGCCAACCCAATAAAGACTTCTGATTCCATATCTAGAGTCTGCTCATTGATCTTTGGTCCAGGACCGAACGCCTCCTTCTTAACAGAGTCAAAGGTCCATGGAAGCGACCTCACCGACTCCAGGCTTTCGTGTCTGGATTCTACGTGCGGGTTAAAGAGGGAGGATACACTTACTGCATGGGACCGTGGATCCCATTCAGGATGCTCATCACCAGACGTGGCGGAGCGACTTCGTGGCACAGGTAGTGACTGGAATCCGCGGTGAGTCTGAAGTAACCGTCGACCAGGGAAACCAAGGAGAGAGCAGCCTCGCGGGACTGAAGAGTCAGATCCTGGACACACACACACACACACACAAATGTCACGGAGAATCCTCAGCAGCAGCACAGGAGGGGCAGATCCCTGTGAGCCTTTATTTATTTATTAGATTTGTATTCCCCCTCCCCAACCAAGGTCGGGCTCAGGGCAGCGCACAATGTTTTGAAACCATTTACTCATACAGGAAATAAAAACCCACCCACCGTTAAAACACACTAAACCACTCAAATCAAGATGGCGAATAAATATGGTCATGTCAGCCCATCCAGCCAAGCTCAGTATGAATGGACCCAACACGGTCCAAGCATGGGCCAGGCTGCGAAAAAAGAGCAGCTCAGAATACCCAAGTGCTGACTTGTTATAGGGAGGCTGGCAGACAGCATCGGGGTGCAAGAGTGGCCTCAGCCAAAGGCCTGGTGGGATGTGTCTGTCTGATAGGCCCTGCGGAACTGGTGAAGAAGAAGAAGAAGAAGAAGAAGAAGAAGAAGAAGAAGAAGAAGAAGAAGAAGAAGAAGAAGAAGAAGAAGAAGAAGAAGAAGAAGAAGAAGAAGAAGAAGAAGAAGAAGAAGAAGAAGAAGAAGAAGAAGAAGAAGAAGAAGAAGAAGAAGAAGAGTTTGGATTTATATCCCCCCTTTCTCTCCTGCAGGAGACTCAAAGGGGCTGACAATCTCCTTGCCCTTCCCCCCTCACAACAAACACCCTGTGAGGTGGGTGGGGCTGAGAGAGCTCAGAAGCTGTGACTAGCCCAAGGTCACCCAGCTGGAGTTTGTGGGAGTGCACAGGCTAATCTGAATTCCCCAAATAAGCCTCCACAGCTCAGGCGGCAGAGCTGGGAATCAAACCCGGTTCCTCCAGATTAGATACCCGAGCTCTTAGCCTCCTACGCCACTGCTGCTCCTGCAAGTAAGGTACTGCAGAGCCCCGGTGTCAGCTGACAGAGAGTTCCACCAGGCTGCAGGCAGGCCAAACACACATCCCCCAGGGCCAGGGACCACCAGTGTGAGAGATGGCCTGCTGGACTAGATGGACCACTGGCCTGACCCAGCAGGGCTCTTCTGATGTTCTTATCAGGGGAAGGCCTTGGCCGTAGTGCCCTGTTGTTGAACCTCCAGGGAAACTGATTGGCCACTGTGTGAGGCAGGATGCCAGACTAGATGGACCCGGATGGGTCTGCTCCAGCAGGGCTCTTCTGATGTTCTTATTCCTGGCATTGCCCCCCTCCAGGGTCACAGATATAACACCATCACCACACATCAAGAGAGTGACTTGTTCTCTCTCTGCAATGTATAAAAGAGATTCCATCTAAACATCAGGAAACACTTCCTGACAGTAAGGGCTATTGGACAGGGGAATGCACTACCAAGGAGGTTTTTAAAGAGAGGCTGGATGGCCGTTTGTCCGCAGTGCTTTGATTACGTGTTCCTGCAGTGCAGGGGGTTGGGCTTGATGGCCCTTGGGGGTCTCTTCCAACTCTATGATTCTAAGAATGGAATTCTAGCACAAGCCTCCTACTTACCAAGCACTTATTGTCTTGACGGTGGATGCTGACTTTGCAGACCTTGACGACAATGTGCGTGATCTCCTGGAAGTCACAGAAGCGTACCCACTTGGGCTCACATTTTTCCACTGACTGGTAGGTCCAGCTGGGTCGGTGGTCCTTAGCCTTGGTCTTCCTCCCCAAATAGCCCCTGTGCAGAAGGCTTTCTACTCTCTGCAAGAGAAAGAGACAAAGAGTTCACATCCGAATGGTGGTGTGTTCCCATCAGCCAGTGCTCTACCCATTATAGCAACACTGTGGCAATAGTCAGCCTGGATCTCAATCCTCACCCATCAGAACGTAGGAAACAAAACTTCAGGATTACAGAAAAAGAAACACAGGACCGCTCTGGAAAATGTTGAGCCTCCCATCGTTCTGTTTGCTTTCAGAACCTTCAAAGCCACAAGTGAAGGTTACAGATCTGGGTGCTCCAACATACGCCTTTGGGGGAGGGCGGTATATAAATGAGAGAGAGAGAGAGAGGCAGGCAGGCAGGCAGGCAGGCAGGCAGGCAGGCAGGCAGGCAGGCAGGCAGGCAGGCAGGCAGGCAGGCAGGCAGGCAGGCAGGCAGGCAGGCAGGCAGGCAGGCAGGCAGGCAGGCAGGCAGGCAGGCAGGCAGGCAGGCAGGCAGGCAGGCAGGCAGGCAGGCAGGCAGATAGATAGATTTAAAAAATCCAAACATTTCATGGCTGGTTGACAGAATGCCTTGACCTGGATGGCCCAGGCTAGCCAAAGCTCAGCAAGTCCTGGAAGCCAAGCAGGATTAGTCCTGGCTCATATTCGGATGAGACACCAGCAAGGAGGACCTGGGTTGCTACACAAGAGTAGGCAATGGCAAACAGCCTCAAGCAAACCACAGCACTTTCTACCATCTTCACCAGAAAGAATGCTTAACAATGTCTGTCTCTGCCTCTCAATGAGAGATGAAATATATCATGGAGCTGTTCTGATCCATGGGGGAAGGGGGAGCCCAGCAGCATTACCGTGTTTCCCCGAAAATAAGACAGGGTCTTATATTAATTTCTGCACCAAAAGATGCATTCGGGCTTATTTTAGGGGAAATACGGTACCTGCACAATTAATTGAGGCGGGCTCTGGGCAGCCAGTTGCTTCCCTGTCACGTGTGATGCAAGCTGCATCCTCATTGGCAGGGAGCACCCTGCTGGATCGCACCATCCTCATCTGTAACTACCGGTAGGGCTTATCTTTTATGCCTCCTCCAAAAATCGTGAAAAATCATGATTGGGCTTATTTTTGGCATAGGTCTTATTTTCGGGGAAACACGGTAGTCCCAAATAAGAAGTCAGAGAACAGCACGCAAGCTTCCCACTCCTCCAAAACTACCAGCGATAACGAAGGGTACAGGACAAAGAAAAAGTTGTTCCGGACACGATGCCTTTTGCAATCATCCCACGAGGGAACAAAACTTTGCATGACTGTGCAGTTGCCATCTTTACCTGTGTAATTTGCTACAATGCAAAACGTCCTGACAGCGAACGCTCAACCCAGCGGGCTCAGGGGGACTGTCCTGCGTGCCCACGGGTTCAGGCTTTGGCGATGCGCTCAAAAGACGAGGGATCGTGGAGGTGTTTTGCCTTCCTCCGGGCATACAGCAGGGCCACTGGGAGAATTGGGGGGGGGGGGGGGAGTTGTGAATTACCTGCAGTATGCAGGGGGTTGAGCTACATGACACTTGGGGGTCCCTTCGAGCGGTATTTTTCTACGGGGCTGTCCCTTGATGACACTTTGGACCATTCAGCAAACTGGTACAACCTATACCAGTGCTATAGGATCATCACCGTGAAGGCTGCATTCTCGTTGCAAGTGAACAACGAAGCTAAACTGGACTGAGCCGAGGGTATCCACCATCCGCTCTCTCTTTCTACGCCTCAAAAGCAGCCATCGTTGTGCGTGCACAATGACAATAAAATGCTTTTGCTTTTGATCAAGGTTGTCCAAAAGCATTTCCTATATCCAGAGGCGTAGCTGGGGAAAATGGAGCCAGGTGCAAAATTCGGATGGTGTCTCATCCGAATATGAACCCCCCCCCTCCCCGGGGTGGCTGCTGTGATGCTAGAATTCACCCCCAAACAACATCACTTTCAATGGTGTTTAAATTAGGGAGCCCAGATTCCCCCTTTAAATCCACCTGAAAGGGAGAATCTGGGATCCCCGGTTAAAACAACATTGAAAGTAATGCTGTTTTGGGGTGGATTATCCCCCACCCTCAAACAGCATCACTTTCAATGTTTAAACTGGGGACCTCACATTCTCCCTTTAAATCCATGCCGAAGGGGATGGATTTAAAAAAAGAATCTGGGGGAATTTTGGGGGTGCCTGCTGTCAGGGGTGCAATTATTAAGCTAGCAGCACCAAACTTTCAGGGTATCTTTAGGAGACTCTCCGGATGATACCACCCAGGTTTGGTGAAGTTTGGTTCAGGGGGTCCAAAGGTATGGACCCTCAAAGGTGTAGCCCCCATTAGCTCCCACTGGAAACAATAGGGGATGGGGCACCCCCTTTGAGAGTCCATAACTTTGTACCCCCTAAACCAAACCCCACCAAACCTGAGTGGCATCATCAGGAGAGTCTCCCAAAAAATCCCTGAAATGTTGGTGCTGCTAGCCTAAAAACTGCGTCCCCTGCAGACCAAAAACTGAAAAAAACACTAAAAAATACAAAAACACACACACACGAACCTGAAATTTTTTGCACCCCCAGGCACATGCCCGGTGCAACGCACACACCCTGGCCCCCTGGTAGCTACACCTCTGCCTATATCATCTGCACGCCACTTCAGCAAAACCTCACAAAAGGGCGAGTCTGTGGCTCCCCACTCAGCGCTCAAATGGCTTTGCTGCTAACATCCGACATGCTTATTGTGAAGTGAAGACCTCTCTCGCAAGAACGCACTGGCCTGGAACCTGCAGGAAGCAACTTCTGGCTGCTGTCCTATCACACTGAGCCAGCCACAAGAGCACTCTACAATGTTTCACGTGGTGAGAGAAGCTGGCTCAGCTGGAGGTCAGGAAGCGCCGGCTCAAGGGAAGGGTGGGGCTCCACCAACATCCTGCCGTCCTTTGCTAGTGCTTAGAAAGCAGCAAGGAAGCCGAACTGCTTCACAAACGCCCCGAGAGCTCCGTTTGCTGTCAGACTCAAGGTCCTGCCTTGGGAAAAGGGGGCTGAGCTATATGGAAAGAACCAACATTGCCTCCCGCAAAAGATCCCTGGAAACTGGCCGCCCCCACTCAGAGACTTCCTGAGAACATCCAGACTGACCCGCTGAGAAGCCATCCTTCTAGCGCAGTACAAGAACTACGAAGGAGGGGCAGGGTAGAAACCCTAGAGAATACCTTATCATTAACTATGGAGGAACCGGGTTTGATTCCCAGCTCTGCCACTTGAGTTGTGGAGGCTTATCTGGGGAATTCGGATTAGCCTGTGCACTCCCACACACGCCAGCTGGGTGACCTTGGGCTAGTCACAGCTCTACGGAGCTCTCTCAGCCCCACCTACCTCACAGGGTGTTTGTTGTGAGGGGGGAAGGGAAAGGAGATTGTAAGCCCCTTTGAGTCTCCTGCAGGAGAAAAAGGGGGGATATAAATCCAAACTCTTCTTCTTCTTCTTCTATGTAGTGCCCATGCAATCAAGCAATAAGGGAAGAGAGTCAAAGGACTATCCCAAAGAAACAGATTGCACTGGGCAAGGTCAAAAATTGTCTCCATTTTTTTTTAAAAAAAGGTTATTGTAAAAGAGAGGGCAAAAAAGGTGGCGGAAGGGGGGCGGGAAAAACGGGGTGGGATTCAACAGGGGTGGGAAAAAATGCTGCCATGAGCCAGTCCCTGGGTACTGAGAACTCTGATGCAGAGCTTGAAGACACTGTGGAGCCAGACCTGGCTCCTCACGAGGAGGTGCAAGCAGCAGAGCCAGCTCCAAGCGCTCCGCTGTGTCAAGTCCCGGATCTGTAGCCAACGCCGGACTCTGATTTCAATCAAAAGCCTTTATTGACAGACGTGGCCTCAGAAGAAGCCAGTTCTAAAGACCTGCCTGGCTAGTGTCTGCCAGCCACACAATCGGAGAACAAAAAATACAGGGACAACCAGCCGAGGACACAGTGCACAGAATCCCCAAATAAGAAGCTCAGCCTGGTGTGCTTCACAAGGCTATAGCAGATTCTTCAAAGCATACAAGCAGGGGTCTTCAAACGATGGCCCTCCAGATGTTCAGGAACTACAATTCCCATCAGCCCTGCTACTTGGCCATGCTGGCAGAGGCTGATGGGAATTGTAGTTCCTGAACAACTGGAGGGCCATAGTTTGAAGACCTCTGGCAAACAGCATGGCCCAAGCCCTTCACTTCTAAAGCCAACAGGATTCCAACACAGAGAGGGCGCCATGGAGCGATAGCCTTGATGGCTTCAGACAGCCTGGTATCCCAGCTCTCTACCAGCTCATCAAGAGAACCGCCAGTGGGTGGGGTCTCCCGCAGAGCATCCTGGAACCGCTCAGGGTCCATTAGTCTCCACAGGTGGGCCAAAATATGTCCATCACCTAGATGGGGGCTTAGGAGCATCAATCCAAGCCTTCAGGACGTAGTGGTCAGACCATGGAACTCTTTCAGTAGAGGATATGGCCACATGCACACCTGCCACGAAGATCAGGTCCAGGATGTGGCCTCCTTGATGGGTGGGATCACTGGTGTGAGAGGCCTAGTGTCGCCATGGATAAGAGAGAGGCCTAGTGTCACCATGGATGACACTAGATCAACGACTACAGAAGAGCAGGTCGTATCAACATGAACATTGAAGTCACCTAACACAATCAAGCGTGCGTGCTCAAACGCCCTCTCAGAGGTGACTTCCAAGAGCCATGACAGGCTGTCTGCCGGTGCGCTAGGTGACCGGTACACTAGCAAGACAACCAGCCTCTCTGGGTGCTCCCAATGAAGGCCTAAACACTCCATGCCTACGATCACCGGGACAGGGGACGTCCTAAAGGAGATAGGCGGGGTGGTGATGCTTGTCCGAGATACTATCTCCTTTAGGACATCCCCTGCCCCCCCCCCCCCCTGTGTCCTAGATTGCTGGACTGCCACAGTATCATCCGGGGTGAGGTTGCTGAGGGCGACCGTCTTGCCCTCCCTCACCCAGGTTTCTGTGACACATACGAGGTCAGCCGCTTCACCTTCAAGGTAATCACGGAGGGTAGCATACTTGTTATTAATACACCTCGCATTTATCAACAACAGCCTAGGAGCAGAGTGAACAGCCCCTAACCCACCACCTGCATCCCTTGGGATAGGCCGCAGGTCAGACAGAGAGTGAGCAAACCCATATCTCCCTCTCTGTCTCTTATTCGGCCTGGGCCTACCGCCATATCTCCCACGCCCCCAAACAACAGGGATCCCTGACCCACTTTGGGCCTCCTTGTGGGCACAAACAGAAAAAATCATAATTACCAAGAATTAACATTCAGTATATTGCTAGTAATTAAACCCAATTAATTTCTCAGCTGACGACTATCTATGGGTCTAGCTCAGCGACTACAACAATAATACATATATATACCTAGCTCATACTCAGCTGATGGCTATCCAAGAGGTCTAGCCCAGCAACTAAAACAATAACGTATATATACTTAACAATAATGTATATATACCTACCTAATGTATATATACCTAACAGTAATGTATATATACCTATACCTATATATACCTATACCTAATGTATATATACCTAATAATGTATATATACCTAATATATACCTAATATATACCTAATGTATATATACCTAACAATAATGTATATATACCTAATGTATATATACCTATACCTATATACCTAATATATACCTAATGTATATATACCTAACCCAATTGGACATGCTGGCAGGGGCTGATGGGATTTGTAGTCCATGAACATCTGGAGAAACGCAGATTGCAGACCCCTGCGCGGCTAAACTAACCCTATCTAACAGCTAAACCCTCTTATCCTACAACCCACTAGCTAATATGAATCTAACTACAACTAAACCCACTAAAACATTTTTATTTTGCAAGTTGGAATAGAACTGCATGTGTCCACCGCTCATGTGGAGGAGTACAGAACCAGAACCAGTTCTCCAGATTAGAGTCCACCTGCTCTTATCCACAAGACCACACTGGCTCAGGTTCACTCAGGTTCAATTAAGAAGGAGGAGGAGGAGGAGGAGGAGGAGGAGGAGGAGGAGGAGGAGGAGTTTGGATTTATATCCACCACCTTCCTCTCCTGTAAGGAAACTCAAGGTGGCTTACAAGCTCCTTTCCCTTCCTCTCCCCACAACAGACACCTTGTGAGGCAGGTGGGGCTGAGAGAGTCCTGAGAGAACTGTGACTAGCCCAAGGTCACCCAGCAGGAATGTAGGAGTGCGGAAATGCATCTGGTTCACCAGAGAAGCCTCTGCCACTCAGGTGGAGGTGTGGGGAATCAAACCTGGTTCTCCAGATTAGAATCCACCTGCTCTAAACCACTACGCGATACTGGAATTAAGGTTTCCAAACAATATTTCAGGCTCCGTTCCAGTTCAAGGGGTAGCTTTAGTCTCCTTTCGTGCCTCGTTTGATCCCTGGAAAATCTGTTTTTGTTTTTTTAGTTTTCATACTCGCTCTGAAACCTCGTGATGGGCAACAAACCAAGTCAAATTTTTATTCAAGATGCCTGCAACGCAGCAGTCAGCAGGTTCTGCCAAATTCCCCTGAGAAAGCTGAACGCTCCAGTTCCCAAGGGCAGCAAACTTGGTAAAGACACAGGGAGGCGGAGATTATACCCACAAGAAGAGAGAGTGTTAACGCAGGTTAACCAGTAATTAAAAGAAGCTCAAGAAAGCTCAAGCCGATACAGAATAAAAAATTTTTTGGAATTTTATTCAGCCAACAATGGGCAATAGAATACCAGGGAGCCTCTAGAAAAAAACAGTGTGTTCTTACTTTTATAGGTTACATCAGAATAGCAGTAAAAAGGATACACCCCAAAATTCATCATCATCAATTAGTCATACAGAAAGGTGGAGATTTCCCTTTTTCCAAAAACAATTGAACTTTCTAAGACCCTTATTGGAAGGTGAGAACACCTGATTTTTTGAAGCAAGATGAACTAGGACCTGTTTCTTTCCTATCTATTTTGCCTCTTGTTGTTCTTCTTCTCAGAAAGAGAGCCTAAACATCTTTATGTTTCTCTCTTCTGTCTCTAGAACAGGGGTCTGCAACCTGCGGCTCTCCAGATGTTCATGGACTACAATTCCCATCAGCCCCTGCCAGCATGGCCAATTTACCCCCCCCCCCCCCCACAACCCAAGCCCCCCCCCCCCCCCCCCCCCCCCTCCCACCCATCCCCCACCCCCCCACCCCCCCCCCCCCCCCCCCCCCCCCCCCCCCACCCCCCCCCCCCCCCACCCCCCCCCCCCCCCACCCCCCCCCCCCCCCACCCCCCCCCCCCCCCACCCCCCCCCCCCCCCACCCCCCCCCCCCCCCACCCCCCCCCCCCCCCACCCCCCCCCCCCCCCACCCCCCCCCCCCCCCACCCCCCCCCCCCCCCACCCCCCCCCCCCCCCACCCCCCCCCCCCCCCACCCCCCCCCCCCCCCACCCCCCCCCCCCCCCACCCCCCCCCCCCCCCACCCCCCCCCCCCCCCACCCCCCCCCCCCCCCACCCCCCCCCCCCCCCACCCCCCCCCCCCCCCACCCCCCCCCCCCCCCACCCCCCCCCCCCCCCACCCCCCCCCCCCCCCACCCCCCCCCCCCCCCACCCCCCCCCCCCCCCACCCCCCCCCCCCCCCACCCCCCCCCCCCCCCACCCCCCCCCCCCCCCACCCCCCCCCCCCCCCACCCCCCCCCCCCCCCACCCCCCCCCCCCCCCACCCCCCCCCCCCCCCACCCCCCCCCCCCCCCACCCCCCCCCCCCCCCACCCCCCCCCCCCCCCACCCCCCCCCCCCCCCACCCCCCCCCCCCCCCACCCCCCCCCCCCCCCACCCCCCCCCCCCCCCACCCCCCCCCCCCCCCACCCCCCCCCCCCCCCACCCCCCCCCCCCCCCACCCCCCCCCCCCCCCACCCCCCCCCCCCCCCACCCCCCCCCCCCCCCACCCCCCCCCCCCCCCACCCCCCCCCCCCCCCACCCCCCCCCCCCCCCACCCCCCCCCCCCCCCACCCCCCCCCCCCCCCACCCCCCCCCCCCCCCACCCCCCCCCCCCCCCACCCCCCCCCCCCCCCACCCCCCCCCCCCCCCACCCCCCCCCCCCCCCACCCCCCCCCCCCCCCACCCCCCCCCCCCCCCACCCCCCCCCCCCCCCACCCCCCCCCCCCCCCACCCCCCCCCCCCCCCACCCCCCCCCCCCCCCACCCCCCCCCCCCCCCACCCCCCCCCCCCCCCACCCCCCCCCCCCCCCACCCCCCCCCCCCCCCACCCCCCCCCCCCCCCACCCCCCCCCCCCCCCACCCCCCCCCCCCCCCACCCCCCCCCCCCCCCACCCCCCCCCCCCCCCACCCCCCCCCCCCCCCACCCCCCCCCCCCCCCACCCCCCCCCCCCCCCACCCCCCCCCCCCCCCACCCCCCCCCCCCCCCACCCCCCCCCCCCCCCACCCCCCCCCCCCCCCACCCCCCCCCCCCCCCACCCCCCCCCCCCCCCACCCCCCCCCCCCCCCACCCCCCCCCCCCCCCACCCCCCCCCCCCCCCACCCCCCCCCCCCCCCACCCCCCCCCCCCCCCACCCCCCCCCCCCCCCACCCCCCCCCCCCCCCACCCCCCCCCCCCCCCACCCCCCCCCCCCCCCACCCCCCCCCCCCCCCACCCCCCCCCCCCCCCACCCCCCCCCCCCCCCACCCCCCCCCCCCCCCACCCCCCCCCCCCCCCACCCCCCCCCCCCCCCACCCCCCCCCCCCCCCACCCCCCCCCCCCCCCACCCCCCCCCCCCCCCACCCCCCCCCCCCCCCACCCCCCCCCCCCCCCACCCCCCCCCCCCCCCACCCCCCCCCCCCCCCACCCCCCCCCCCCCCCACCCCCCCCCCCCCCCACCCCCCCCCCCCCCCACCCCCCCCCCCCCCCACCCCCCCCCCCCCCCACCCCCCCCCCCCCCCACCCCCCCCCCCCCCCACCCCCCCCCCCCCCCACCCCCCCCCCCCCCCACCCCCCCCCCCCCCCACCCCCCCCCCCCCCCACCCCCCCCCCCCCCCACCCCCCCCCCCCCCCACCCCCCCCCCCCCCCACCCCCCCCCCCCCCCACCCCCCCCCCCCCCCACCCCCCCCCCCCCCCACCCCCCCCCCCCCCCACCCCCCCCCCCCCCCACCCCCCCCCCCCCCCACCCCCCCCCCCCCCCACCCCCCCCCCCCCCCACCCCCCCCCCCCCCCACCCCCCCCCCCCCCCACCCCCCCCCCCCCCCACCCCCCCCCCCCCCCACCCCCCCCCCCCCCCACCCCCCCCCCCCCCCACCCCCCCCCCCCCCCACCCCCCCCCCCCCCCACCCCCCCCCCCCCCCACCCCCCCCCCCCCCCACCCCCCCCCCCCCCCACCCCCCCCCCCCCCCACCCCCCCCCCCCCCCACCCCCCCCCCCCCCCACCCCCCCCCCCCCCCACCCCCCCCCCCCCCCACCCCCCCCCCCCCCCACCCCCCCCCCCCCCCACCCCCCCCCCCCCCCACCCCCCCCCCCCCCCACCCCCCCCCCCCCCCACCCCCCCCCCCCCCCACCCCCCCCCCCCCCCACCCCCCCCCCCCCCCACCCCCCCCCCCCCCCACCCCCCCCCCCCCCCACCCCCCCCCCCCCCCACCCCCCCCCCCCCCCACCCCCCCCCCCCCCCACCCCCCCCCCCCCCCACCCCCCCCCCCCCCCACCCCCCCCCCCCCCCACCCCCCCCCCCCCCCACCCCCCCCCCCCCCCACCCCCCCCCCCCCCCACCCCCCCCCCCCCCCACCCCCCCCCCCCCCCACCCCCCCCCCCCCCCACCCCCCCCCCCCCCCACCCCCCCCCCCCCCCACCCCCCCCCCCCCCCACCCCCCCCCCCCCCCACCCCCCCCCCCCCCCACCCCCCCCCCCCCCCACCCCCCCCCCCCCCCACCCCCCCCCCCCCCCACCCCCCCCCCCCCCCACCCCCCCCCCCCCCCACCCCCCCCCCCCCCCACCCCCCCCCCCCCCCACCCCCCCCCCCCCCCACCCCCCCCCCCCCCCACCCCCCCCCCCCCCCACCCCCCCCCCCCCCCACCCCCCCCCCCCCCCACCCCCCCCCCCCCCCACCCCCCCCCCCCCCCACCCCCCCCCCCCCCCACCCCCCCCCCCCCCCACCCCCCCCCCCCCCCACCCCCCCCCCCCCCCACCCCCCCCCCCCCCCACCCCCCCCCCCCCCCACCCCCCCCCCCCCCCACCCCCCCCCCCCCCCACCCCCCCCCCCCCCCACCCCCCCCCCCCCCCACCCCCCCCCCCCCCCACCCCCCCCCCCCCCCACCCCCCCCCCCCCCCACCCCCCCCCCCCCCCACCCCCCCCCCCCCCCACCCCCCCCCCCCCCCACCCCCCCCCCCCCCCACCCCCCCCCCCCCCCACCCCCCCCCCCCCCCACCCCCCCCCCCCCCCACCCCCCCCCCCCCCCACCCCCCCCCCCCCCCACCCCCCCCCCCCCCCACCCCCCCCCCCCCCCACCCCCCCCCCCCCCCACCCCCCCCCCCCCCCACCCCCCCCCCCCCCCACCCCCCCCCCCCCCCACCCCCCCCCCCCCCCACCCCCCCCCCCCCCCACCCCCCCCCCCCCCCACCCCCCCCCCCCCCCACCCCCCCCCCCCCCCACCCCCCCCCCCCCCCACCCCCCCCCCCCCCCACCCCCCCCCCCCCCCACCCCCCCCCCCCCCCACCCCCCCCCCCCCCCACCCCCCCCCCCCCCCACCCCCCCCCCCCCCCACCCCCCCCCCCCCCCACCCCCCCCCCCCCCCACCCCCCCCCCCCCCCACCCCCCCCCCCCCCCACCCCCCCCCCCCCCCACCCCCCCCCCCCCCCACCCCCCCCCCCCCCCACCCCCCCCCCCCCCCACCCCCCCCCCCCCCCACCCCCCCCCCCCCCCACCCCCCCCCCCCCCCACCCCCCCCCCCCCCCACCCCCCCCCCCCCCCACCCCCCCCCCCCCCCACCCCCCCCCCCCCCCACCCCCCCCCCCCCCCACCCCCCCCCCCCCCCACCCCCCCCCCCCCCCACCCCCCCCCCCCCCCACCCCCCCCCCCCCCCACCCCCCCCCCCCCCCACCCCCCCCCCCCCCCACCCCCCCCCCCCCCCACCCCCCCCCCCCCCCACCCCCCCCCCCCCCCACCCCCCCCCCCCCCCACCCCCCCCCCCCCCCACCCCCCCCCCCCCCCACCCCCCCCCCCCCCCACCCCCCCCCCCCCCCACCCCCCCCCCCCCCCACCCCCCCCCCCCCCCACCCCCCCCCCCCCCCACCCCCCCCCCCCCCCACCCCCCCCCCCCCCCACCCCCCCCCCCCCCCACCCCCCCCCCCCCCCACCCCCCCCCCCCCCCACCCCCCCCCCCCCCCACCCCCCCCCCCCCCCACCCCCCCCCCCCCCCACCCCCCCCCCCCCCCACCCCCCCCCCCCCCCACCCCCCCCCCCCCCCACCCCCCCCCCCCCCCACCCCCCCCCCCCCCCACCCCCCCCCCCCCCCACCCCCCCCCCCCCCCACCCCCCCCCCCCCCCACCCCCCCCCCCCCCCACCCCCCCCCCCCCCCACCCCCCCCCCCCCCCACCCCCCCCCCCCCCCACCCCCCCCCCCCCCCACCCCCCCCCCCCCCCACCCCCCCCCCCCCCCACCCCCCCCCCCCCCCACCCCCCCCCCCCCCCACCCCCCCCCCCCCCCACCCCCCCCCCCCCCCACCCCCCCCCCCCCCCACCCCCCCCCCCCCCCACCCCCCCCCCCCCCCACCCCCCCCCCCCCCCACCCCCCCCCCCCCCCACCCCCCCCCCCCCCCACCCCCCCCCCCCCCCACCCCCCCCCCCCCCCACCCCCCCCCCCCCCCACCCCCCCCCCCCCCCACCCCCCCCCCCCCCCACCCCCCCCCCCCCCCACCCCCCCCCCCCCCCACCCCCCCCCCCCCCCACCCCCCCCCCCCCCCACCCCCCCCCCCCCCCACCCCCCCCCCCCCCCACCCCCCCCCCCCCCCACCCCCCCCCCCCCCCACCCCCCCCCCCCCCCACCCCCCCCCCCCCCCACCCCCCCCCCCCCCCACCCCCCCCCCCCCCCACCCCCCCCCCCCCCCACCCCCCCCCCCCCCCACCCCCCCCCCCCCCCACCCCCCCCCCCCCCCACCCCCCCCCCCCCCCACCCCCCCCCCCCCCCACCCCCCCCCCCCCCCACCCCCCCCCCCCCCCACCCCCCCCCCCCCCCACCCCCCCCCCCCCCCACCCCCCCCCCCCCCCACCCCCCCCCCCCCCCACCCCCCCCCCCCCCCACCCCCCCCCCCCCCCACCCCCCCCCCCCCCCACCCCCCCCCCCCCCCACCCCCCCCCCCCCCCACCCCCCCCCCCCCCCACCCCCCCCCCCCCCCACCCCCCCCCCCCCCCACCCCCCCCCCCCCCCACCCCCCCCCCCCCCCACCCCCCCCCCCCCCCACCCCCCCCCCCCCCCACCCCCCCCCCCCCCCACCCCCCCCCCCCCCCACCCCCCCCCCCCCCCACCCCCCCCCCCCCCCACCCCCCCCCCCCCCCACCCCCCCCCCCCCCCACCCCCCCCCCCCCCCACCCCCCCCCCCCCCCACCCCCCCCCCCCCCCACCCCCCCCCCCCCCCACCCCCCCCCCCCCCCACCCCCCCCCCCCCCCACCCCCCCCCCCCCCCACCCCCCCCCCCCCCCACCCCCCCCCCCCCCCACCCCCCCCCCCCCCCACCCCCCCCCCCCCCCACCCCCCCCCCCCCCCACCCCCCCCCCCCCCCACCCCCCCCCCCCCCCACCCCCCCCCCCCCCCACCCCCCCCCCCCCCCACCCCCCCCCCCCCCCACCCCCCCCCCCCCCCACCCCCCCCCCCCCCCACCCCCCCCCCCCCCCACCCCCCCCCCCCCCCACCCCCCCCCCCCCCCACCCCCCCCCCCCCCCACCCCCCCCCCCCCCCACCCCCCCCCCCCCCCACCCCCCCCCCCCCCCACCCCCCCCCCCCCCCACCCCCCCCCCCCCCCACCCCCCCCCCCCCCCACCCCCCCCCCCCCCCACCCCCCCCCCCCCCCACCCCCCCCCCCCCCCACCCCCCCCCCCCCCCACCCCCCCCCCCCCCCACCCCCCCCCCCCCCCACCCCCCCCCCCCCCCACCCCCCCCCCCCCCCACCCCCCCCCCCCCCCACCCCCCCCCCCCCCCACCCCCCCCCCCCCCCACCCCCCCCCCCCCCCACCCCCCCCCCCCCCCACCCCCCCCCCCCCCCACCCCCCCCCCCCCCCACCCCCCCCCCCCCCCACCCCCCCCCCCCCCCACCCCCCCCCCCCCCCACCCCCCCCCCCCCCCACCCCCCCCCCCCCCCACCCCCCCCCCCCCCCACCCCCCCCCCCCCCCACCCCCCCCCCCCCCCACCCCCCCCCCCCCCCACCCCCCCCCCCCCCCACCCCCCCCCCCCCCCACCCCCCCCCCCCCCCACCCCCCCCCCCCCCCACCCCCCCCCCCCCCCACCCCCCCCCCCCCCCACCCCCCCCCCCCCCCACCCCCCCCCCCCCCCACCCCCCCCCCCCCCCACCCCCCCCCCCCCCCACCCCCCCCCCCCCCCACCCCCCCCCCCCCCCACCCCCCCCCCCCCCCACCCCCCCCCCCCCCCACCCCCCCCCCCCCCCACCCCCCCCCCCCCCCACCCCCCCCCCCCCCCACCCCCCCCCCCCCCCACCCCCCCCCCCCCCCACCCCCCCCCCCCCCCACCCCCCCCCCCCCCCACCCCCCCCCCCCCCCACCCCCCCCCCCCCCCACCCCCCCCCCCCCCCACCCCCCCCCCCCCCCACCCCCCCCCCCCCCCACCCCCCCCCCCCCCCACCCCCCCCCCCCCCCACCCCCCCCCCCCCCCACCCCCCCCCCCCCCCACCCCCCCCCCCCCCCACCCCCCCCCCCCCCCACCCCCCCCCCCCCCCACCCCCCCCCCCCCCCACCCCCCCCCCCCCCCACCCCCCCCCCCCCCCACCCCCCCCCCCCCCCACCCCCCCCCCCCCCCACCCCCCCCCCCCCCCACCCCCCCCCCCCCCCACCCCCCCCCCCCCCCACCCCCCCCCCCCCCCACCCCCCCCCCCCCCCACCCCCCCCCCCCCCCACCCCCCCCCCCCCCCACCCCCCCCCCCCCCCACCCCCCCCCCCCCCCACCCCCCCCCCCCCCCACCCCCCCCCCCCCCCACCCCCCCCCCCCCCCACCCCCCCCCCCCCCCACCCCCCCCCCCCCCCACCCCCCCCCCCCCCCACCCCCCCCCCCCCCCACCCCCCCCCCCCCCCACCCCCCCCCCCCCCCACCCCCCCCCCCCCCCACCCCCCCCCCCCCCCACCCCCCCCCCCCCCCACCCCCCCCCCCCCCCACCCCCCCCCCCCCCCACCCCCCCCCCCCCCCACCCCCCCCCCCCCCCACCCCCCCCCCCCCCCACCCCCCCCCCCCCCCACCCCCCCCCCCCCCCACCCCCCCCCCCCCCCACCCCCCCCCCCCCCCACCCCCCCCCCCCCCCACCCCCCCCCCCCCCCACCCCCCCCCCCCCCCACCCCCCCCCCCCCCCACCCCCCCCCCCCCCCACCCCCCCCCCCCCCCACCCCCCCCCCCCCCCACCCCCCCCCCCCCCCACCCCCCCCCCCCCCCACCCCCCCCCCCCCCCACCCCCCCCCCCCCCCACCCCCCCCCCCCCCCACCCCCCCCCCCCCCCACCCCCCCCCCCCCCCACCCCCCCCCCCCCCCACCCCCCCCCCCCCCCACCCCCCCCCCCCCCCACCCCCCCCCCCCCCCACCCCCCCCCCCCCCCACCCCCCCCCCCCCCCACCCCCCCCCCCCCCCACCCCCCCCCCCCCCCACCCCCCCCCCCCCCCACCCCCCCCCCCCCCCACCCCCCCCCCCCCCCACCCCCCCCCCCCCCCACCCCCCCCCCCCCCCACCCCCCCCCCCCCCCACCCCCCCCCCCCCCCACCCCCCCCCCCCCCCACCCCCCCCCCCCCCCACCCCCCCCCCCCCCCACCCCCCCCCCCCCCCACCCCCCCCCCCCCCCACCCCCCCCCCCCCCCACCCCCCCCCCCCCCCACCCCCCCCCCCCCCCACCCCCCCCCCCCCCCACCCCCCCCCCCCCCCACCCCCCCCCCCCCCCACCCCCCCCCCCCCCCACCCCCCCCCCCCCCCACCCCCCCCCCCCCCCACCCCCCCCCCCCCCCACCCCCCCCCCCCCCCACCCCCCCCCCCCCCCACCCCCCCCCCCCCCCACCCCCCCCCCCCCCCACCCCCCCCCCCCCCCACCCCCCCCCCCCCCCACCCCCCCCCCCCCCCACCCCCCCCCCCCCCCACCCCCCCCCCCCCCCACCCCCCCCCCCCCCCACCCCCCCCCCCCCCCACCCCCCCCCCCCCCCACCCCCCCCCCCCCCCACCCCCCCCCCCCCCCACCCCCCCCCCCCCCCACCCCCCCCCCCCCCCACCCCCCCCCCCCCCCACCCCCCCCCCCCCCCACCCCCCCCCCCCCCCACCCCCCCCCCCCCCCACCCCCCCCCCCCCCCACCCCCCCCCCCCCCCACCCCCCCCCCCCCCCACCCCCCCCCCCCCCCACCCCCCCCCCCCCCCACCCCCCCCCCCCCCCACCCCCCCCCCCCCCCACCCCCCCCCCCCCCCACCCCCCCCCCCCCCCACCCCCCCCCCCCCCCACCCCCCCCCCCCCCCACCCCCCCCCCCCCCCACCCCCCCCCCCCCCCACCCCCCCCCCCCCCCACCCCCCCCCCCCCCCACCCCCCCCCCCCCCCACCCCCCCCCCCCCCCACCCCCCCCCCCCCCCACCCCCCCCCCCCCCCACCCCCCCCCCCCCCCACCCCCCCCCCCCCCCACCCCCCCCCCCCCCCACCCCCCCCCCCCCCCACCCCCCCCCCCCCCCACCCCCCCCCCCCCCCACCCCCCCCCCCCCCCACCCCCCCCCCCCCCCACCCCCCCCCCCCCCCACCCCCCCCCCCCCCCACCCCCCCCCCCCCCCACCCCCCCCCCCCCCCACCCCCCCCCCCCCCCACCCCCCCCCCCCCCCACCCCCCCCCCCCCCCACCCCCCCCCCCCCCCACCCCCCCCCCCCCCCACCCCCCCCCCCCCCCACCCCCCCCCCCCCCCACCCCCCCCCCCCCCCACCCCCCCCCCCCCCCACCCCCCCCCCCCCCCACCCCCCCCCCCCCCCACCCCCCCCCCCCCCCACCCCCCCCCCCCCCCACCCCCCCCCCCCCCCACCCCCCCCCCCCCCCACCCCCCCCCCCCCCCACCCCCCCCCCCCCCCACCCCCCCCCCCCCCCACCCCCCCCCCCCCCCACCCCCCCCCCCCCCCACCCCCCCCCCCCCCCACCCCCCCCCCCCCCCACCCCCCCCCCCCCCCACCCCCCCCCCCCCCCACCCCCCCCCCCCCCCACCCCCCCCCCCCCCCACCCCCCCCCCCCCCCACCCCCCCCCCCCCCCACCCCCCCCCCCCCCCACCCCCCCCCCCCCCCACCCCCCCCCCCCCCCACCCCCCCCCCCCCCCACCCCCCCCCCCCCCCACCCCCCCCCCCCCCCACCCCCCCCCCCCCCCACCCCCCCCCCCCCCCACCCCCCCCCCCCCCCACCCCCCCCCCCCCCCACCCCCCCCCCCCCCCACCCCCCCCCCCCCCCACCCCCCCCCCCCCCCACCCCCCCCCCCCCCCACCCCCCCCCCCCCCCACCCCCCCCCCCCCCCACCCCCCCCCCCCCCCACCCCCCCCCCCCCCCACCCCCCCCCCCCCCCACCCCCCCCCCCCCCCACCCCCCCCCCCCCCCACCCCCCCCCCCCCCCACCCCCCCCCCCCCCCACCCCCCCCCCCCCCCACCCCCCCCCCCCCCCACCCCCCCCCCCCCCCACCCCCCCCCCCCCCCACCCCCCCCCCCCCCCACCCCCCCCCCCCCCCACCCCCCCCCCCCCCCACCCCCCCCCCCCCCCACCCCCCCCCCCCCCCACCCCCCCCCCCCCCCACCCCCCCCCCCCCCCACCCCCCCCCCCCCCCACCCCCCCCCCCCCCCACCCCCCCCCCCCCCCACCCCCCCCCCCCCCCACCCCCCCCCCCCCCCACCCCCCCCCCCCCCCACCCCCCCCCCCCCCCACCCCCCCCCCCCCCCACCCCCCCCCCCCCCCACCCCCCCCCCCCCCCACCCCCCCCCCCCCCCACCCCCCCCCCCCCCCACCCCCCCCCCCCCCCACCCCCCCCCCCCCCCACCCCCCCCCCCCCCCACCCCCCCCCCCCCCCACCCCCCCCCCCCCCCACCCCCCCCCCCCCCCACCCCCCCCCCCCCCCACCCCCCCCCCCCCCCACCCCCCCCCCCCCCCACCCCCCCCCCCCCCCACCCCCCCCCCCCCCCACCCCCCCCCCCCCCCACCCCCCCCCCCCCCCACCCCCCCCCCCCCCCACCCCCCCCCCCCCCCACCCCCCCCCCCCCCCACCCCCCCCCCCCCCCACCCCCCCCCCCCCCCACCCCCCCCCCCCCCCACCCCCCCCCCCCCCCACCCCCCCCCCCCCCCACCCCCCCCCCCCCCCACCCCCCCCCCCCCCCACCCCCCCCCCCCCCCACCCCCCCCCCCCCCCACCCCCCCCCCCCCCCACCCCCCCCCCCCCCCACCCCCCCCCCCCCCCACCCCCCCCCCCCCCCACCCCCCCCCCCCCCCACCCCCCCCCCCCCCCACCCCCCCCCCCCCCCACCCCCCCCCCCCCCCACCCCCCCCCCCCCCCACCCCCCCCCCCCCCCACCCCCCCCCCCCCCCACCCCCCCCCCCCCCCACCCCCCCCCCCCCCCACCCCCCCCCCCCCCCACCCCCCCCCCCCCCCACCCCCCCCCCCCCCCACCCCCCCCCCCCCCCACCCCCCCCCCCCCCCACCCCCCCCCCCCCCCACCCCCCCCCCCCCCCACCCCCCCCCCCCCCCACCCCCCCCCCCCCCCACCCCCCCCCCCCCCCACCCCCCCCCCCCCCCACCCCCCCCCCCCCCCACCCCCCCCCCCCCCCACCCCCCCCCCCCCCCACCCCCCCCCCCCCCCACCCCCCCCCCCCCCCACCCCCCCCCCCCCCCACCCCCCCCCCCCCCCACCCCCCCCCCCCCCCACCCCCCCCCCCCCCCACCCCCCCCCCCCCCCACCCCCCCCCCCCCCCACCCCCCCCCCCCCCCACCCCCCCCCCCCCCCACCCCCCCCCCCCCCCACCCCCCCCCCCCCCCACCCCCCCCCCCCCCCACCCCCCCCCCCCCCCACCCCCCCCCCCCCCCACCCCCCCCCCCCCCCACCCCCCCCCCCCCCCACCCCCCCCCCCCCCCACCCCCCCCCCCCCCCACCCCCCCCCCCCCCCACCCCCCCCCCCCCCCACCCCCCCCCCCCCCCACCCCCCCCCCCCCCCACCCCCCCCCCCCCCCACCCCCCCCCCCCCCCACCCCCCCCCCCCCCCACCCCCCCCCCCCCCCACCCCCCCCCCCCCCCACCCCCCCCCCCCCCCACCCCCCCCCCCCCCCACCCCCCCCCCCCCCCACCCCCCCCCCCCCCCACCCCCCCCCCCCCCCACCCCCCCCCCCCCCCACCCCCCCCCCCCCCCACCCCCCCCCCCCCCCACCCCCCCCCCCCCCCACCCCCCCCCCCCCCCACCCCCCCCCCCCCCCACCCCCCCCCCCCCCCACCCCCCCCCCCCCCCACCCCCCCCCCCCCCCACCCCCCCCCCCCCCCACCCCCCCCCCCCCCCACCCCCCCCCCCCCCCACCCCCCCCCCCCCCCACCCCCCCCCCCCCCCACCCCCCCCCCCCCCCACCCCCCCCCCCCCCCACCCCCCCCCCCCCCCACCCCCCCCCCCCCCCACCCCCCCCCCCCCCCACCCCCCCCCCCCCCCACCCCCCCCCCCCCCCACCCCCCCCCCCCCCCACCCCCCCCCCCCCCCACCCCCCCCCCCCCCCACCCCCCCCCCCCCCCACCCCCCCCCCCCCCCACCCCCCCCCCCCCCCACCCCCCCCCCCCCCCACCCCCCCCCCCCCCCACCCCCCCCCCCCCCCACCCCCCCCCCCCCCCACCCCCCCCCCCCCCCACCCCCCCCCCCCCCCACCCCCCCCCCCCCCCACCCCCCCCCCCCCCCACCCCCCCCCCCCCCCACCCCCCCCCCCCCCCACCCCCCCCCCCCCCCACCCCCCCCCCCCCCCACCCCCCCCCCCCCCCACCCCCCCCCCCCCCCACCCCCCCCCCCCCCCACCCCCCCCCCCCCCCACCCCCCCCCCCCCCCACCCCCCCCCCCCCCCACCCCCCCCCCCCCCCACCCCCCCCCCCCCCCACCCCCCCCCCCCCCCACCCCCCCCCCCCCCCACCCCCCCCCCCCCCCACCCCCCCCCCCCCCCACCCCCCCCCCCCCCCACCCCCCCCCCCCCCCACCCCCCCCCCCCCCCACCCCCCCCCCCCCCCACCCCCCCCCCCCCCCACCCCCCCCCCCCCCCACCCCCCCCCCCCCCCACCCCCCCCCCCCCCCACCCCCCCCCCCCCCCACCCCCCCCCCCCCCCACCCCCCCCCCCCCCCACCCCCCCCCCCCCCCACCCCCCCCCCCCCCCACCCCCCCCCCCCCCCACCCCCCCCCCCCCCCACCCCCCCCCCCCCCCACCCCCCCCCCCCCCCACCCCCCCCCCCCCCCACCCCCCCCCCCCCCCACCCCCCCCCCCCCCCACCCCCCCCCCCCCCCACCCCCCCCCCCCCCCACCCCCCCCCCCCCCCACCCCCCCCCCCCCCCACCCCCCCCCCCCCCCACCCCCCCCCCCCCCCACCCCCCCCCCCCCCCACCCCCCCCCCCCCCCACCCCCCCCCCCCCCCACCCCCCCCCCCCCCCACCCCCCCCCCCCCCCACCCCCCCCCCCCCCCACCCCCCCCCCCCCCCACCCCCCCCCCCCCCCACCCCCCCCCCCCCCCACCCCCCCCCCCCCCCACCCCCCCCCCCCCCCACCCCCCCCCCCCCCCACCCCCCCCCCCCCCCACCCCCCCCCCCCCCCACCCCCCCCCCCCCCCACCCCCCCCCCCCCCCACCCCCCCCCCCCCCCACCCCCCCCCCCCCCCACCCCCCCCCCCCCCCACCCCCCCCCCCCCCCACCCCCCCCCCCCCCCACCCCCCCCCCCCCCCACCCCCCCCCCCCCCCACCCCCCCCCCCCCCCACCCCCCCCCCCCCCCACCCCCCCCCCCCCCCACCCCCCCCCCCCCCCACCCCCCCCCCCCCCCACCCCCCCCCCCCCCCACCCCCCCCCCCCCCCACCCCCCCCCCCCCCCACCCCCCCCCCCCCCCACCCCCCCCCCCCCCCACCCCCCCCCCCCCCCACCCCCCCCCCCCCCCACCCCCCCCCCCCCCCACCCCCCCCCCCCCCCACCCCCCCCCCCCCCCACCCCCCCCCCCCCCCACCCCCCCCCCCCCCCACCCCCCCCCCCCCCCACCCCCCCCCCCCCCCACCCCCCCCCCCCCCCACCCCCCCCCCCCCCCACCCCCCCCCCCCCCCACCCCCCCCCCCCCCCACCCCCCCCCCCCCCCACCCCCCCCCCCCCCCACCCCCCCCCCCCCCCACCCCCCCCCCCCCCCACCCCCCCCCCCCCCCACCCCCCCCCCCCCCCACCCCCCCCCCCCCCCACCCCCCCCCCCCCCCACCCCCCCCCCCCCCCACCCCCCCCCCCCCCCACCCCCCCCCCCCCCCACCCCCCCCCCCCCCCACCCCCCCCCCCCCCCACCCCCCCCCCCCCCCACCCCCCCCCCCCCCCACCCCCCCCCCCCCCCACCCCCCCCCCCCCCCACCCCCCCCCCCCCCCACCCCCCCCCCCCCCCACCCCCCCCCCCCCCCACCCCCCCCCCCCCCCACCCCCCCCCCCCCCCACCCCCCCCCCCCCCCACCCCCCCCCCCCCCCACCCCCCCCCCCCCCCACCCCCCCCCCCCCCCACCCCCCCCCCCCCCCACCCCCCCCCCCCCCCACCCCCCCCCCCCCCCACCCCCCCCCCCCCCCACCCCCCCCCCCCCCCACCCCCCCCCCCCCCCACCCCCCCCCCCCCCCACCCCCCCCCCCCCCCACCCCCCCCCCCCCCCACCCCCCCCCCCCCCCACCCCCCCCCCCCCCCACCCCCCCCCCCCCCCACCCCCCCCCCCCCCCACCCCCCCCCCCCCCCACCCCCCCCCCCCCCCACCCCCCCCCCCCCCCACCCCCCCCCCCCCCCACCCCCCCCCCCCCCCACCCCCCCCCCCCCCCACCCCCCCCCCCCCCCACCCCCCCCCCCCCCCACCCCCCCCCCCCCCCACCCCCCCCCCCCCCCACCCCCCCCCCCCCCCACCCCCCCCCCCCCCCACCCCCCCCCCCCCCCACCCCCCCCCCCCCCCACCCCCCCCCCCCCCCACCCCCCCCCCCCCCCACCCCCCCCCCCCCCCACCCCCCCCCCCCCCCACCCCCCCCCCCCCCCACCCCCCCCCCCCCCCACCCCCCCCCCCCCCCACCCCCCCCCCCCCCCACCCCCCCCCCCCCCCACCCCCCCCCCCCCCCACCCCCCCCCCCCCCCACCCCCCCCCCCCCCCACCCCCCCCCCCCCCCACCCCCCCCCCCCCCCACCCCCCCCCCCCCCCACCCCCCCCCCCCCCCACCCCCCCCCCCCCCCACCCCCCCCCCCCCCCACCCCCCCCCCCCCCCACCCCCCCCCCCCCCCACCCCCCCCCCCCCCCACCCCCCCCCCCCCCCACCCCCCCCCCCCCCCACCCCCCCCCCCCCCCACCCCCCCCCCCCCCCACCCCCCCCCCCCCCCACCCCCCCCCCCCCCCACCCCCCCCCCCCCCCACCCCCCCCCCCCCCCACCCCCCCCCCCCCCCACCCCCCCCCCCCCCCACCCCCCCCCCCCCCCACCCCCCCCCCCCCCCACCCCCCCCCCCCCCCACCCCCCCCCCCCCCCACCCCCCCCCCCCCCCACCCCCCCCCCCCCCCACCCCCCCCCCCCCCCACCCCCCCCCCCCCCCACCCCCCCCCCCCCCCACCCCCCCCCCCCCCCACCCCCCCCCCCCCCCACCCCCCCCCCCCCCCACCCCCCCCCCCCCCCACCCCCCCCCCCCCCCACCCCCCCCCCCCCCCACCCCCCCCCCCCCCCACCCCCCCCCCCCCCCACCCCCCATTATAGGGGCTGATGGGAATTGTAGTTCATGAACATCTGGAGTGCCATAGGTTCGCCACCACAGAAGGTCAAACTAACAGAGGAACAGACATTTACCAGGGGCGAATTTATAGAGGAGTGAAAGCCGGGGGGGTGGGGGGGTAGGGAGGAGAAATGGGGAGTATTTCTTGTTTCAAGGGACTTTCCCCCAGTGTTTCCAACAGAAAAGTTGGGAATGTTAGGAAGGACTGGGGGGGAAACCCTCCTACGAAATATTCCGTCTTTTGGAATGAGTGAAATAATTTTTAAGCGAGAACCAGTGGGGTGCAGCGATTAAAGTGTTGCACGATCATCTGGGAGAGCCAGGTTTGAATCGCCACTCGGGCGATCTTGGGACAGTCATGCATTCTCAGCCCAACCTCCCTCATAGGATTGTTGTGTGACGATTACCTGGAGATAAGGGGAAGGATGTAAGCGTCTTGAGTCCTCACTGGGGAGAAAAGCGGAATGGAGCTTGAGGACTTGATGCCCTACAGGTGGTCCAGGAGCTGTGTCCTTAGAGTTACTGTACTAATGAGAGTGCAGAAAAGGCTGGTGATAGATTGACAAAACTTTAGACCGCAACATCAGTTTCCTCCAATTTATTATGATGTCAGGTTGGGACAAAAAGTGTGCCTGGCCCAAGGTCACCTGCACGGCAAAGTGGGGGTTCATACCTGTGCCTCTCAGAACCTAGAGTCACGGGCTGCGCCGGGGAACTGAGAGGTACTTCCACTTCAGTGTAACTGTTGCAAGGTATCTGCATCTGATTGATATGAAAAGAGAGACTTTCTCTCTCTTCCTCTCTCTTCAGATCTTTAATGGCTTTAACATGGATTGGAGCACCTTCCCTATGAGGAGAGGCTGTAGCGTTTGGGACTCTTTAGTTTGGAGAGGAGACGTCTGAGGGGGGATAGGATTGAAGTCTATACAATTATGCATGGGGTAGAAAATGTCGACAGAGAGAAATTTTTCTCTCTTTCTCACAATACTAGAACCAGGGGGTATTCATTGAAAATGCTGGGGGGAAGAATTAGGACTAATAAAAGGAAACACTTCTTTCACCTGGCAACGTGTGATTGGTGTTTGGGATACAGCTGCCACAGGAGGTGGTGATGGCCACTAACCTGGATAGCTTTAAAAAGGGCTTGGACAGATTTATGGAGGAGAAGTCGATCTATGGCTACCAATCTTGATCCTCCTTGATCTGAGGTTGCAAATGCCTTAGCAGACCAGGTGCTCAGGAGCAGCAGCAGCAGCAGGCCCTTGCTTTCACATCCTGCCTGTGAGCTCCCAAAGGCACCTGGTGGGCCACTCCGAGTAGCAGAGTGCTGGATTAGATGGACTCTGGTCTGATCCAGCAGGCTAGTTCTTATGTTCTTATGTTTTTATGATTGTAGATAACTAGTGACCCTGCTGAGTCATTCCTCAGGGAACCGGATGTGCCTCTTGCCCTGAAGGGGAGGCAAGCCAGGTGGCTGCATCTATCCCTATCGCGACAGGCCATGGGGTGCCTCAGCCTCCAAACAACCCTCTTCACACTTTCTCTGGGAAAACGGGAGGGGGAACTGATCAGGATAAAGGGAACCAGGAAGCCAGGTCTGGCAGAACGGGCTTTCCCAAGCTGGGTGCTTCGTTGCCTTTCAATAAATGCTACTGATCAAGAATCCAGAGTCTGTCTATTGGCAAAAGGTCCGAGACCTGACACCTAGCCAGACACTTGCCCATACACCACCCTGGCTCACCACCCTGTGAACCTGACAGCAGAACACTCTATTTATTTCCATTTGACAGCCACAGAAGAAAAGGGGGGTATCGAGTAAAAAATAAAAAAGCAAACAGCTGCAGACACACAATTTATTAACCAGACAGGAAACCCGACACGTCTGGAGCTGAACAGAGTTTCGTCAGCAGAGGAAATGTGGGCAAAAAGAAGTCTCTGCCACAAAGCCTGGCTTCTGCAGAAGGCTTTCTCTCAGGAGACAGCCTCGTCCTCCCGATAAACTTCTGATGGTTTCCATCTGAAAAGCAGAACGACGGAAGCGCTCTCCCTATGGCCAGCCAACACGGCAGCAAGCTGAAGAGGGCTCTTTTCCCATTCCCATGTTCCATGCCCAAGAAGCTTTCTTTCCTGCTCGGAAAACGGCAGGTGCACAGGATTCAGCCAGCAACTATACCCTTTCCAACAAAAAAAGAACTAAGCAAAACTGTAGTTTCATCCGCCACGTGCTGGACCGTCTTTGTTCTATCTAGAATGCTCTGGTTGGGTCGTAGAGCTTTGAGGACAGAACTAGGTAGGCACTAGGACCTCAGCAGAGCATTCTAGAACAAAGACGGTCCAGCACGTGATGGATGAAGTTACAATTTTACTTAGTTCTTTTTTGTTGGAAAGGGCATAGATACATGCACAGAAAGGAGCAAAGTACCAAAGCTACACTTAGGCAAAAAAAATGAAATGCACAGATATAGGATGGGTGACACCTGGCTTGACAACACTGCATGCGAAAGGGATCTGGGAGTCTTAGTAGGCCACAAGCGGAACATGAGACAACAGTGTGATGCGGTGGCCCAGAAAGCCAATGCGATTCTGGGCTGTATCAATAGGAGTATAGTGTCTAGATCGAGGGATCTAATTGTACCTCTCTATTCTGCATTGGTGAGACCTCATCTGGAATATTGTGTACAGTTCTGGGCACCGCAATTCAAGAAGGATATTGAGAAGCTGGAACGGGTCCAGAGGAAGGCAACCAAAATGGTTAAAGGTCTGGAATCCATGCCGTACGAGGAGAGACTTAGAGAGCTGGGAATGTTTCGTTTGGTGAAGAGAAGGTCAAGAGGTGACATCATAGTCATGTTTAGATATCTGAAGGGATTTTGTGTTGATGAGGGAGCAAGCTTGTTTTCTGCAGCTCCCGAGACTCGGACCAGGAGTCATGGGTTCAAGGTGAAGGAAAAGAGATCCCACCTAAACATTGGGAAGAACTTCCTGACAGTCAGGGCTGTTCAACAGTGGAATCCGCTGCCTCGGAGAGTGGTGGAGTCTCCTTCTTTGGAGGTTTGCAAACAGAGTCTGTCAGGAGAGCTTTCTTGGTGGTGACCAAGAAGGTCAATGTGATTCTGGGCTGTATCAATAGGAGTCTAGTGTCTAGATCGAGGGATGTAATTGTACCTCTCTATTCTGCATTGGTTAGGCCTCACCTGGAATATTGTGTGCAGTTCTGGGCACCACAATTCAAGAAGGATATTGACTAGCTGGAACGGGTCAAGAGGAGGGCAACCAGAATGGTAAAAGGTCTGGAATCCATGTCCTATGAAGAGAGGGAGCTGGACTTGATGGCCTTTGGGTCTCTTCCAATTTTATGATTCTACTCCAGCTGAGCGTCTGATGACCCTTGTCCCCCATATCTGCAGTTTAAAGGATATTGAGGACCTATCCCCGGTTCGATTCCTGGCATCGCCAGTTTTAAAAAAGCACCAACAGCAGACAATGGGGAGCTGCTGCCAGTCTGAGTGGATAATTCTGACCTTGATGGACGAGGGGTCTGATTCCACAGCTCAAGTGGCAGAGCGGGGGAATCAAACCCGGTTCTCCAAATTAGAGTGCACCTGCTCTTAACCACTACGCCACTGCTGAGGCAGAAGGTGGTGGGAAAGGCCTCTTTCCGAGACCCTGGAGAGAAGCTGGCAGTCCAGGTAGACAATAAGGACCTAGATCAGGGGTAGGGAACCTTTAACACTCAAAGAGCCATTTGGACTCATTTTCCATGGGAAAAGAAAACACTTGGAGCCGCAAATAATTTTTGACATTTAAAATAAAGATAACACTATATATATAGGGTTTTTTTTACCTTTTACTCCGCTCATTCTGAGAAGCGCATGGATGCACCTGCTGTGCTGCCTGCAGGGCGGGCAAGGATGAAGTTGCCTCGGCCTCGCTGGTTTGAAAGCTCTTCCACTCCAACGGGTTGGGACATGGTAGAGGGGAAGTTCTCCGCCGTACGGCCTAGCCGACCGTGGGCAATATGCGCTTCAATTCCTGCTCGCAGGATGGCGGGCAAGGATGGGGCCGGCGGCTCAGCTCGTGGAGCCACAGTGCAAGGGCAGAAGAGCCGCATGTGGCTCTCGAGCCGCAGGTTCCCTACCCCTGACCTGGATAGACTAAGGATCTCATCCAGTAGAAGGCACTCAGGTGGATACTTTGCCGGCCAGCCTGCAGATTTGGATGAACTCACAGATACTGTAACATCATATGTCAGCTTCTGTGAAGATCTTTGTATACCAACCAGGAACTTGCGTATATATAGTAACAACAAACCTTGGTTCACAGCTAAACTTAAGCAGTTACGTCGTTCCAAAGAAGAGGCTTACAGAAAGGGTGATAGAATGCTGTATAATCAGGCCAGAAATATATTAACAAAGGAGATCAGAGCAGCAAAAAGAAACTACTCTGAAAAGCTAAAAAATCAGTTTTCACCAAACGAAACAGCAAACATGTGGAAAACTCTCAAAAATATCACCGGTTACAGCAAACCACCTTCCCAAGCTGAAGGAAATCAGCAATTGGCAGACGACCTGAATGTGTTCCCACTGTAGGTTTGAAAACAATCTACAGTCACCTTTCTCCACAACCTCTATCTCTCGGTGACGCTAACCATCAATAGCCAAACTTCCTACAACTGAACTCCATTTCATTGGTTTACAAACCCCTGGTGATCTCAGAAAAGGAAGTGCAAGTGATCTATTTCTACAGACAGAAGCCTGGAAAAGCACCAGGCCCAGACAAGATAACACCTTCTTGCTTAAAAGTCTGTGCTGTCCAATTGGCCCCCCTCATTTTCACCTCCAAATCTTCAACAATAAATCACTAGAGATGTGCTATGTTCCTTCCTGCTTCAAACACTCCACTATCGTCCCAGTGCCGAAGAAGCCTTCCATCAAGGAACTGGAACTTAACTACAGACCAGTTGCTCTAACATCTGTAGTTATGGAAAACTTTGAAAGGCTAGTGATGTACCATTTGAAAACCATCACGGATCCAACTGTTGGACCCCTTGCAATTTGCATACCGAAAGCAACAGATCGACAGACGCATGCTGTTAATATGGCTTTATGCACTATATCCGCTACAGCATCTTTGAATCGCCAAAGACCTATGCAAGGGTCCTCTTTGTTGACTTTAGTTCAGCATTCAACAATTACTTCATCAGACCGACATCTTTCTTTCTAACCAAATCTAAATCAGCTTAGCAGTACCTGAGCATATTTGTAAGTGGATCACACAAGCTTCCTAACAGATACAGGGAAACAGCAGGTGAAGTTTTAGGAAAAATTACATCAGACACCTGTAAAATGAGCATAATAGGGGCCCCCCAAGGCTGTGGTAAATTTCACCACTTCTCTTCTCTCTGTATCACCAATGACTGCATCTCAAACGAATTCCATCTGTTAAAATAACTGAAATTTGCAGATGATACAACAGTGATTGGTCTCTATTCGAGACAACAACGTATGAAACCAAGATACAGACGTGGGAGGGTTGAATCAACTAGCCCCTCATGGGTGCCACTGGAACAATCTAGAACTGAACACACCTTCCTTAAAACCAAGTAGAAATGGTGGTAGATTTCAGGAGAAACCTCCCATCCCACCACCTCTCACAATACTAGACAAACACAGTATCAACAGTAGAGACCTTTAAATTTCTAGGCTCCATCATCATATCCTCATATGACCTAAAATGGTCACCTTAACATCGCGTAAAATGTCATCAAAAAAGCAACAACAAAGAAATGTTCTTTTCTAGCGCCAACTCCAGGGAAGCGCTCAAACTGCCCACATGGAGCTGCTGATACAGTTCTGACAGAGGAATCATTGAGTCTGTTTCATTCAGCACCTCTATAACTGTGTGGTTTGGTTCTGCAACCCAACAAGATCGACACACAGACTTTCCAGAGACATAATCAGAACTGGCAGAAAAAACAATTGCTGCTAACCTTTGCCTTCCCACATTGAGGACCTGTATACTGCACGGGTCAAAAAAAAAGGGCTGTGAAAATATTTACTGACCCCTCGCGATCCTGGACATAAAATCTGTTTCAACTCTTACCCCTCTAAACGTCAAGCATAGAGAGCTTACTGTACACCAAGACAACTAGACATATAGAACAGTTTTTTCTCGAATGCCATCACTCTGTTTAAACAAGGTATAATTCCCCTTGGATAATGTTAAACTATTTATTATAGGGTACTTATTATATAATAGTACTGCACTACTTTTTTCATTTTACTGCTCTGTATTATTTCATCTCCTCCCACTTATGACAGTATGACTATAGCCTGTGCTGACATTTTATTTTATTTTAATTTATAATTTTACATTTTATGTTTTCATTACTATTGATTGTTTCCTGATTGCTTACTAGACCTATATGACAATCATTAAGTGCTGTACCTTATGATTCTTGACAAATGTATTTTTCTTTTATGTACACTGAGAGCATATGCACCGGAGACAAATTCCTTGTGTGTCCAATCACACTTGGCCAATAAAGATTCTATTCTATTCTATTCTATTCTAGATCCCCAACGAGACAGAAAAGATACCACAGATCTAATTAAAGGTCCTGTGACAATTAGGGGAGGGCAAGAAGAGGCTAGCCAGAAATTCTCTGCCTTCAAAAACCACACACTTGCTTCGGGTACAGCAAGCGGGATTCTATTTTTGCCCGTCTGCGACGTTTTTCTGGCACAGGCCAATCGCTCTAACCAAGGCGCAGAAGCACGGAACCCAAACCAAGAAGTCTGCAGAGCAGCCGGGAGCAAACTTGGCAGTTCTCACATCAACCCTGTTTGGTACGCTGGAAGTTACTGGCCAGTACCTTGTTACCTCCTGCGCCACTGTGTGCTGGTTAAGGCCTCTGGGCTGAATCCTATGAATTGAAAATAGGAGAATCTTTATGGAATCCCCCACCGTAGCCTCCCCGCATCTTGCTCGGAAAGGCCGGGGGACTCTTCAGGACAGAACTCGATGCAGCCGAAGGGGCAGAAGCAAGAAGTGTGGGGGGGGGGGGGCAAAAACCACCCCTTGCAACAAGCGCTTCTTTGGATCACAGGAGGCCTTTTGTAAGAGGGGAGGGATGATCCCTGCAAGTATTTCTTCAAGCTGTATCCCGCTCTCAGCACCGCACGCTAAATTCCCCCCCTCCCCGGGCCATACACAGCAGCTTTAGGGGAACTGCTGGAGAAAGGGGGAAAAGAATAAACAAGGAAGAATGTCTCAATAGTTAGAGGAGTTCTGGGGCAAGGGGGACAGGATTCCTCGGGAGGTGTGGGGGGGCTCTCTCCTCTGGAGATTTTTAAGCAGAGACTTTGCGGCCATCTGACAGCAAGGTTGATTCTGTGAACTTGGGCAGATTCTGAGAGGGAGGCCCAGAAGGGTTGCGCCAGTGCGTGGCTCTTGTGGCCCTTGCTCACACGCCCAGAGTAACACTGATCGAGCATTGCTCTGCGGTCAGGACGGAATTTTCCTCCAGGCCAGACTGGCCCAGGCTCCTGCAGATTTTTGGCCTTCCTTTGGGCATAGAGCAGGGATCACTGGGGAGGGGGGGGGGGGGGGGAGGTAGTTGTGAATTTCCTGCAGTGTGAAGGGGGTGGGACTAGATGACCCTCAAGGTCCCTTCCAGCTCTATGTTTCTATGAGTTTGGTGTGCAAATTCCTTCCACCGCCTTGGGAGGAACACAGGAGAAATTTCAGTCTTGTAGGAATTCAGGTTTTCAGGGGCTTTAGCCAGCAGCTGTCCAGCAGACAGTGGTAACTCTTGTGTGTATTCCCACCTCTCTATTATGCTCTTGGAAGCAAGCTCCTGGCAGAAGCCTCCAAGTGGTTTCCAAGGGAAGCCCCACCCCAGGAAAGTCAAATCTCAGCAGTCAAGAAGTTACAAAGGGTAACAAAATCTTTCTTCAAGACCAGGTGTCTTCAAACTATGACCCTCCAGATGTTCATGGACTACAATTCCCATCAGCCCCTGCCAGCATGGCCAAGTGGCAGGGCTGATGGGAATTGTAGTTCATGAACATCTGGGGGGCATGGTTTGAAGACCCCTGTTCAAGACTCTTCCTTCTGTTAGAAAACAGATGTGACGGATAGAAGATACTCCCTGTACCTACCAGCCTGGACCTCTAGGAAGAGAACCTGCCCCAGGGCTGCGTCCAGACTCTGAAACCATCACAGCAACCCCATCTACAGCAGGTACAAAACTGCCACTCGTCCCTACCTGGATGCAGCTTCAGCCCACTCAATCTCATCCTCTTGACTACAGCTGCCGAGCTAAGAAGAAGAAGAGTTTGGATTTATATCCCTCCCCCCCTTTCTCGCCTGTAAGGAGACTCAAAAGGGCTTACAATCTCCTGTCCCTTCCCCCCCCCCACCCACACACACAACAAACACCCTGTGAGGTGGTTGAGGCTGAGAGAGTTCCGAAGAACTGTGACTAGCCCAAGGTCACCCAGCTGGCATGTGTGGGCGTGCACAAGCTAATCTGGTTTGCCCGATAGGCCTCCACAGCTCAAGTGGCAGAGCAGGGAAACAACCCGGTTCTCCAGATTAGAGCGCACCTGCTCTTAACCACTACTCAGCGGCCCCACTTGCTTTGCTAGCAAGGTACCAAGCTGGGCATCATTGCTGTGCTGCGGGCGCCTGCCTTAAAAATCTGAACTGCCACGCCTGTTTGCTTGCCACGGCTCCCTCCCAAGCACGGGTCTGAAATCGGCAGCAGAAGCCAGAGCGAACCCAGTCACTCCCCACCAGATGTTCCAGCTGCTGGAACAACATGGGTGGTGCCCAACAATCCCCACGGACCAATAGGGAGGAATACTCCCTATCTGCCTTGAGGTGCCAATTATCCAGATGTGCTGCGTCTGCACCATAACCAGGTCAGCAGCCCAGCCAAGGATTGTTGCAGGAAAACGCCTCATTAAGCTGTGCCTGAACTCTGCCAAAAAAGAGAAAAGGGGTTGAATGCCTGCTCGCTCACCTGTGCACAACAGGGGCGTAAACAGGGGGCCCTGAACTCCTTTGAAGACAACAGACCTTCAATAAGAGGAGGAGGAGGAGTTTGGATTTTTACCCCACCTTTCTTTCCTGTAAGGAGACTTAAGATGGCTTGCAAGTTTCTTTCCCTTCCTCTCCCCACAACAGACACCTTGTGAGGCAGGTGAGGCTGAGAGAATTCTGAGAGAACTGGGACTAGTCCAATTGGCCGTGCTGGCAGGGGCTGATGGGAATTGTAGTCCATGAACATCTGGAGAGCTGCAGGTTGCAGACCCCTGGACTAGCCCAAGGTTACCCAGCAGGAATGTAGGAGTGCAGAAACACATCTGGTCCCCCAGATAAGCCTCTGCCACTCAGGTGGAGGAGTGGGGAATCAAACCCGGTTCTTCAGATTAGAATCCACCTGCTCTTAACCACTACCCCACGCTGGATCTCAATAAGGCATTGAGTGTTCCAGTCAGTCCAAAGTGGCACCAGCTAAAGCTGAAAGCTAAGGCCACCCTCACAACTCCCCACATCCTCCATGTTTCCGGGCATTAACGCAGGCAAATGGGTCCGGCGGGATGTGCCAACAAGCTCGGGTTCAGATGCCCACATCTGGACCATTTGCAGAGACCAAAGGACAGTCCCCAGTGGACACAAGGTGACTCAGAATCTAATCAGCCGAACCTGGGAAATGCTATCCCATTCAGTCACCTAAAGAGTGACAAGAGCAGCAGTGGCGTAGTGGCTAAGAGCAGGTGCACTCTGATCTGGAGGAACCGGGTTTGATTCCCACCTCTGCCGCCTGAGCTGTGGAGGCTTATCTGGGGAATTCAGATTAGCCTGTGCACTCCCACACACGCCAGCTGGGTGACCTTGGGCTAGTCACAACTTCTCGGAGCTCTCTCAGCCCCACCCACCTCACAGGGTGTTTGTTGTGAGGGAGGGAAGGGCAAGGAGATTGTAAGCCCCTTTGAGTCTCCTGCAGGAGAGAAAGGGGGGATAGAAATCCAAACTCTTCTTCTTCTTCTTCTAAACAGCTCTGTTGGCTGTGATTCAGCTGATGCAGCGTGGCTGGGGGCAGCGGGGTGGGGGTGGGGATGTGATTTCTTGAGTGCCATTTCAGAACGCTGCCAGCAAGCTCTGTTCTGCCAGATTCAATCCCACAGTAGTCATGCTCATTTGTTTAAAACATTGATTCGCTGCCTTCCTTACAAAGTGCAAGGTGGCTTACGACACAGATAAAAGACACAAAAGACATTAAAAAATTAAAAACATGTACAGTGGAACCTCGGTTTTCATTGCCTTTGGTGTTCATCGGTTTCGGTTTTCATTGATTTTTTCAGTGAAAAAATTTGTCTCGGTTTTCATCAATTTGCAGTAAGGTGCAGGGGTTTGTGGGGAAAAATCACCCGGACAAAGCTGTTGCCGGCCGTGCCTGCAACTTGTTTAATGACAATGTCTTGCCCCATTTCAGACAAATCTTAAAGAGGTGTCAGAAACAGACCTCTCTGGACAGCTTTCTGGTGCGACATTGGTGAGAAAAAACTGCCTGACGAACTATACTTCCCAGGAGACCTTGTGAGCCCCAAGGTCTCCTGGGAACTGTAGTTCCTCAGGCAGTTTTTAGCCTGAACTGTTAATAGGCCGCTTTTTTCAGCCTCAAAAAGTACTAAAAAAAAGAAAAGGAATGTAGGTAAGTGTGGGAAGGGGGGAGGGGGTGTGTGCCGCGGGGGGAGTGCCGCAGGGGGGCTGCGGGGGGCGCGGGGGAAAGGGGAGGGGCCAGGGGCACGGGGGAACGCCCCCTTGGCGCTCCGCCGCTGCTTATGACAAGCACACACACACACACACACCCCGAGCTGTCATCCATGCAGGCCCCTTGCTCCCCAGCACAGAGTTTTTGAGTGGTCGGAAGAAAATTCCCTACCAACAGAAAAGCTGGTTAGATCCAACCCAACTGTCTTCCAATAAAAGAGTTTTAAGAAAAGGATCTTGCCAGTCCAAAAAACTCAGCTCAATTTAACCAACAGGTTAGGTTTGTTGTTTAACCTACTGAACAAAACAAAGTTCCAGCCAGAAATAAGAATCAAAATACATTCTAATTTATGAGCCTTAGACGACACAGGCAGGCATTTACAGCTTGTTTTGTTCCACGGGAAAAATCAAAGTCCTTCTCTGTCATTTTGGCAGAACATGCAGAATGGAACTCAACACTCACAGACTGAAGATAACTTACCAACAGACTTGGCTGAATTCGCTCAGAAAAACATGGTTGGAAACTAACCCAAAGGTCCAAGGTAAGGAAGAGAGAACCCAGGGGAACTAAAGCATTTCTCCCACTAGACATGCAGTTTTCATTCTAACAATAAACAGAAGCTTTGGTACAAGAAAAGCTTCCTTCGAGATGATTTGCTAGAACCTGAGAACACGGCATGTCTATGAGCCAGATGGCCACTTTGTACTGAGGATAATGCAGGCTCGGGCTTAACACGTTAATAATTCAGGCAACTTAATTCTGATTTAAGGGTATACAAAGGTGTGACAGGAAGCCGCAATTGGCCTTTTAATGGAAGAGGAGGAGCACTTTGAAATTGTGATATTAGAAACCGGCAGGGGAATCAGGAAGCAGGGAAAATAAGCTTGTGAGAGTTCCTCAGCATTAAGAACAGCTCTGCAGCCCAATCCTTCCATCAAAACAGATCCCAGGAAGAGGGCACTCCAGTTGGGCAGATTTCAAAGCCCTCTCGAAGCGCCCATTAGCAAAATCTTCCTTGGTGCTGATGCAACTCCAAAGCTGCGAAGAAGAACAGCGGGAGACACCCAGAGGGTCAAGTGGAACTCACCTCATGCGAAAATGCAAGGTCAACTTCATTCCGTTGCTGATGTCAAAAACGTGGTTGGGAGGGTACCACAGCTTGGCTTGCGGGTTGTAGAGAGCAAACAGGCTGTAGCAGATGGGGGTGATCCCTGTAGGAGACAAGAAAAGGGCTGGAAAACGGGCACTTTTCATGCTCATCCGATTTGAATCACACTGGGCACAGTTTCCGGAAAGCTACTCTTCAACAGTCAGCCATTTCTTAACAGTTCGTCTCCCAGAAACAGGACTCTTTCCCGTATTTGTATTTTATTTATGGATTTAAAACATTTTTTATACTATTATTGTTTGGGCTTCTATACCGCCCCATCCCCGAAGGGCTCCGGGCTACTACCTTTTATCAGATTAGGGTTCCCAAATCGGGGCACATAAAATAGTAATGCATCAGTACAATTAAAAGCAATGTTAAAACGATAAAATAATTCAATAAAATCTAAACAAAAACACCCGAAACAGGGAGGAGCCCAATACCAGTTATCGGGGGTAGGTCAAACGAATATAAAAAGTTTTAACCTGCTGGTGGAAGATACCAATAGAGGGAGATAGGCCTCCCCGAAGATTGAATTCCAAAGTTTTGGTGCCATGACCGAGAAAGCCCTGTTTTAGGTTGTCACCAGCCTAACTTCAGATGTTGAGGGGAACCAAGGCAGGGCCTCCGTAAACGACCAGACTGAACAGGTAGGTTAATATGGGAGAAGGCAGCCCTCCGGCTGGGACAGCTATCAGATGCTATTAGCCCTGGGTGAAAATCTGTTAAATATGCCATGAAGCCAAAGCAGGATCTTCAGCTAGTGTTAGGTATAGTTAGTTCAGTTTAGTGTAGGTTTAGGATAGTGATACGTTCCTGCATTTAGATTTGTCATTAAGCTAGGCTTCTGTACCAATGTGGCTGTAGTTATATTGAGGGTTAGTTCTTGGGTCATTGTGTTTTTCTGTAGTTTGCTACAGAAAGAGAAAGTTGCCATCTATCCTATCGTTTGTTTATGCTGCTAGGGATGTCTGTTGTTATGAATATTGTTGCTTTATATAATGTCTGACGTTATGATTACTGATGCTTCTGTTGTTATAATGCTATGTTTAAAAGAAGCTGTTTTCTAATGCTGCACCTCTCTAAACCCTCCCTGTGTGGGTTTTTGCGCTGCCTGGCCCTCTCGATGCTAGTCTGTTTATTTGCGTGGCATATTCTTCTTTTAACCCAAGGGAGCATTTAAAAGATAGCCCTCCACACATTCCATCAGAAAAGGGACTGCTCCATAGATGAACAGAGTGTTTCTGGGAGGGAGACTTAAGAACATAAGAGAACCTAAAAAAGAGTCTGCTAGATCAGACTTAACCCTTCCTACTCTCTTACCTTGCCTTAGCTCTGTTTCTTTCTGCATTTCTCATGCCAAAGTTGTGCTTGGAGGAACACTCTCCAAACACTGGAGGCAGCAAAGTTAGATGAGGAAGGGGTAGAGTTTAGACTTCTAAAATCCTAACACACTACACTCTGTCTCAGGGAAAGAGGACAGTGTGGCTGTGAGGCAGAGAAGAAAGGACACAGTTTCCACTGGGGAAAACAATGCAGATTCTCCTTCAGTTGTAGAGAATCCTACTTAAGTGCCACTTTCATCATAACCATTATTGCCTGCCCTGTTAAACATCAAACTTTTTAAAAAGAACACTTATATTGCTCCAGACGGCTATTAGAAAGACTTACCCTTTTGTAAAGTTGTGCCCACCATTTTGTTTCCTGTTCCCGTTGCAGGAAACAAAATGGTGGGCACAACTTTACACAAAAGGCAAGTCTTGCTAATAGCCGTCTGGAACAATATAAATGCTCTTTTTTAAAAGTTTGATGTTTAACAGCGCAGGCAATAATGGTTTTGACAAAAGCGGCACTTAAATAGGATTCTCAAAGGCTAAAAGAGAATCAGAAGGGGGGAAGGAGGTTACTAGGACCCTGTAAAGCATTTAAACCCAAGGAAGGTCCAGAAAAATGTGGCGGATTAATTCACACATCTCCTGACAGCTTTCCATGAGACAGAGTATAGTTAATTAGAAGAAGAAGAGTTTGGATATATACCCCATCTTTCTCTCCTGTAAGGAAACTCGAGGTGGCTTACAAGTTTCTTTCCCTTCCTCTCCCCACAACAGACACCTTGTGAGGCAGATGGGGCTGAGAGAGTTCTGAGAGAACTATAACTACCTCAAGGTCACCCAGCAGGTATGTAGGAGTGCAGAAACACATCTGGTTCCCCAGATGAGCCTCTGCCACTCAGGTGGAGGAGTGGGGAGTCAAGCCCGGTTCTCCAGATTAGAATCCACCTGCTCTTAACCACTACACCACGCTGGCTCTCATACAGTAAATTAATGTCTCATTTTGTTCACTATGTTGACTTGTTATGTCCCCATGAAAAAGGTGGGCTATAAATCATGAAAGCAAGCAAGAATCCTTTGTTAGGCCATTGAGAGCGGCCAGGGGACAGGCGAAAGAGTCAGAGCCCCAGAGGCAGCTTACCAATCTCCTGAGCGACATCGATGCAGATCTCCTCCGCGCACGGCGTCCCCTGGATGTAAGTGCGATACTTCTCCTCTTCCTCCCCACCCTTCCAGTGGAGATGCACCCTCAGCCCTCTGTCAGGTGAAAACCGGCACCCCTCCATGTCCGACTCGCTGTGCTTCACCGCACAGTGGCACAGTGGCATCCTGACCGTGTCTGCGGGGCCCTGGTGGGAAGAACAGAAAAAAAAATCCCTCACAGCAAGGGCACAAAAAGACCTGCAAGAACCAAATGCAATATTCAGCAAGACATCCCCTTTAAAAGGTATGCACATGTGGGGTAAGCACACGCACACGAACACACATCATGAAAAATCAGCAATCGCAGAACACATGATAAACCAACCTGGACACGGAATATTATTTGAAAACACAGAAATTCTGGACCACTCTGACAACCACTACGTCAGACTACACAGAGAAGCCATTGAAATCCACAAGCACATGGACAATTTCAACAGAAAGGAAGAAACCATGAAAATGAACAGAACTTGGCTGCCAGTTTTGAAAAACACTGTAGTCAAGACAGTAACTAATCAGCTCCACACAAACACAGGATGACTATAGACAATAATACAATCAAAGGGAACAAAGGCAAGGCTACTTCTATTCAGATTGCCCTCACCTATTGACCTTGCTATCTTCATTGTTACTCACAGGCTACATCAGGGGTCCCCAAACTACGGCCCGGGGGCCAAATGTGGCCCCCTGAAGGCATTTATCCGGCCCACCAGGCATGGCGGCGATGGCTCCATTCATGTGCAGTGGGGGCTCGAGGGAGAGGAGGAACCGGCCCCAACGGCTGTTGATTGCAATTACATGATGGCACCCCCAAATCTCCATGAATTTTCTGAACCAGAGTTGGAAACCTTACACGTGGCAACTCCTGCTCCGCCCTTCCCTCTCGGCTACTCCATGTGTTGCTCTCAGGCTTTCTGTTCCGCCTCACTCCCATTGGCATCAGCCAGGCTGGCGAATCGCTCGCTGGCTGCTAGGGAGGAAAGAACCCAGGAAGATACCTGATCCTGGGTTAGATGGAATGCTTCATTGGGAAAGTTCTGCTTTTTTTTTTTTTACAGGGGAAGGTATTCCACAGCCTCCCCAACAATATTTGGAGCCCACCCTGAACTTGACATACTTTGGTCACTGTTCTAAAAATAGACCATGACAGAAAGGCTGAAAGGTGAAATCAAACATTTTACAATCATTTGTGCCTAGGAATTTGTTCATAGTTTTTTTTAGTCCGGCCCTCCAACAGTCTGAGGGACAGTGAACTGGCCCCCTGTTTAAAAAGTTTGGGGACCCCTGGGCTACATACTTGATTGTTACTCACTTGCCAGGCCACTTCTATTCAGATGCCCTATTGACCTTTACTCACAGGTATATATACACTTGCTTTCCTTTCCTACTATCAGATCCTCTGAAGATGCCAGCCACAGATGCAGGCGAAATGTCAGGAGAGAATGCTGCTAGAACACGGCCACATAGCCCGGAAACAACACAGCACCCCATCTTCCCTCTGTTGTGGACGTTTCAGTCTGTTTGCTGCTGTCCAGAGGGGTGCCTCTACATAGGACAGCCAGAGTGCTGAAGTGGCTTAGAACTTTGGACTAGGACAGGGGTCTGCAACCTGCGGCTCCGGAGCCGCATGCAGCTCTTTCAGCCTTATACTGCAGCTCTGCGTTGCATGCAGGTTGAAGGGTAGCGTGGGCATGTCCTTCCTGCCCTCCAGAGCAGCGCTGGAAGGAAAGGTGAGTGGAGGGGCCGAACAGGAGGTGGCTCCGTGCTCCGTCGGGCAGAGGGGGTTTCCCTGCCTGGCGCTGCTGCCTCCAGCAGCACAAGAGGCAGCGGCACCGGGCAGGCCTCAGCCACCATCCCCCCTCTGCCCGACTGCCTGCTCCGTCGGGCAGAGGGGGTTTCCCTGCCCGGCACTGCCGCCTCCCGCAGTGTGAGAGGAGGTGGCACTGGGCAGGCCGCAGCTGCCATCCCCCCCTCTGCCCCACGGAGCAGGTGGCTGCCTGCTCCATCGGGCAGAGGGGGTTTCCCTGCCCAGCGCCTCCGCCTCCCAATGCTGGAAGGAAAGGTGAGCGGAGGGGCTGATCCAGAGGCGGCTCCATGCAGAGCTGCCTCTCTGGCTCGGTAGATCTTCGGGGCCATGGAAAACGGGTCCAAATGACTCTTTGGGTGGTAAAGGTTGCTGACCCCTGCTCTGATGTAAGGAAGCTTTGCCTCTCAATTCTTCGAGATCGCATCACCCCATATGTCCCTACACGGCCTCTTCGTTCAGTGGAGGCCAATTTACTGGTGGTCCCTGGCCCCTCAATGACGCGGTTGGCCTCCACACGGGCCAGGGCCTTTATGGCTCTGGCCCTGGCCTGGTGGAACGCTCTCCCACCAGCTGTCTGGGCCCTGCGGGATCTCGGTGAATTCCGCAGGGCCTGTAAGACGGAGCTGTTCCGCCGGGCCTTTGGAGGGACCGGCCGCTGATGGTGCCCCCCCCCTTTTTCTTGGCTCTTACATCTGGGCCTTATACTATCTGATGGGACTCGCCGTTCCTCCCTTTGGGAAAGGATTTAATAATAGGTAGCCAGGCGCCACTCACACTTATAATTGTATTAGTTAGTCTTCCGCTGCTTTTATAGGTTTTAACTAATTTATAATGGTTTTATGACTGTATTTTATCATATGCTGTACACCACCCGGAGCCCTTCGGGGATAGGGCGGTATAAAAGCCCAAAGTAAGTAAGTAAGTAAGTAAGTAAGTAAGTAAGTAAGTAAGTAAGTAAGTAAGTGTGTGTGTGTGTGTGTGTGTGTGTGTGTGTGTGTGTGTGTGAGTGAATGAATGAATGAATGAATGAATGAATGAATGAATGAATGAATGAATGAATGAATTCCAAAAGGTGCAGAAGTTGCAGGCAGAATTTCAGAGGTGTCTATGCAAATGCACGCCTAGACAGAAATCCATCAATTGAGAGCCAGTGTGGTGGTGTGGGTACAGTGGATAACTAGGACCCTGGGTTGCCCAGGTTCACATCCCAACCTCTGCCCTGGAAGCTCACAGAGGGATCTAGCAGCTGTTACAAGATCTCAGCTTGGCCTACCTCACACGGTTGTTGTGAGAAAACTGAGGAGGGCAGAACAACATGCTAAAGACGCTTTGAGTCCCAACGGCGGGGAGAACAGTAGAATGCAAATAAATGCAAATACATACCGTATATACTCGCATATAAGTCGAATTTTTCAGCACATTTTTTTATGCTGAAAAAGCCCCCCTCAACTTATACGCGAGTGAGGAGTATTTTAAAAAATATTTTTAGGATTTTTACTTTGTTGGCCGCCAGGGGGTGCAGTTTTTAGGCAAGTGGCACCAAAATTTCAGGGATTTTTCAAGGGATTCTCCTGATGATACCACCCAAGTCTGGTAAAGTTTGGTTCAGGGGGGTCCAAAGTTACGGACCCCCAAAAGGGGTGCCCCCGTCCCCCATTGTTTCCAATGGGAGTTAATAGTAGATGGGGCTACATTTTGAGGGTCCATAACTCTGGACCCCTTGAACCAAATTTCACTAAACCTGGTTGGTACCTACGGGGGAGGGCGGTTTATAAACCCAATAATAATAATAATAATAATAATAATAATAATAATAATAATAATAATAATAATAATAATAATAATAATAACAACAACAACAACAACAACAACAACAACAACAATAACAATAACAACAATAATAACAACTCTGGGACTTTAGAATACAAACAGACAGACACCTGGCACACAACACCCCAGACATAACAGTGATAGAGAAAAAACATGTTTGGATCATAGATGTTGCTGTGCCAGTTGACAGCAGGGTAGAGGACAAAGAGCTGGAAAAGATCACAAAATACAAGGACCTACAAATTGAAGTTGAACGATTGTGGCAGAAAAGAACAACAGTAATCCCACTAGTAGTCGGTGCTCTAGGAGGAATCCCAAGAAATCTTGAAAAACATCTGGAAAGCCTAAACTTGGACAGAACATCAGTCCACCTGCTGCAGAAAGCAGCACTTCTAGGAACTGCACACATTCTACGCAAATACCTCTAATATCCTAGGTCCTTGGGAAGGACTCGATATTCAGAGATGAATTCCAGACACTTGTGCTGTGTTGTTATGTGTATAATAATAATAATAATAATAATAATAATCTCTTGCTGATACCAGCCAGGTTTGGTGATGTTTGGTTTAGGGGGTCCAAAGACTTATACACGAGTATATACGATAAGTGCGATGGGCGAGAATTTTACTTCAAGAAGGTATCAAGGTTTCAGGATTACTCAGGAAGCATCAAAAGGTACAGCTGTTTCACAGGGCAATCCTTTTAAAAATCCTTTATTTAATCAATTTTTCTTAGAATATTGCACAATTAGACAAATATTTAAAAAGAACACTCAGTGATAAATAAAAGTAAAAAGAGAAGCAGCAAAAAAATTCCCACAACGAATAAAAAAGATTAAGAAGATGACCCACTGTGTATAAATTACAGACAATAACATCTAAACTACAATAATGAAACAAAAGATAAAAAAGAAGAGCTAATGAACTCTGCTGACTTCCCCTTAGTCTCCACTCATTAAGTTATTTTAACTCACTTAAACGTAAAACACATATAATGTGCCTTACCCCTATTAACCTATATTAACTTGTCATAATAAAAAAAATGCTTATAACAAGATATCCTTACATAACAAACATGCATTACTTTATATGTACTTAAACATTATATCTTTGTTTGAGATACATTACCCACGGGTCCCATTTTGATTTATAAGTCTTAATTATTGTTCCATCTCTGGGACTGGTATTGGGAGTGCTGCTAGATTCTATTGGCTAGGGCTGAATCCTCCACTTTGTGCACCTCGCAGTGCAATCCTTAATGGAGTTAATCAACAGATTCAAGGGGTCTGCACTCTAGACCAGAGAAGCTTTTTGTAGGATCGGACTGTTAACCTGCCGGAACAAAAACAACCAGGAATCTCGTAGCACCTTAAAAACAAACAGTTTGCTCCCACGCCAAATGTGTCTGGACTACAGCCTTGCTTCTTTGGAGGCAAGGAAAGAGGCAAGGAACGAGAGCCTTTGGAGGCAAGGAATGAGATCCTCAAGGTTCGGTCAACTTAAGCAGACGTGCGACAAAAGCAAACAACAGAACGGCAAGACCCATAAAATTCCGGGGAAAGTGTAAAATCCTGATCGAACGAAGAAAAATACAGTGACTATATGCCCGTGGTGGCGAACCTTTGGCACTCCAGATGTTATGGACTACAATTCCCATCAGCCACTGCCAGCATGGCCAATTGTGGGGGCTGATGGGAATTGTAGTCCATAACATCTGGAGTGCCAAAGGTTCGCCACCACTACTATACGCTAAGGCAGCTAACACCTGTTATGGGTGCGGCCTTCCAGGTTTTTGCCAAGCGTGGCTAATACGCATAATGAGTAAGACAGGCTAGGACTTTATTTTTTAAAACTCAAACTCCACCGACTTTTGGAAGGATGGCAAGGAATGTAAAAAAACATGTTCTTTTAGCCTGAACATGCACGGGCAATACGAGCACGCTGAGATATTTCTCATCGACACCACGCTCCTGCGACCAAAATTCTAAAAGTTACTGTTCTACAAACCCCACATTTTCTTCCCGTCCTTGAAGATTCTGAGGTTGAGAAGTGGTCGGCAAGCGACGACCATCTCTCTTGTTTTCCCCTCAAAAAAAATCAGCCTTCCTCTACATCAAAAGACAACTTGTTTCCCCTTTGACTCGAAAGGGAATTAATCCACAGCCTAGTGATTTGGCTTTAAGGAATAAAGCATTCAAGTTGCAGGAAAAGAGATTCCACCTAAACATTAGGAAGAACTTCCTGACTGTCAGGGCTGCGTGACAGTGGAATTCACTGCCTTGGAGAGTGGTGGAGTCGCCTTCTTTGGAGGTTTTTAAACACAGGCTGGATGAACGTATGTCGGGAGTGCTTTGATTGTGTGTTCCTGCATAGCAGGGGAGTTGGACTGGATGGCCCCTGAGGTCTCTTCCAACTCTAGGATTCTTGGCTCATATTCAACCAACCACTAGCAAAAGAACGCTAGTTTTTCCTACACTCCCTGTAGTCCATTCTGACCCCTGGAAAGGGTATTGTTTGGACCACGAGACCTGTGCAAACTGCCATTGGGGGGGGGGGGGGGATCAGGTGCCACAGTGAGAAGGGGTGAAAAGAGACGAAGACCCCACCAATTATTCTTCCACCAGTCCAAGGAGGTCAACAGGGGCTGCTGATGGCAAGGGAGAGGGAGAGGAAGAACGTTAGAATACGTTTGAAGGAGAAAAGGAGTTTGGATTTATATCCCCCCTTTCTCTCCTGTAAGGAGACTCATAGCGGCTTATAATCTCCTTTCCCTCCCCCCCCCCCACCCCCTCACCACAAACACCCTGTGAGGTGGGTGGGGCTGAGAGAGCTCCGAAGAACTGTGACTCACCCAAGGTCACTCAGCTGGTGTGTCCTCTGAAGATGCCAGCCACAGATGCAGGCGAAACGTCAGGAGAAAATGCTACTGGAACACAGTCATACAACCCGGAAAACCCACAACACCCTAGTGATTCCGGCCGTGAAAGCCCTCGACAATTTTAGTTTCCTCACTGTCTCCTTCCCCTAAGTTCTAGCAAATTGCGTTGAAAGGTTTCACCTCTATATTGCTCACCATGCTATTGAACTGAATGAAATGGTTAGGAGCAGCAGTGGCGAAGAGCAGGTGAACTCTGCAGTGGCCAAGAGCAGGTGCACTCTGATCTGGAGGAACCGGGTTTGATTCCCAGCTCTGCCGCTTGAGCTGTGGAGGCTTATCTGGGGAATTCAGATTAGCCTGTACACTCCCACACACGCCAGCTGGGTGACCTTGGGCTAGTCACAGCTTCTCGGAGATCTCTCAGCCCCACCCACCTCACAGGGTGTTTGTTGTGAGGGGGGAAGGGCAAGGAGATTGTCAGCCCCTTTGAGTCTCCTTACAGGAGAGAAAGGGGGGATATAAATCCAAACTCTTCTTCTTCTTCTTCTTAGATAGGTCATCTTGGGGTTTGGGGTGAGGTGTCATCACTACGCTGAAGACTGAAAATGAACACACTGAGAACACCTCCAAGGGTAGTGTATTTCTAACAGGCAACAGCCCCAACCAAGAAGACCCCTTTCTCTGGTCTTTAGTGGCCTTCCTTCAAATATCAAGTCTTGGGAGACAGATCTCTGGATCAAGTTCTTATGCCAGCTTGCCGCCCTTCATAATCTTGGACCTGGAAGCTTTTAAGTACAGCGGTTCTCAACCTTCCTAATGCCGCAACCCTTTAATACAGTTCCTCATGTTGTGGTGACCCCCAACCATATAATTATTTGTGTCTCGGTTCCTAAGACCATTGGAAATATGTGTTGCTGCTTTTGAGCAAATTCATCATTGAGGGGGAAAAACCAGGATGAAAACAGGCATATGGTTTGAATGACAAGAATCTTAAAATGCTCAGAATGGGAAACCTGTTTTTTTGTTGGCAGCACGAAATTCAGAAGAACCAAAACAAATAGTACCTGAAATGGAATGCATTATACTTATTTGCCACCTCAGTTTATAAATGATGTGTAGTTTGCTTTTTTATCAATTATGGCTGAACTACCCTAAACTGTTGCTTTTACAGCTTTTGATCAAGGAAAGCGAGTTCTGGATCCAGAGAAGAAGAAGAAGGGGGAGGAGGAGTTTGGATTTATCCTCCCCCCCTTCTTTCCTGTAAGGAGACTCAAAGGGGCTTACAATCTCCTTTTCCTTCCCCCCCCCCCCAAACAAACATCCTGTGAGGTGGGTGGGGCTGAGAGAGCTCCAAAGAACTGTGACTCGCCCAAGGTCACCCAGCTGGCGGGTGTGGGAGTGCACAGGCTAATCTGGTTCACCAGATGAGCCTCCACAGCTCGAGTGGCAGAGCGGGGAATCAAACTCGGTTCCCCAGATTAGAGTGCACCTGCTCTTAGTCACTGCGCCACTACACCAAGCCTGAATTCTCCAGCTAGGATGACTTCAACTGTGGCTGCCGTGCTTAGGGTCACATGATGAGAAGGCAAGAAGAGTCCTTGGAAAAACACTCATGCCAGGGAAAGTGGAAGGCCACAGGAAAAGGGGAAGACCCGGAATGGGAGGGATGGACTCAAGTCAAGGAAGCCACGGCCTTCAGCTTGCAAGACCTGGGCAAGGCTGTTAGCAATAAGCCATTTGGGAGGACAATCAGTCACAGGGCCACGATCAGCCAGAAGCAATTTGACGGCACTTAACACACTCACACACACACACATCAAGGAAAGTGCCACAAAGCTGCGCTCATCGAATTCTAAGAGCTTCCAACAGGAGATAAAGCATCCACTCGTCGGGATTGGTGATTCCACGATGCTTGCCAGATACTTCTTATTAATATCCCACGTAAGCACAGTGAGTGCTGCATATTCCAAATCGGTACCGGGAGTCCACGGAGACCAACAGGAGACTTCCACAGCTTCTAACGGACAGAAGTTTTTAGTTCAAACGACGGGGCTTCAAAAACAGTCTGAACCGGGCAGAGAATGTTAAGAGATTCGCCACAACTGATTATTTTTAAACAGCTACCTTCAATCATTTGTTTGTTTGCACATACATCTCAATCCCACCCACACCCCAATCGGATTTAAGGGGTGAACAATACAGGAATCAAATTGCAAGGATGTAATTTATAAATCAAATTTTAAAAGACTGAAATACTCAAGCTACACATGTAAAGGCCCTCAAGTTTTTTTGCTCCGTACAAAAGTATTCACAAGGTTACTGGGATTGATATTCCTGGGGTTGATATTCCTGTATCCTACTATGCAATCTTTGCATCATTTAATGCGTCATGCTAATAGTTTTGATTTGCTTCTGTTGTTTTTAGGCTCTGGATTGGTTCTACAACCTGAATCCTACAGTTTTGTTTACTGAATATCCCATCCTGCCAATTGCATTGACTCATTCCGTGTAATCTGCATGGTGAGAAAGACAGGAATATTAATAACAGGAATAGATAAATTAAAAACACGGTTCTCTAGATTAGAGTGCACCTGCTCTTAACCACTACACCACACTGGCTCTCAACCAGCTGATGAGCAAGGTGCAGCTGAAAGTAGATACTCCGAGCAACAAACTTAAACCTGGTTGTGGTGGGTTTTCCGGGCTGTGCCAACCTGCTTATCCATCAACGAGGCCGTGTCCAGTTTTCCGGCTCTTCACTTGATCTGCTGTGGAAGTAACCCCATCCAAAGCAGCTAAATCAAGTCAAACATTTGCCTTCCCCATCATTACCAGCTTCCCTCTGTCTACTCTACGTAAAGCTTCAGTTTGTTTTCCCTGAGCCTCTTGACCACAGCTCAGAGACACCTGAGCAAGAGCTTCACTGCTGCTTTTGCCTACTTGGATAATGAGATGTTAAGCTCGGTGACATCAGCATACAGGTGACAGGTCACTTCGAAGCTCCTGAGGATCTCAGCCAATGGTCTGACAAAGAGATTAAAGAGTACTGAGGATAAAATGGACCCTTGGGGTGCGCCACACTTCAGGCCACAAGCGGTTGATTTGGCCTTGCCTACAAGTAGCTCTTTATTTCCTGCGAAGAAGAATCATAGAGTTGGAAGAGACCCCAAGGAAGGGCCATCAAGTGCAACCCCCTGCAATGCAGGAACACGTAATCAGAGCACTCCTGACAGATGAGCAAAAACCCGGGGGGGGGGGTCCCTTTTATAATCGGTCCACCAAAATACTATGGCTAAACATATCAAATGCTACTGGTAGGTCTAATAATATTAGCAGTAATGCACCATCCTTATCCAAGGGCTGATGATCGCTCACAGCTCCCGTTCCGTATCCTGGCCTGAAGCCAGAGAAGGGGCAGTTGTTTTATCCAGAAATGCCAGCACAACCCACTCAGTATGTGGAGATCAGATACAGACTGGTTATTTCAAACACCCCTTTTATCCAAGGCTTTCTTGAAAAGGAGTATAATCAGAACCTTCCAGCTACAAAAGCAACATTCTTTGGAAAGAGAAGGACAGATGAATAATCTTCCCCAAAGATTTTACCACCTTCATGATTTTAATACCCAGGATGGACAAAAATACATTATATAGCAGCAGCGGAGGAGGAGGAGGGAGGGAGGGAGGGAGGGAGGGGGGAGGGGGAGGAGTTTGATTTGTATCCCCCCTTTCTGTTCTGTAAGGAGACTCCTTCCCCTTCCCCCCTCACAACAAACACCCTGTGAGGTGGGTGGGGCTGAGAGCTCTGAAGAACTGTGACTAGCCCAAGGTCCCCCAGCAGGAATGTGGAAACACTTCTGGTTCCCCAGATAAGCCTCCACAGCTCAAGTGGCAGAGCAGGGAATCAAACCCAGTTCTCCAGATTAGAGTGCACCTGCTCTTAACCACGATACCACACTGGCTCTCAGCGTGGACTTCAATACATACTTATTCACGCTTTTTATAACCACCCTAAGGATCTCAGCTGTCAACAGATCACTTTTTAAAGTTGATGTTTCTAAAGTTTCTACAATCAGCTTTTCAGATAAAATGAATAACTGACCACATACGTGACTTCCTTCCTTGAACCTACCCGCCCGCAACTGGTTTCTAACTCGAGCCGTACAATCCTATGCAGAATTACCCAGAAATAAGCCCCACTGAGTTCAACAGGGTTTACTCCCAAGAAAGCAGAAGACAGAGAAATTATGACATTGATCTGGTGCGTAAGAAAAGGACAACAAAACCTTTACTGTCTATTAGGTGCTATTTTTATACATATATCTAGTCGCCTCCTCCTAATCATATCCATATTTTTAAAAATACCAAAAACCAGATCTTTCTATTATTTAGTATCTTCTCACAAGTAATTCCTGACACTAATAAAGAACTGTCTGAAGAAGAGTGATATTTACAAATTTAGACAAAAGAGAAAACTCCTAAATTGTTCCAAAAAGTACTACCAAAGGAAAAAAAACTCATCATACTCCCAGAAAGGGTTACTATCATAGCCAATTTATCCATATCTGGAGGATACCATATACATTTGGAATGCAATGGCGATCTTTATGCTTTTAAGCTGAAGATTACTTATAATCACTGTTCCTTTGTCCTCTCTGACCAGTAGAAAGTCTCACATAATTATAAACAAACTGGCAGAGAATATTTAAAACAAAACAACAATACAGTGGAATCTCGGTTTTCATTGCCTTCGGTTTTCATCGGTTTCGGTTTTCATCGATTTTTTCAGTGAAAAATTTGTCTCTGTTTTCATCTATTTGCCTCGGTTTTCATCAATTTGCAGTAAGGTGTAGGGGTTTGTGGAGAAAAATCACCCGGACAAAGCTGTTTCAGGCCATGTCTGCAACTTGTTTAATGACAATGTCTTGCCCGATTTCAGACAAATCTTAAAGAGGCATCAGAAACAGACCTCTTTGGACAGCTTTCTGGTGCGACACTGATCCACTGGCTCTGAAGCTGGTCCTAGGGTTATTGTTTGTTACTGTTTTCAGCATTAAACACTATGTTTATTTACCAAAAATGTGTTTTTTGTATGTTTTTGGGAGTGCCTAGAACTGATTAATTGGTTTTACATTGATTCCTATGGAAAAGTTAGTTTTCATCGGTTTTGGTTTTCATTGATTCTTATTGGACGGATTACCAACGAAAACCGAGGTTCCACTGTATTCAAACAGCAGAGGGGAATGATCCAAAGCCACACAGAGACATGCAACTGAACTCTGTCAGAAACAGGGTTTAGCACTGCCTTCCTTTGGGGGAGTTCAAAGCAACAGACACCCCCCTTTTATCTTCACAACAGCCCTGAAGGTAGGGAGAGAAAGAGTGACCCTAGGTCATCCAGTGAGCTTTATGGCTGAGGGCAGAAATGAATTTGAGTCTTTCAGGTCCCCAAACTGCAACCCAATACCATGATCAATCAATCACTCAATCAATCAATCAATCAATCAATCAATCAATCATTACTGCAATCACAGGCTAGCATAAAGTAAATATAATGATACTAAAAGGAAACAGTAAATATATATCTAAAAAGCAAACCTACTGGTAAAAGGAAATTGGGAACACAGTAACAGAAGGTGGGACCCCCGTGTAAACTGAAGTGACGGTTGTGGTGGGTTTTGGTAGCGGTCGTGGTCTGGTAGATCTTGTTCCTAATGTTTCGCCTGCATCTGTGGCTGGCATCTTCAGAGGTGTACATGCAGCCCGGAAAACCCACCACAACCAATTGAATCCGGCCGTGAAAGCCTTCAACAATACATTGAAGTGACAGTGTTTGGGAATATATTAGGTTGAGCTATTCTAAATTAGAATAATATTTTAGAGTGTCATTTTAAAGAGCTTATCTGATTTTATGTCTTTTTGAACCAGATGATGGAAATCACCCTGAGCCATTTAGGAAAGGACAGTGAATACATCCATTAAACCAATAAATAAATAAGGTATGGGAACATCAAGGTAATAGGATGAAAGCATAAACACTAAAGGAGCAGAAAAGCTTAGGAACTATAAAAAAGGGGGCAGGCAAGGGGGGAACAATAAAACGTGTAAACTGAAGGCTGCAGCAATCAAATAATTAAGCCTGCTTTACAGCAGAGCATCCTGCGATGGACTGCAGAAGTCTAGAGGGAGCATCATTCAGTTCCCAATTGCTTGAAGAAGAGGAAGAAGGAAGAGGAGTTTGGATTTATGTCCCCCCTTTTTCTCCTGTAGGAAACTCAAAGAGCCTTACAAACTCCTTTCCCTTCCCCTTCCCCACAACAAACATCCTGTGAGGTGGGTGGGGCTGAGAGTGCTCCGAAGAGCTGTGACTCACCCAAGGTCACCCAGCTGGTGTATGTTGGAGTGCACAAGGTAATCTGGTTCCCCAGACAAGCCTCCACAGCTCAAGTGGCAGAGCAGGGAATCAAACCTGGTTCTCCAGATTAGAGCTCTCAACATGAAGCATGACTGAATCCTCCACTAGCTGTCCTTATTCTCCTTTAACTGACTTTTTTCCAGAAATATTTCGACACTCAGCATTTTATAAAACCCTGATTCACATAACCTTTCAATGAGACTGAGCAACAGCCCTGACATGGCCCTGTTGATGGATAAGCAGGTTGACGCTGTTGCTCCAAGTGTCAACCTACGTAATCCTTTTTCCCACTGCAAAAGAAGCGCTTCAGGGTTCTTAGCGAGCACCACTGGAATTTTTACTACAAGTATCCAAGAGACCTTTAAGCTAACTGGGCCGGTCCCTACTACCTGTGATCGCCCAATATTGGCTCAGTGAAGTCATTTATATTTATTTACATTATTTACAGTCCAACTTTCTCATCAGGATTCCTGGACAACTGCATAAGGACAGTCAACAGAATCGATCAGAGGGTACCTTCCAATAAACAATGCAACGAAGAGTGAGAGCTCGTGCTATGCCAGCCGACCCAGACATCCAAAATAGCATCTGCTCGGCACATTTTTATCCCTTCCTCCAAAACAATAGTATGATGGCACTCCATTTCTTCTTCACAACCACCCTGCGAGGTAGATTAGCCTGACAGAGAAACGCATCAGCATCGCTGTCCCCCGGGACAGTAATTAAACTTTGTATGTGAAATGTGTTCTTTTCGTACAAAAGTATTTTGTGTTGACACGCTCATCACGGAGAGAGATTCTCTTTGAGTCCTCTTTTCAAGCACCCCTAACAGGAGCATCTTTCTGGATCCTGTCACTATTTGAACGGGTTACCATTTGGATGTATTACTTGTGCGCAGCCAGACTTTACAAACTACCAGGTCACGAAAGGAAGTGTGCCCTTTGAATGTGCTCCTTGTGAGCAAAGAGATTTACTGCTTGTGAGTGACAAGATTTTGTTCTACTGTACTGCTCACGTGCAAGGAGATCTGGACAGGTCTGAAGCTAGATGCCGCAATTTATTTTGTATAATCACACACATCTCCAATTATTCACATTTGTTCTACTTCTATATATTCCAAGAGTACATTAGCATCTTTGGTAAGGGTGCCTTTTGAATTTTTAAAATATATGTAGGGATTTTGGGCACGTCCTTCCCCTCCGTCTTTCCTGAGAGAGAGAAAGCAGCGGGCACAAAGGGACTCCAAGTATCGAAAGGTCTGACTGGTAAACTGCTCCTGAAAATGGAAGCTTCATTTCTAGGTTTCAACCGTCCTTGTATGAATTTGCCAGCTGCGGCTGCTGTTTGTGTGGATTGTGATCTTTTGGCTTGTTGTCGCTGCTGCTTTAAGAGAAAAAAAAATATCTGCTGTTGTTTTAGGGACTGCAGTTTGTTTTTCTTGTTTCGAGCCAGATTCTTTTTATTTTAGTTATTTATCTGTTTAAAATATTTCTCTGCTGGGCTCTCCCCGAAACGTTTTCAAGGACCCGGGAGAAGGGGGGGGGGGGGGTTTCCTGAATTTAAATGGTTGGGCCACTTAAAAAAAAACCACACAACAACCCTATAAAATATTTTATAAATCTTTAAACATTATTTTAAAAAAATATTTAAACGCTATTTTAAAAAAATATTTAAACGCTATTTTAAAACATACATTAAAATAGGAATTGGACCTCTTGTGTCCTTCTACTGACTTGGACTGAAAAGAGGCGAGGGGGGGGGGGGAGAACGGCACAAATCGATCAGCCTGCCAATCAATCAATCTGTCAATCAACCAATGGTCGGGTTTAACCCTTTCGCCTCCTCCCCAGCCCTTCTGCCCTCCGCCCCGCGGCCACTTTCGCCCTCCCCTAAACAGCCCCGCCCCCGCGGCGCCCCCCGCCCCCGTGCGCGGCCTACCTGGCGGGCTGGGCGTGGAGGGCAGGAGGCAGCCCCCTCCGCATCGAGGCCTCCCCGCCGTCTGCCTCAGGGAGCGCGACCCCAGCCCCCTCAGCCCGAGAGGCCGCTTCCCATTGGCTCCCTGAGACGCCGCCGCCAATTGGCCCGCTGGGGCGCTTCGTCATCGGGCGAAGGGAGAAGGGGCGTGGCGAGGAGGCCGGAAGAGGGGATTGGTTCTCGTGAGGGCTGCGCGCGCAGCCAGGCTGGGAACGTGCCCTGTCCCTCCGCCTTCTCTCAAAGAGTGGTTGCCAACCTCCCGATGTGGGCGGTGTTTCTCCTGGAATGGCAAGATGCTTTTTGACTTCATGGATCAGTGGATGGGAAAAGGTGAGATCGGACTCTCGACAGAACCACCTTGGAGGTTGCCAACCTCAAGGGGAAAAAAAAAAGCTGTACTGTATGTAATTGGCACAAAAGGAGCACCAAAAAAGGCTGCTATATATTACATTCACAATAAATCATATAAAAACATTATACAAAATATTTTCTCATTACAGTTGCATCAACTCGAACACTTCAATTACATAAGGGGTAGCATCTATGAAATGACGTCCAAGGGGAGATTTGCACTACTTGTTTATAATCTGGCTTGCACTTCTCATGTGCAGAGGCTCAAAAAGTATTTATACATCTTACCACCAGTTTCTAAAAACCATTACTTCGCTTTTCCTTCTATCTTCAGGCAGTGGCATACCTGCCATTGGGCAAAATGGGCACTTGCCCAGGGGCGCTCCCTTGTGGAGGGCGCCAAAAATGGAGGCTCGTCATTTAAAAGAAATTAGTGTTCTTTCCGCTTTTGGCCTGCAGGGAGTGCAGTTTTTAGGCTAGCACACCAAAATTTCAGGAATTTTTCGGGAGACTCTCCTGATGATATTACCCAGGTTTGATGAGGTTTGGTTCAGGGAGTCCAAAGTTATGGACACCCAAAGGGAGTGCCCCCATCCCCCATTGTTTCCATAGGAGATAGGGGCTACACCTTTGAGATCCATAACTTTGGACTCCCCAAACCAAACGTCACCAAACCTGGGTGGTATCATTCAGGATAGTCTCCTAAAGATACCCTGAAAGTTTGGTGCTGCTAGCTTAACAATTGCACCCCTGACAGCAGGCACCCCCTACATTTCCCCAGATTCTCCTTTTAAATCCACCCCCTTCCTGCCAATGCTTATTTTCTTTCTCACTTTTATTCTCTCAATGCCTAATAAAGGTTATTATTATTATTATTAAATCCACTCTGGCATGGATTTAAAGGGAGAATCTGAGGTCCCCAGTTTAAACATTGAAAGTGATGCTGTTTCAGGGTGAGGAGAATCCACCCCAAAATAGCATCACTTTCAATGTTGTTTAAACTGGGGACCCTAAAATCCAATTGCAAAGTGCACTGAAAGTGACTTGAAAATGCATTATTCTGCATGTGAGAAAGCGCGCTTGGCCTCACTTCCAAAACACCTTCAGAAGGTGATTTTGCATCAGTTCAGTAAGCATAATTGTGGACCTGCTGCTCTACGAAAGTGATAAAAAGAAGGAAAGTCTACAGTTAACTTTAACATACGCTGATCTTTTTCGTGAAAGTATTTATATCCCATGTTTTGGCCTTTAAGGTTAACCAGCGTTCAGAAATGTCATCAAGAAAAGAGTGGACTGTGTTAAGACATTAGTATTGAAATCAAAATTTTGTCTGATTCTGAGTGATAGTATCGGAGTGTGTTTATCTTCTTCTGATTAAGTACATTTAATATTTACACACTGATTTGTACCGTTAAAATATTGTACTGCCATGAGTCCTCCAGAACAGCTTGCAATACAAACACGTCCCACAAATTGCATGCAGAACGATGACTCTTATTGATTGATTGATTGATTGATTGTTTGGACTTTTATACCGCCCCATCCCCAAAGGGCTCTGGGCGGTGTACAGTATAAAATATTAATATAGGTAAATAACTAAAACCTTTAAAACAGCAATAGCAACAGTAATAACAGTAATAGAGGCGTCCGGCCAACCCCATATTTTAAAAATTCTCCCTGGAGGAGGAGGACGAGTCCCAAGATGACAGGCCCGGATGTAAAGAGCCAACTAGGGGCACCATTTCAGCGGCTGGTCCCTCCAAAGGCCCGGCGGAACAACTCCGTCTTACAGGCCCTGCGGAACTCACTGAGGTCCCGCAGGGCCCTAACAGCCGGAGGAAGAGTGTTCCACCAGGCCGGGGCCAGAGCCATAAAAGCCCTGGCCCGTGTGGAGGCCAGCCACATCATTGAGGGGCCAGGGACCACTAGTAAATTGGCCTCCACAGAATGGAGAGGCCGTGCAGGCCGTGCCCCTTGAACCAGTAGATCCAACAGTCTTCTTGTTTTCAGTCCAACCCACCCTGACCACCTTGGTGCTGCTGCCTTGTGGTTGGTTCTCAGAGAGAGAGGGGCACTCCAGCCTCCTCCTTGGTGCTTTTTTTTTAAGCTGAGAGAGGATCCCTCTCTTGGCTTTAAAAAAAAAAGTTCTGAGGCTGGAACATCCCTTTGCCAGCTTCCCCTCATCCCCAGTATGCCTCCCTGCCAATGAATCGCAGGATCCAAGGGCAGAGCAAGCTCTACCAGCCTCCCCCCATCCCCAGCACACCTCCCTGCCCATGGATCACAGTGTAGGTGCAGAAGGCATATAAAGGATATACTTTGTTATATGCAAAAGTTTTCTTCTTGTCCCTCCATTACTTTCTTTCTGTAATGGGGAGTTGGCAACCATAATGCAGCTGACCAAAGAAAACATGCAGGCCTGAAAGTCTATTCTCTTTCTGTCACTAGGCAAGCTTGATAGTTCAGCAGAATGCCCTTTGTCCAGAGTTATACAGAATGTGCAGATTCAACTGTTTTAAGGTCTTAGATGCCTTGAATTTGCCCTTCTTCTGGAGACAGAAGAGAGAAACATGAAAATGTTTAGGCTCTTTTCCTAGGAAGAAGGACAACAAAAGGCAATAGAGATAGGATAAACAGGTCCTAGTTCATCTTGCGTCAAAGGATCAGATGCTCCCATCTTCCAATAAGGGTCTTAGAATACTCAAATGTTTTAGGGAAAGGGAAAATCTCCACCTTTCTTTATGATTGATTGATGATGATGAACTTTGGGGTGTATTCTTTTTACTGCTATTCTGATGTAACCTATAAAAGTAAGAACACACTGTCATCTTGTGTGGCTCCCCTGATGCTGTTTGCCGATTTGTTGGCGTGAATAAAATATTTAACAGATTTTACTCCTTTGTCGGCTTAAGCTTTTTGGCTTAAATATTTTGAACCCGTTACCCTGCTGTAACAACAGGGTTAGGGTTAGTGTCATACGGGAAAACAAATGAAAGCCATTTGGAAGTTCCTTTTGGGGTCCTTTTATTTTATCTTAATGTTTTTTTTCTCAGCAGTAATAAAACATTTTGAAAGCATTTTGAAAATGTCAAAAAAAAAATTATTTCCCCTGTGTGGCATGAACCATCCCTGTGTTCAGATTCGTGAGTTGGGGCATGTTCTATAATGTGATGGGGACGTTGACTTCAAAATGACCTGGTGGAAAAAAATCATTGTTTGGTCGTGGTGGGGGAGGGTGGCCGCCCAGGGGGGTGGGGGCGCCAAACTCAGGTTTTGCCCAGGGCTCCAGTTTGCCTGGGTACGCCACTGCTCTGCCACCAGATAAGTCTTTGCCTTGGTCTTGGGGGGCGGGGGAGCTTGGCTGTTGGGGTGGTGTCAGACCCCGGGTCTGGAAATAAGAGAAACTGAAGATTTGGTCTATAGTCTTTATTTGGCAGCTGAAGGTAAGCATCAGCAAAGACGATTCTGAAGAAGCCATACAAACACTCCCGGCCGGCATCCCCCAGCTGCTGGCTCACTCTACCCTCTGTGAAATAGGTAGGGGAACCCACGGCTCAGAGCCACATGCTGCCTTTCTGCTCCTGCACTGTGGCTCCACGCAGCCGAGCCAGCCGGGCCCCATCCCCTGTTCGCCTGCAGGCAGCAGCGGATGCACCAACTGCCCATGGTCGGCTACCGCTGGGTTTTCCTCTGCCCGCCCCCCCCCTGGAGCGGCAGGCTTCCGACGGCCGGCAAGGTCGACCACTGGTTCTATCCTTGCCCAATTCCTGCAGGCAGTAGGGCGGGCGATCCATGTGCTTCTCAGAATGAGCGGAGTAAAAGGTAAAAAAAAACCCCTATATATATAGTGTTATCTTTATTTTGAATGTCAAAAATTATTTGCGTTCCATGTTTTTCTTTCCGGTGAAACGTCCAAATGGCCTCGAGGCCTAAAGGTTCCCTACCCCTGCTCTAGAACAAAGCACAAGAAGGCTGGGAACAGTTCACACCTGATAAGCGGCTGCTCTTCCTGGCTCCAAGGCTGCAGACAGTGGGAGAGTGACAACTGAACACCTGCAGAGAAGAAAGCCTTACAGTTCCCTTGCAAATGCCCACGTCTGACAGGTGGGCGGAGAGCAGGCGGGCCAGCTTTTTGTTTGGGGTGGAGGTGGGAATGGAGGGGCTTCTACTGGGCCCTGGGAGGCACTGACAACTTACTGCGGGTGCCCCACAGGGCCCAACTTGGTCTTCAGGGGGGTGGGAGATGGCAGGTGGGGGATGGGGGGCTTCTTCCAGGGTCCTGTGCGGCATTAGCAGCTTAACACCGATGCCAGGCAGGGCTTGGTTTGGTTGTTGGCGGGGGAAAGGGGGGGTCTTGGCAGGGAGGGCAGCTTCCCGCCACCCTCACTGGTTCCCAGCTTGCTCCTGGATCAGCTAAAGGCAGACAGGGGACTGCTTAGAATGTGAGTCAAGGACTTCCCCACCAATGGGCACTCCACTCAGGACTCACATCAGGAGTCCAGCATGCCCATTGGTGGGAAGTGTGCCGTCGCCATGCATTCCAGTCCTTAAGCAATTATGTCTAAAGATGTGTTTTCTCTGAAGATAAGGTTTTATTGCTCTTTGTCAGCTCCAGGGTCAGCTCCCAGACTCCAATTAGGAGATTTAGAGGATGAGTCAGGAGGTTTGGGAAAACAGACTCAAGACCACCAGAGGGAATGCCCCATTGTGAGTAGACAGAGGACTGCAGCTGCCCCCATGGGCAAATCCTATATAATGTTTAGTAATCCCTTTGCACAGGGCACAAAGCCTTTATAGTGAGTGACAGAGGGCTGCGCCAGTGCATTTGCCTCCTCTGCCAGTGTAAGGGGCACCCACGTCAACAGAGAGACCAAAGACGCCAGTATCCGGGTGCCACACAGCTCCGCGGTGACCAAACCCGGATGTGGGTATGCTGCAGAGCTACTCTGATATCTGAATGGATGCTGGCATGAGGCGGCGGGCAGGCCAGTGGCGTTCCCCGGGATGGAGCCAACTTTAGTCAACTTCCAACCGTGTTCTAACTTAGTTGGGAACATTGTTCTCTGCAGGTTTATGCCACCAAAAATGAGGCAATTTGGGTGGCAGGAGCATTTTTAAATTTCCTTCCTTTCTGCGCCACCCAAGACTCCTTTGGAGGCGGGACAGCAGCGCTTTTGCCACGCCATCCACGGCTGCTGCAGTTCTCCCCCCACCTGGATTGCACGGCCCGTTTTCCACATTCAAAATTACAAATATACCCAACACTTGAAAGAAAACCTTACAACATACACCTCACTTCAGCTGAATGCTTCTCTTCGCATAGGTGAAATCAGAGAACTTAGAGAGGGTTCAGTTCTCATTGAAACTTTCCAAAAATTTTCCCTCAGGCTTTCATGCAGTTTCTGCCTGACCCCCTTCTGATCTTTTCCCCTCCAGCAAGGTGGGACAATAAGGTACATTACCCAGTCTGTGGGTATGTGTCACACCCAGGGGTAGGGAACCTTTAACACTCAAAGAGCCATTTGGACCCGTTTTCCACGGGAAAAGAAAACACTTGGAGCCGCAAATAATTTTTGACATTTAAAATAAAGATAACACTATATATATAGGGGGTTTTTTTACCTTTTACTCCGCTCATTCTGAGAAGCGCATGGGGCCGGCAGCTCGGCTCGTGAAGCCACAGTGCAAGGCCAGAAGAGCCACAGGTTCCCTACCCCTGGTCACACCGGTTTGAGAAATAGTTGAACCACCACGAGGGGACAGCCAGATTTAAAAGGATAACAGAAGGCATGCAAAAGCTGAGAAGCAACAAAAGGCCCAGATGTGCCCCTCGTGAAGATGCGGTATCCGTGCAGGTGCGGAAAGGCATCTTGGATTTAAGAGCCATCTGTGTCTACAAAAGTACTCCATTCTAACAAGAAAATATCTCACAGGTGTTTTTTTTCAGGACTCCCGCCTAAAACGTCCAAATTTTCCATCAGAAAGAAAAAAAGAAAAATGGCTCAGGAAAGAAATGTCTCCTCCCATGTTTTTGTGCCCCCCCCCCCCCGCCCCAGCAGTCACATCTCTGACAAAGGCAGTAAGAATGACTCAAAAAGTCAAGCACCCCATCCATGTCGTATCTTCATTAGGCCCAGCCCAGTGACTCATAACAGATTGGAATCTTTTGAGTTCCTCAGAATTCTTCATCAGGCCAGAGGTTAAAGAGCAATGAAGAGTTCGAGGGAACTCAAAAGATTAGCAGCTAAAAGACATATTTTAAAGTATACCTATGGTGCTCCAGATGTTCATGGACTACTGGCACAGGAGGTGGTGATGGCCACTAACCTGGATAGCTTTAAAAGGGGCTTGGACAGATTTATGGAGGAGAAGTCGATCTATGGCTACCAGTCTTGATCTGCCTTGATCTCAGATTGCAAATGCCTTAGCAGACCAGGTGCTCAGGAGCAACAGCCGCAGAAGGCCATTGCTTTCACATCCTGCATGTGAGCTCCCAAAGGCACCTGGTGGGCCACTGCGAGTAGCAGAGAGCTGGACTAGATGGACTCTGGTCTGATCCAGCTGGCTTGTTCTTATGTTCTTATGACTACAATTCCCATCAGCCCCTGCCAGCATGGCCAATTATAGATGGGAATTGTAGTCCATATGTCAGGCTGCGTCGTGGGGGTTGGGTTATTACTGGGGTTGATACTATATGCTATGTTCTATTTGCTGCTGTTCTATTTCCCTCCTGCAGATACCTTATCTGTAACTTTGAGGTTTTGGAGAACTGTTTCAGTGAACAATAGTCTGTTTTGTTTCACACGGGGGGTGGGGGTGGACGTTTGTACATATTATCAACTGTTCTGAAGGATGAGCTCAGAATAGTCTTCTGCTTTCTGTCATCAGCAATAAAATCTTTGAACTTTTCAAGTGTTTCATTGTCTATGCAGGGAAGAAGGCCGGCCGCACCTTGAAGGCCAAAACAATTCCCATGATAGCTTTCGAGAGGCAAAATCTGCTCCATTAGATACAAAAGTTTGACTCTCAAAACTCTTTGTCAGTCTTTTAAGGTGCCACTGGACTCAAAGCTTTCTCCTCCACTGTCTTTCAAAGCTCTTTTCCCTTAATGCCCAATCAAAAACTCCCTCCCTTCTTCATTGCTTTTGGTTGCCCCCAGTGCAAACATTCCGCTTCCAGATGATTAGACCCCGTTTTTATTTATGGTGATGAAAGAAATCAAGCCAGACAGCTCTTCTTCAGTCCTGTATTCACACTCGCTGAAGAGGAAGGGAGGAAGACGTGATCTCCTACTAAGAGACCGAATGAATCGTTGAAGCCTCTGAAGATGCCAGCCCCAGATGCAGGCGAAATGTCAGGACCTTAAACCACCAGACCTTAAGCCAGCCACAGCGCCCAGAAAACCCACAATGGCCAACTAGGACGAACGTTTATTTTTGTTCAGTGCGGAAGGACTGCCATTGAGAAGGATCTGCCTGAGGCAAACAGAACCAAAAATTCTGACCGTACCTCTCCCACCTCAAACACTTCAAAACAAGGATTCAGATAAAACAGTTGTGGTGTTACATTCGCTAGAATTCCTTGTCCGGGCACAGAGACCAGTACCTGGGAGATCGTTTCAGAGGGCAACTGTGTTGATTTGATAAGATAAGAAGCATTTATTATCATTGTGCAGAACGGCTAGATTGCAGCCCGGTCGCGCCTCAGAGACCAAGATCTTCAGGGTAGGAGCTTTCAAGAGTTAAAGTTCTTTGACAAAAGGAGTCGAGCTGGACTCTTAATGTTCCTGTGGACTTAAATCTGGCAGTACCTGGGCGGACTGTGACATGCTTTGGGAGGAAGGAACCTAACTGCTGAAGCAGAACCACAATAACTGGGTGAAAAAGGAGGAAGGGACATTTCCTAGGCCAGGGGTGGGCAATTATTTTTTCCATGGGGCCGCATAAGAAACAGAAAATATTGTGGAGGGCTGGGCCAAAAGGCTGAACTCAATTCTGCATAATAGGGGCTGATAAGTGACAGACAGGTGCACAGATCAACTTGGAATCAGTCCCCCACCCCCCCCCCCCCCCACCCCCCCCCCCCCCCACCCCCCCCCCCCCCCACCCCCCCCCCCCCCCACCCCCCCCCCCCCCCACCCCCCCCCCCCCCCACCCCCCCCCCCCCCCACCCCCCCCCCCCCCCACCCCCCCCCCCCCCCACCCCCCCCCCCCCCCACCCCCCCCCCCCCCCACCCCCCCCCCCCCCCACCCCCCCCCCCCCCCACCCCCCCCCCCCCCCACCCCCCCCCCCCCCCACCCCCCCCCCCCCCCACCCCCCCCCCCCCCCACCCCCCCCCCCCCCCACCCCCCCCCCCCCCCACCCCCCCCCCCCCCCACCCCCCCCCCCCCCCACCCCCCCCCCCCCCCACCCCCCCCCCCCCCCACCCCCCCCCCCCCCCACCCCCCCCCCCCCCCACCCCCCCCCCCCCCCACCCCCCCCCCCCCCCACCCCCCCCCCCCCCCACCCCCCCCCCCCCCCACCCCCCCCCCCCCCCACCCCCCCCCCCCCCCACCCCCCCCCCCCCCCACCCCCCCCCCCCCCCACCCCCCCCCCCCCCCACCCCCCCCCCCCCCCACCCCCCCCCCCCCCCACCCCCCCCCCCCCCCACCCCCCCCCCCCCCCACCCCCCCCCCCCCCCACCCCCCCCCCCCCCCACCCCCCCCCCCCCCCACCCCCCCCCCCCCCCACCCCCCCCCCCCCCCACCCCCCCCCCCCCCCACCCCCCCCCCCCCCCACCCCCCCCCCCCCCCACCCCCCCCCCCCCCCACCCCCCCCCCCCCCCACCCCCCCCCCCCCCCACCCCCCCCCCCCCCCACCCCCCCCCCCCCCCACCCCCCCCCCCCCCCACCCCCCCCCCCCCCCACCCCCCCCCCCCCCCACCCCCCCCCCCCCCCACCCCCCCCCCCCCCCACCCCCCCCCCCCCCCACCCCCCCCCCCCCCCACCCCCCCCCCCCCCCACCCCCCCCCCCCCCCACCCCCCCCCCCCCCCACCCCCCCCCCCCCCCACCCCCCCCCCCCCCCACCCCCCCCCCCCCCCACCCCCCCCCCCCCCCACCCCCCCCCCCCCCCACCCCCCCCCCCCCCCACCCCCCCCCCCCCCCACCCCCCCCCCCCCCCACCCCCCCCCCCCCCCACCCCCCCCCCCCCCCACCCCCCCCCCCCCCCACCCCCCCCCCCCCCCACCCCCCCCCCCCCCCACCCCCCCCCCCCCCCACCCCCCCCCCCCCCCACCCCCCCCCCCCCCCACCCCCCCCCCCCCCCACCCCCCCCCCCCCCCACCCCCCCCCCCCCCCACCCCCCCCCCCCCCCACCCCCCCCCCCCCCCACCCCCCCCCCCCCCCACCCCCCCCCCCCCCCACCCCCCCCCCCCCCCACCCCCCCCCCCCCCCACCCCCCCCCCCCCCCACCCCCCCCCCCCCCCACCCCCCCCCCCCCCCACCCCCCCCCCCCCCCACCCCCCCCCCCCCCCACCCCCCCCCCCCCCCACCCCCCCCCCCCCCCACCCCCCCCCCCCCCCACCCCCCCCCCCCCCCACCCCCCCCCCCCCCCACCCCCCCCCCCCCCCACCCCCCCCCCCCCCCACCCCCCCCCCCCCCCACCCCCCCCCCCCCCCACCCCCCCCCCCCCCCACCCCCCCCCCCCCCCACCCCCCCCCCCCCCCACCCCCCCCCCCCCCCACCCCCCCCCCCCCCCACCCCCCCCCCCCCCCACCCCCCCCCCCCCCCACCCCCCCCCCCCCCCACCCCCCCCCCCCCCCACCCCCCCCCCCCCCCACCCCCCCCCCCCCCCACCCCCCCCCCCCCCCACCCCCCCCCCCCCCCACCCCCCCCCCCCCCCACCCCCCCCCCCCCCCACCCCCCCCCCCCCCCACCCCCCCCCCCCCCCACCCCCCCCCCCCCCCACCCCCCCCCCCCCCCACCCCCCCCCCCCCCCACCCCCCCCCCCCCCCACCCCCCCCCCCCCCCACCCCCCCCCCCCCCCACCCCCCCCCCCCCCCACCCCCCCCCCCCCCCACCCCCCCCCCCCCCCACCCCCCCCCCCCCCCACCCCCCCCCCCCCCCACCCCCCCCCCCCCCCACCCCCCCCCCCCCCCACCCCCCCCCCCCCCCACCCCCCCCCCCCCCCACCCCCCCCCCCCCCCACCCCCCCCCCCCCCCACCCCCCCCCCCCCCCACCCCCCCCCCCCCCCACCCCCCCCCCCCCCCACCCCCCCCCCCCCCCACCCCCCCCCCCCCCCACCCCCCCCCCCCCCCACCCCCCCCCCCCCCCACCCCCCCCCCCCCCCACCCCCCCCCCCCCCCACCCCCCCCCCCCCCCACCCCCCCCCCCCCCCACCCCCCCCCCCCCCCACCCCCCCCCCCCCCCACCCCCCCCCCCCCCCACCCCCCCCCCCCCCCACCCCCCCCCCCCCCCACCCCCCCCCCCCCCCACCCCCCCCCCCCCCCACCCCCCCCCCCCCCCACCCCCCCCCCCCCCCACCCCCCCCCCCCCCCACCCCCCCCCCCCCCCACCCCCCCCCCCCCCCACCCCCCCCCCCCCCCACCCCCCCCCCCCCCCACCCCCCCCCCCCCCCACCCCCCCCCCCCCCCACCCCCCCCCCCCCCCACCCCCCCCCCCCCCCACCCCCCCCCCCCCCCACCCCCCCCCCCCCCCACCCCCCCCCCCCCCCACCCCCCCCCCCCCCCACCCCCCCCCCCCCCCACCCCCCCCCCCCCCCACCCCCCCCCCCCCCCACCCCCCCCCCCCCCCACCCCCCCCCCCCCCCACCCCCCCCCCCCCCCACCCCCCCCCCCCCCCACCCCCCCCCCCCCCCACCCCCCCCCCCCCCCACCCCCCCCCCCCCCCACCCCCCCCCCCCCCCACCCCCCCCCCCCCCCACCCCCCCCCCCCCCCACCCCCCCCCCCCCCCACCCCCCCCCCCCCCCACCCCCCCCCCCCCCCACCCCCCCCCCCCCCCACCCCCCCCCCCCCCCACCCCCCCCCCCCCCCACCCCCCCCCCCCCCCACCCCCCCCCCCCCCCACCCCCCCCCCCCCCCACCCCCCCCCCCCCCCACCCCCCCCCCCCCCCACCCCCCCCCCCCCCCACCCCCCCCCCCCCCCACCCCCCCCCCCCCCCACCCCCCCCCCCCCCCACCCCCCCCCCCCCCCACCCCCCCCCCCCCCCACCCCCCCCCCCCCCCACCCCCCCCCCCCCCCACCCCCCCCCCCCCCCACCCCCCCCCCCCCCCACCCCCCCCCCCCCCCACCCCCCCCCCCCCCCACCCCCCCCCCCCCCCACCCCCCCCCCCCCCCACCCCCCCCCCCCCCCACCCCCCCCCCCCCCCACCCCCCCCCCCCCCCACCCCCCCCCCCCCCCACCCCCCCCCCCCCCCACCCCCCCCCCCCCCCACCCCCCCCCCCCCCCACCCCCCCCCCCCCCCACCCCCCCCCCCCCCCACCCCCCCCCCCCCCCACCCCCCCCCCCCCCCACCCCCCCCCCCCCCCACCCCCCCCCCCCCCCACCCCCCCCCCCCCCCACCCCCCCCCCCCCCCACCCCCCCCCCCCCCCACCCCCCCCCCCCCCCACCCCCCCCCCCCCCCACCCCCCCCCCCCCCCACCCCCCCCCCCCCCCACCCCCCCCCCCCCCCACCCCCCCCCCCCCCCACCCCCCCCCCCCCCCACCCCCCCCCCCCCCCACCCCCCCCCCCCCCCACCCCCCCCCCCCCCCACCCCCCCCCCCCCCCACCCCCCCCCCCCCCCACCCCCCCCCCCCCCCACCCCCCCCCCCCCCCACCCCCCCCCCCCCCCACCCCCCCCCCCCCCCACCCCCCCCCCCCCCCACCCCCCCCCCCCCCCACCCCCCCCCCCCCCCACCCCCCCCCCCCCCCACCCCCCCCCCCCCCCACCCCCCCCCCCCCCCACCCCCCCCCCCCCCCACCCCCCCCCCCCCCCACCCCCCCCCCCCCCCACCCCCCCCCCCCCCCACCCCCCCCCCCCCCCACCCCCCCCCCCCCCCACCCCCCCCCCCCCCCACCCCCCCCCCCCCCCACCCCCCCCCCCCCCCACCCCCCCCCCCCCCCACCCCCCCCCCCCCCCACCCCCCCCCCCCCCCACCCCCCCCCCCCCCCACCCCCCCCCCCCCCCACCCCCCCCCCCCCCCACCCCCCCCCCCCCCCACCCCCCCCCCCCCCCACCCCCCCCCCCCCCCACCCCCCCCCCCCCCCACCCCCCCCCCCCCCCACCCCCCCCCCCCCCCACCCCCCCCCCCCCCCACCCCCCCCCCCCCCCACCCCCCCCCCCCCCCACCCCCCCCCCCCCCCACCCCCCCCCCCCCCCACCCCCCCCCCCCCCCACCCCCCCCCCCCCCCACCCCCCCCCCCCCCCACCCCCCCCCCCCCCCACCCCCCCCCCCCCCCACCCCCCCCCCCCCCCACCCCCCCCCCCCCCCACCCCCCCCCCCCCCCACCCCCCCCCCCCCCCACCCCCCCCCCCCCCCACCCCCCCCCCCCCCCACCCCCCCCCCCCCCCACCCCCCCCCCCCCCCACCCCCCCCCCCCCCCACCCCCCCCCCCCCCCACCCCCCCCCCCCCCCACCCCCCCCCCCCCCCACCCCCCCCCCCCCCCACCCCCCCCCCCCCCCACCCCCCCCCCCCCCCACCCCCCCCCCCCCCCACCCCCCCCCCCCCCCACCCCCCCCCCCCCCCACCCCCCCCCCCCCCCACCCCCCCCCCCCCCCACCCCCCCCCCCCCCCACCCCCCCCCCCCCCCACCCCCCCCCCCCCCCACCCCCCCCCCCCCCCACCCCCCCCCCCCCCCACCCCCCCCCCCCCCCACCCCCCCCCCCCCCCACCCCCCCCCCCCCCCACCCCCCCCCCCCCCCACCCCCCCCCCCCCCCACCCCCCCCCCCCCCCACCCCCCCCCCCCCCCACCCCCCCCCCCCCCCACCCCCCCCCCCCCCCACCCCCCCCCCCCCCCACCCCCCCCCCCCCCCACCCCCCCCCCCCCCCACCCCCCCCCCCCCCCACCCCCCCCCCCCCCCACCCCCCCCCCCCCCCACCCCCCCCCCCCCCCACCCCCCCCCCCCCCCACCCCCCCCCCCCCCCACCCCCCCCCCCCCCCACCCCCCCCCCCCCCCACCCCCCCCCCCCCCCACCCCCCCCCCCCCCCACCCCCCCCCCCCCCCACCCCCCCCCCCCCCCACCCCCCCCCCCCCCCACCCCCCCCCCCCCCCACCCCCCCCCCCCCCCACCCCCCCCCCCCCCCACCCCCCCCCCCCCCCACCCCCCCCCCCCCCCACCCCCCCCCCCCCCCACCCCCCCCCCCCCCCACCCCCCCCCCCCCCCACCCCCCCCCCCCCCCACCCCCCCCCCCCCCCACCCCCCCCCCCCCCCACCCCCCCCCCCCCCCACCCCCCCCCCCCCCCACCCCCCCCCCCCCCCACCCCCCCCCCCCCCCACCCCCCCCCCCCCCCACCCCCCCCCCCCCCCACCCCCCCCCCCCCCCACCCCCCCCCCCCCCCACCCCCCCCCCCCCCCACCCCCCCCCCCCCCCACCCCCCCCCCCCCCCACCCCCCCCCCCCCCCACCCCCCCCCCCCCCCACCCCCCCCCCCCCCCACCCCCCCCCCCCCCCACCCCCCCCCCCCCCCACCCCCCCCCCCCCCCACCCCCCCCCCCCCCCACCCCCCCCCCCCCCCACCCCCCCCCCCCCCCACCCCCCCCCCCCCCCACCCCCCCCCCCCCCCACCCCCCCCCCCCCCCACCCCCCCCCCCCCCCACCCCCCCCCCCCCCCACCCCCCCCCCCCCCCACCCCCCCCCCCCCCCACCCCCCCCCCCCCCCACCCCCCCCCCCCCCCACCCCCCCCCCCCCCCACCCCCCCCCCCCCCCACCCCCCCCCCCCCCCACCCCCCCCCCCCCCCACCCCCCCCCCCCCCCACCCCCCCCCCCCCCCACCCCCCCCCCCCCCCACCCCCCCCCCCCCCCACCCCCCCCCCCCCCCACCCCCCCCCCCCCCCACCCCCCCCCCCCCCCACCCCCCCCCCCCCCCACCCCCCCCCCCCCCCACCCCCCCCCCCCCCCACCCCCCCCCCCCCCCACCCCCCCCCCCCCCCACCCCCCCCCCCCCCCACCCCCCCCCCCCCCCACCCCCCCCCCCCCCCACCCCCCCCCCCCCCCACCCCCCCCCCCCCCCACCCCCCCCCCCCCCCACCCCCCCCCCCCCCCACCCCCCCCCCCCCCCACCCCCCCCCCCCCCCACCCCCCCCCCCCCCCACCCCCCCCCCCCCCCACCCCCCCCCCCCCCCACCCCCCCCCCCCCCCACCCCCCCCCCCCCCCACCCCCCCCCCCCCCCACCCCCCCCCCCCCCCACCCCCCCCCCCCCCCACCCCCCCCCCCCCCCACCCCCCCCCCCCCCCACCCCCCCCCCCCCCCACCCCCCCCCCCCCCCACCCCCCCCCCCCCCCACCCCCCCCCCCCCCCACCCCCCCCCCCCCCCACCCCCCCCCCCCCCCACCCCCCCCCCCCCCCACCCCCCCCCCCCCCCACCCCCCCCCCCCCCCACCCCCCCCCCCCCCCACCCCCCCCCCCCCCCACCCCCCCCCCCCCCCACCCCCCCCCCCCCCCACCCCCCCCCCCCCCCACCCCCCCCCCCCCCCACCCCCCCCCCCCCCCACCCCCCCCCCCCCCCACCCCCCCCCCCCCCCACCCCCCCCCCCCCCCACCCCCCCCCCCCCCCACCCCCCCCCCCCCCCACCCCCCCCCCCCCCCACCCCCCCCCCCCCCCACCCCCCCCCCCCCCCACCCCCCCCCCCCCCCACCCCCCCCCCCCCCCACCCCCCCCCCCCCCCACCCCCCCCCCCCCCCACCCCCCCCCCCCCCCACCCCCCCCCCCCCCCACCCCCCCCCCCCCCCACCCCCCCCCCCCCCCACCCCCCCCCCCCCCCACCCCCCCCCCCCCCCACCCCCCCCCCCCCCCACCCCCCCCCCCCCCCACCCCCCCCCCCCCCCACCCCCCCCCCCCCCCACCCCCCCCCCCCCCCACCCCCCCCCCCCCCCACCCCCCCCCCCCCCCACCCCCCCCCCCCCCCACCCCCCCCCCCCCCCACCCCCCCCCCCCCCCACCCCCCCCCCCCCCCACCCCCCCCCCCCCCCACCCCCCCCCCCCCCCACCCCCCCCCCCCCCCACCCCCCCCCCCCCCCACCCCCCCCCCCCCCCACCCCCCCCCCCCCCCACCCCCCCCCCCCCCCACCCCCCCCCCCCCCCACCCCCCCCCCCCCCCACCCCCCCCCCCCCCCACCCCCCCCCCCCCCCACCCCCCCCCCCCCCCACCCCCCCCCCCCCCCACCCCCCCCCCCCCCCACCCCCCCCCCCCCCCACCCCCCCCCCCCCCCACCCCCCCCCCCCCCCACCCCCCCCCCCCCCCACCCCCCCCCCCCCCCACCCCCCCCCCCCCCCACCCCCCCCCCCCCCCACCCCCCCCCCCCCCCACCCCCCCCCCCCCCCACCCCCCCCCCCCCCCACCCCCCCCCCCCCCCACCCCCCCCCCCCCCCACCCCCCCCCCCCCCCACCCCCCCCCCCCCCCACCCCCCCCCCCCCCCACCCCCCCCCCCCCCCACCCCCCCCCCCCCCCACCCCCCCCCCCCCCCACCCCCCCCCCCCCCCACCCCCCCCCCCCCCCACCCCCCCCCCCCCCCACCCCCCCCCCCCCCCACCCCCCCCCCCCCCCACCCCCCCCCCCCCCCACCCCCCCCCCCCCCCACCCCCCCCCCCCCCCACCCCCCCCCCCCCCCACCCCCCCCCCCCCCCACCCCCCCCCCCCCCCACCCCCCCCCCCCCCCACCCCCCCCCCCCCCCACCCCCCCCCCCCCCCACCCCCCCCCCCCCCCACCCCCCCCCCCCCCCACCCCCCCCCCCCCCCACCCCCCCCCCCCCCCACCCCCCCCCCCCCCCACCCCCCCCCCCCCCCACCCCCCCCCCCCCCCACCCCCCCCCCCCCCCACCCCCCCCCCCCCCCACCCCCCCCCCCCCCCACCCCCCCCCCCCCCCACCCCCCCCCCCCCCCACCCCCCCCCCCCCCCACCCCCCCCCCCCCCCACCCCCCCCCCCCCCCACCCCCCCCCCCCCCCACCCCCCCCCCCCCCCACCCCCCCCCCCCCCCACCCCCCCCCCCCCCCACCCCCCCCCCCCCCCACCCCCCCCCCCCCCCACCCCCCCCCCCCCCCACCCCCCCCCCCCCCCACCCCCCCCCCCCCCCACCCCCCCCCCCCCCCACCCCCCCCCCCCCCCACCCCCCCCCCCCCCCACCCCCCCCCCCCCCCACCCCCCCCCCCCCCCACCCCCCCCCCCCCCCACCCCCCCCCCCCCCCACCCCCCCCCCCCCCCACCCCCCCCCCCCCCCACCCCCCCCCCCCCCCACCCCCCCCCCCCCCCACCCCCCCCCCCCCCCACCCCCCCCCCCCCCCACCCCCCCCCCCCCCCACCCCCCCCCCCCCCCACCCCCCCCCCCCCCCACCCCCCCCCCCCCCCACCCCCCCCCCCCCCCACCCCCCCCCCCCCCCACCCCCCCCCCCCCCCACCCCCCCCCCCCCCCACCCCCCCCCCCCCCCACCCCCCCCCCCCCCCACCCCCCCCCCCCCCCACCCCCCCCCCCCCCCACCCCCCCCCCCCCCCACCCCCCCCCCCCCCCACCCCCCCCCCCCCCCACCCCCCCCCCCCCCCACCCCCCCCCCCCCCCACCCCCCCCCCCCCCCACCCCCCCCCCCCCCCACCCCCCCCCCCCCCCACCCCCCCCCCCCCCCACCCCCCCCCCCCCCCACCCCCCCCCCCCCCCACCCCCCCCCCCCCCCACCCCCCCCCCCCCCCACCCCCCCCCCCCCCCACCCCCCCCCCCCCCCACCCCCCCCCCCCCCCACCCCCCCCCCCCCCCACCCCCCCCCCCCCCCACCCCCCCCCCCCCCCACCCCCCCCCCCCCCCACCCCCCCCCCCCCCCACCCCCCCCCCCCCCCACCCCCCCCCCCCCCCACCCCCCCCCCCCCCCACCCCCCCCCCCCCCCACCCCCCCCCCCCCCCACCCCCCCCCCCCCCCACCCCCCCCCCCCCCCACCCCCCCCCCCCCCCACCCCCCCCCCCCCCCACCCCCCCCCCCCCCCACCCCCCCCCCCCCCCACCCCCCCCCCCCCCCACCCCCCCCCCCCCCCACCCCCCCCCCCCCCCACCCCCCCCCCCCCCCACCCCCCCCCCCCCCCACCCCCCCCCCCCCCCACCCCCCCCCCCCCCCACCCCCCCCCCCCCCCACCCCCCCCCCCCCCCACCCCCCCCCCCCCCCACCCCCCCCCCCCCCCACCCCCCCCCCCCCCCACCCCCCCCCCCCCCCACCCCCCCCCCCCCCCACCCCCCCCCCCCCCCACCCCCCCCCCCCCCCACCCCCCCCCCCCCCCACCCCCCCCCCCCCCCACCCCCCCCCCCCCCCACCCCCCCCCCCCCCCACCCCCCCCCCCCCCCACCCCCCCCCCCCCCCACCCCCCCCCCCCCCCACCCCCCCCCCCCCCCACCCCCCCCCCCCCCCACCCCCCCCCCCCCCCACCCCCCCCCCCCCCCACCCCCCCCCCCCCCCACCCCCCCCCCCCCCCACCCCCCCCCCCCCCCACCCCCCCCCCCCCCCACCCCCCCCCCCCCCCACCCCCCCCCCCCCCCACCCCCCCCCCCCCCCACCCCCCCCCCCCCCCACCCCCCCCCCCCCCCACCCCCCCCCCCCCCCACCCCCCCCCCCCCCCACCCCCCCCCCCCCCCACCCCCCCCCCCCCCCACCCCCCCCCCCCCCCACCCCCCCCCCCCCCCACCCCCCCCCCCCCCCACCCCCCCCCCCCCCCACCCCCCCCCCCCCCCACCCCCCCCCCCCCCCACCCCCCCCCCCCCCCACCCCCCCCCCCCCCCACCCCCCCCCCCCCCCACCCCCCCCCCCCCCCACCCCCCCCCCCCCCCACCCCCCCCCCCCCCCACCCCCCCCCCCCCCCACCCCCCCCCCCCCCCACCCCCCCCCCCCCCCACCCCCCCCCCCCCCCACCCCCCCCCCCCCCCACCCCCCCCCCCCCCCACCCCCCCCCCCCCCCACCCCCCCCCCCCCCCACCCCCCCCCCCCCCCACCCCCCCCCCCCCCCACCCCCCCCCCCCCCCACCCCCCCCCCCCCCCACCCCCCCCCCCCCCCACCCCCCCCCCCCCCCACCCCCCCCCCCCCCCACCCCCCCCCCCCCCCACCCCCCCCCCCCCCCACCCCCCCCCCCCCCCACCCCCCCCCCCCCCCACCCCCCCCCCCCCCCACCCCCCCCCCCCCCCACCCCCCCCCCCCCCCACCCCCCCCCCCCCCCACCCCCCCCCCCCCCCACCCCCCCCCCCCCCCACCCCCCCCCCCCCCCACCCCCCCCCCCCCCCACCCCCCCCCCCCCCCACCCCCCCCCCCCCCCACCCCCCCCCCCCCCCACCCCCCCCCCCCCCCACCCCCCCCCCCCCCCACCCCCCCCCCCCCCCACCCCCCCCCCCCCCCACCCCCCCCCCCCCCCACCCCCCCCCCCCCCCACCCCCCCCCCCCCCCACCCCCCCCCCCCCCCACCCCCCCCCCCCCCCACCCCCCCCCCCCCCCACCCCCCCCCCCCCCCACCCCCCCCCCCCCCCACCCCCCCCCCCCCCCACCCCCCCCCCCCCCCACCCCCCCCCCCCCCCACCCCCCCCCCCCCCCACCCCCCCCCCCCCCCACCCCCCCCCCCCCCCACCCCCCCCCCCCCCCACCCCCCCCCCCCCCCACCCCCCCCCCCCCCCACCCCCCCCCCCCCCCACCCCCCCCCCCCCCCACCCCCCCCCCCCCCCACCCCCCCCCCCCCCCACCCCCCCCCCCCCCCACCCCCCCCCCCCCCCACCCCCCCCCCCCCCCACCCCCCCCCCCCCCCACCCCCCCCCCCCCCCACCCCCCCCCCCCCCCACCCCCCCCCCCCCCCACCCCCCCCCCCCCCCACCCCCCCCCCCCCCCACCCCCCCCCCCCCCCACCCCCCCCCCCCCCCACCCCCCCCCCCCCCCACCCCCCCCCCCCCCCACCCCCCCCCCCCCCCACCCCCCCCCCCCCCCACCCCCCCCCCCCCCCACCCCCCCCCCCCCCCACCCCCCCCCCCCCCCACCCCCCCCCCCCCCCACCCCCCCCCCCCCCCACCCCCCCCCCCCCCCACCCCCCCCCCCCCCCACCCCCCCCCCCCCCCACCCCCCCCCCCCCCCACCCCCCCCCCCCCCCACCCCCCCCCCCCCCCACCCCCCCCCCCCCCCACCCCCCCCCCCCCCCACCCCCCCCCCCCCCCACCCCCCCCCCCCCCCACCCCCCCCCCCCCCCACCCCCCCCCCCCCCCACCCCCCCCCCCCCCCACCCCCCCCCCCCCCCACCCCCCCCCCCCCCCACCCCCCCCCCCCCCCACCCCCCCCCCCCCCCACCCCCCCCCCCCCCCACCCCCCCCCCCCCCCACCCCCCCCCCCCCCCACCCCCCCCCCCCCCCACCCCCCCCCCCCCCCACCCCCCCCCCCCCCCACCCCCCCCCCCCCCCACCCCCCCCCCCCCCCACCCCCCCCCCCCCCCACCCCCCCCCCCCCCCACCCCCCCCCCCCCCCACCCCCCCCCCCCCCCACCCCCCCCCCCCCCCACCCCCCCCCCCCCCCACCCCCCCCCCCCCCCACCCCCCCCCCCCCCCACCCCCCCCCCCCCCCACCCCCCCCCCCCCCCACCCCCCCCCCCCCCCACCCCCCCCCCCCCCCACCCCCCCCCCCCCCCACCCCCCCCCCCCCCCACCCCCCCCCCCCCCCACCCCCCCCCCCCCCCACCCCCCCCCCCCCCCACCCCCCCCCCCCCCCACCCCCCCCCCCCCCCACCCCCCCCCCCCCCCACCCCCCCCCCCCCCCACCCCCCCCCCCCCCCACCCCCCCCCCCCCCCACCCCCCCCCCCCCCCACCCCCCCCCCCCCCCACCCCCCCCCCCCCCCACCCCCCCCCCCCCCCACCCCCCCCCCCCCCCACCCCCCCCCCCCCCCACCCCCCCCCCCCCCCACCCCCCCCCCCCCCCACCCCCCCCCCCCCCCACCCCCCCCCCCCCCCACCCCCCCCCCCCCCCACCCCCCCCCCCCCCCACCCCCCCCCCCCCCCACCCCCCCCCCCCCCCACCCCCCCCCCCCCCCACCCCCCCCCCCCCCCACCCCCCCCCCCCCCCACCCCCCCCCCCCCCCACCCCCCCCCCCCCCCACCCCCCCCCCCCCCCACCCCCCCCCCCCCCCACCCCCCCCCCCCCCCACCCCCCCCCCCCCCCACCCCCCCCCCCCCCCACCCCCCCCCCCCCCCACCCCCCCCCCCCCCCACCCCCCCCCCCCCCCACCCCCCCCCCCCCCCACCCCCCCCCCCCCCCACCCCCCCCCCCCCCCACCCCCCCCCCCCCCCACCCCCCCCCCCCCCCACCCCCCCCCCCCCCCACCCCCCCCCCCCCCCACCCCCCCCCCCCCCCACCCCCCCCCCCCCCCACCCCCCCCCCCCCCCACCCCCCCCCCCCCCCACCCCCCCCCCCCCCCACCCCCCCCCCCCCCCACCCCCCCCCCCCCCCACCCCCCCCCCCCCCCACCCCCCCCCCCCCCCACCCCCCCCCCCCCCCACCCCCCCCCCCCCCCACCCCCCCCCCCCCCCACCCCCCCCCCCCCCCACCCCCCCCCCCCCCCACCCCCCCCCCCCCCCACCCCCCCCCCCCCCCACCCCCCCCCCCCCCCACCCCCCCCCCCCCCCACCCCCCCCCCCCCCCACCCCCCCCCCCCCCCACCCCCCCCCCCCCCCACCCCCCCCCCCCCCCACCCCCCCCCCCCCCCACCCCCCCCCCCCCCCACCCCCCCCCCCCCCCACCCCCCCCCCCCCCCACCCCCCCCCCCCCCCACCCCCCCCCCCCCCCACCCCCCCCCCCCCCCACCCCCCCCCCCCCCCACCCCCCCCCCCCCCCACCCCCCCCCCCCCCCACCCCCCCCCCCCCCCACCCCCCCCCCCCCCCACCCCCCCCCCCCCCCACCCCCCCCCCCCCCCACCCCCCCCCCCCCCCACCCCCCCCCCCCCCCACCCCCCCCCCCCCCCACCCCCCCCCCCCCCCACCCCCCCCCCCCCCCACCCCCCCCCCCCCCCACCCCCCCCCCCCCCCACCCCCCCCCCCCCCCACCCCCCCCCCCCCCCACCCCCCCCCCCCCCCACCCCCCCCCCCCCCCACCCCCCCCCCCCCCCACCCCCCCCCCCCCCCACCCCCCCCCCCCCCCACCCCCCCCCCCCCCCACCCCCCCCCCCCCCCACCCCCCCCCCCCCCCACCCCCCCCCCCCCCCACCCCCCCCCCCCCCCACCCCCCCCCCCCCCCACCCCCCCCCCCCCCCACCCCCCCCCCCCCCCACCCCCCCCCCCCCCCACCCCCCCCCCCCCCCACCCCCCCCCCCCCCCACCCCCCCCCCCCCCCACCCCCCCCCCCCCCCACCCCCCCCCCCCCCCACCCCCCCCCCCCCCCACCCCCCCCCCCCCCCACCCCCCCCCCCCCCCACCCCCCCCCCCCCCCACCCCCCCCCCCCCCCACCCCCCCCCCCCCCCACCCCCCCCCCCCCCCACCCCCCCCCCCCCCCACCCCCCCCCCCCCCCACCCCCCCCCCCCCCCACCCCCCCCCCCCCCCACCCCCCCCCCCCCCCACCCCCCCCCCCCCCCACCCCCCCCCCCCCCCACCCCCCCCCCCCCCCACCCCCCCCCCCCCCCACCCCCCCCCCCCCCCACCCCCCCCCCCCCCCACCCCCCCCCCCCCCCACCCCCCCCCCCCCCCACCCCCCCCCCCCCCCACCCCCCCCCCCCCCCACCCCCCCCCCCCCCCACCCCCCCCCCCCCCCACCCCCCCCCCCCCCCACCCCCCCCCCCCCCCACCCCCCCCCCCCCCCACCCCCCCCCCCCCCCACCCCCCCCCCCCCCCACCCCCCCCCCCCCCCACCCCCCCCCCCCCCCACCCCCCCCCCCCCCCACCCCCCCCCCCCCCCACCCCCCCCCCCCCCCACCCCCCCCCCCCCCCACCCCCCCCCCCCCCCACCCCCCCCCCCCCCCACCCCCCCCCCCCCCCACCCCCCCCCCCCCCCACCCCCCCCCCCCCCCACCCCCCCCCCCCCCCACCCCCCCCCCCCCCCACCCCCCCCCCCCCCCACCCCCCCCCCCCCCCACCCCCCCCCCCCCCCACCCCCCCCCCCCCCCACCCCCCCCCCCCCCCACCCCCCCCCCCCCCCACCCCCCCCCCCCCCCACCCCCCCCCCCCCCCACCCCCCCCCCCCCCCACCCCCCCCCCCCCCCACCCCCCCCCCCCCCCACCCCCCCCCCCCCCCACCCCCCCCCCCCCCCACCCCCCCCCCCCCCCACCCCCCCCCCCCCCCACCCCCCCCCCCCCCCACCCCCCCCCCCCCCCACCCCCCCCCCCCCCCACCCCCCCCCCCCCCCACCCCCCCCCCCCCCCACCCCCCCCCCCCCCCACCCCCCCCCCCCCCCACCCCCCCCCCCCCCCACCCCCCCCCCCCCCCACCCCCCCCCCCCCCCACCCCCCCCCCCCCCCACCCCCCCCCCCCCCCACCCCCCCCCCCCCCCACCCCCCCCCCCCCCCACCCCCCCCCCCCCCCACCCCCCCCCCCCCCCACCCCCCCCCCCCCCCACCCCCCCCCCCCCCCACCCCCCCCCCCCCCCACCCCCCCCCCCCCCCACCCCCCCCCCCCCCCACCCCCCCCCCCCCCCACCCCCCCCCCCCCCCACCCCCCCCCCCCCCCACCCCCCCCCCCCCCCACCCCCCCCCCCCCCCACCCCCCCCCCCCCCCACCCCCCCCCCCCCCCACCCCCCCCCCCCCCCACCCCCCCCCCCCCCCACCCCCCCCCCCCCCCACCCCCCCCCCCCCCCACCCCCCCCCCCCCCCACCCCCCCCCCCCCCCACCCCCCCCCCCCCCCACCCCCCCCCCCCCCCACCCCCCCCCCCCCCCACCCCCCCCCCCCCCCACCCCCCCCCCCCCCCACCCCCCCCCCCCCCCACCCCCCCCCCCCCCCACCCCCCCCCCCCCCCACCCCCCCCCCCCCCCACCCCCCCCCCCCCCCACCCCCCCCCCCCCCCACCCCCCCCCCCCCCCACCCCCCCCCCCCCCCACCCCCCCCCCCCCCCACCCCCCCCCCCCCCCACCCCCCCCCCCCCCCACCCCCCCCCCCCCCCACCCCCCCCCCCCCCCACCCCCCCCCCCCCCCACCCCCCCCCCCCCCCACCCCCCCCCCCCCCCACCCCCCCCCCCCCCCACCCCCCCCCCCCCCCACCCCCCCCCCCCCCCACCCCCCCCCCCCCCCACCCCCCCCCCCCCCCACCCCCCCCCCCCCCCACCCCCCCCCCCCCCCACCCCCCCCCCCCCCCACCCCCCCCCCCCCCCACCCCCCCCCCCCCCCACCCCCCCCCCCCCCCACCCCCCCCCCCCCCCACCCCCCCCCCCCCCCACCCCCCCCCCCCCCCACCCCCCCCCCCCCCCACCCCCCCCCCCCCCCACCCCCCCCCCCCCCCACCCCCCCCCCCCCCCACCCCCCCCCCCCCCCACCCCCCCCCCCCCCCACCCCCCCCCCCCCCCACCCCCCCCCCCCCCCACCCCCCCCCCCCCCCACCCCCCCCCCCCCCCACCCCCCCCCCCCCCCACCCCCCCCCCCCCCCACCCCCCCCCCCCCCCACCCCCCCCCCCCCCCACCCCCCCCCCCCCCCACCCCCCCCCCCCCCCACCCCCCCCCCCCCCCACCCCCCCCCCCCCCCACCCCCCCCCCCCCCCACCCCCCCCCCCCCCCACCCCCCCCCCCCCCCACCCCCCCCCCCCCCCACCCCCCCCCCCCCCCACCCCCCCCCCCCCCCACCCCCCCCCCCCCCCACCCCCCCCCCCCCCCACCCCCCCCCCCCCCCACCCCCCCCCCCCCCCACCCCCCCCCCCCCCCACCCCCCCCCCCCCCCACCCCCCCCCCCCCCCACCCCCCCCCCCCCCCACCCCCCCCCCCCCCCACCCCCCCCCCCCCCCACCCCCCCCCCCCCCCACCCCCCCCCCCCCCCACCCCCCCCCCCCCCCACCCCCCCCCCCCCCCACCCCCCCCCCCCCCCACCCCCCCCCCCCCCCACCCCCCCCCCCCCCCACCCCCCCCCCCCCCCACCCCCCCCCCCCCCCACCCCCCCCCCCCCCCACCCCCCCCCCCCCCCACCCCCCCCCCCCCCCACCCCCCCCCCCCCCCACCCCCCCCCCCCCCCACCCCCCCCCCCCCCCACCCCCCCCCCCCCCCACCCCCCCCCCCCCCCACCCCCCCCCCCCCCCACCCCCCCCCCCCCCCACCCCCCCCCCCCCCCACCCCCCCCCCCCCCCACCCCCCCCCCCCCCCACCCCCCCCCCCCCCCACCCCCCCCCCCCCCCACCCCCCCCCCCCCCCACCCCCCCCCCCCCCCACCCCCCCCCCCCCCCACCCCCCCCCCCCCCCACCCCCCCCCCCCCCCACCCCCCCCCCCCCCCACCCCCCCCCCCCCCCACCCCCCCCCCCCCCCACCCCCCCCCCCCCCCACCCCCCCCCCCCCCCACCCCCCCCCCCCCCCACCCCCCCCCCCCCCCACCCCCCCCCCCCCCCACCCCCCCCCCCCCCCACCCCCCCCCCCCCCCACCCCCCCCCCCCCCCACCCCCCCCCCCCCCCACCCCCCCCCCCCCCCACCCCCCCCCCCCCCCACCCCCCCCCCCCCCCACCCCCCCCCCCCCCCACCCCCCCCCCCCCCCACCCCCCCCCCCCCCCACCCCCCCCCCCCCCCACCCCCCCCCCCCCCCACCCCCCCCCCCCCCCACCCCCCCCCCCCCCCACCCCCCCCCCCCCCCACCCCCCCCCCCCCCCACCCCCCCCCCCCCCCACCCCCCCCCCCCCCCACCCCCCCCCCCCCCCACCCCCCCCCCCCCCCACCCCCCCCCCCCCCCACCCCCCCCCCCCCCCACCCCCCCCCCCCCCCACCCCCCCCCCCCCCCACCCCCCCCCCCCCCCACCCCCCCCCCCCCCCACCCCCCCCCCCCCCCACCCCCCCCCCCCCCCACCCCCCCCCCCCCCCACCCCCCCCCCCCCCCACCCCCCCCCCCCCCCACCCCCCCCCCCCCCCACCCCCCCCCCCCCCCACCCCCCCCCCCCCCCACCCCCCCCCCCCCCCACCCCCCCCCCCCCCCACCCCCCCCCCCCCCCACCCCCCCCCCCCCCCACCCCCCCCCCCCCCCACCCCCCCCCCCCCCCACCCCCCCCCCCCCCCACCCCCCCCCCCCCCCACCCCCCCCCCCCCCCACCCCCCCCCCCCCCCACCCCCCCCCCCCCCCACCCCCCCCCCCCCCCACCCCCCCCCCCCCCCACCCCCCCCCCCCCCCACCCCCCCCCCCCCCCACCCCCCCCCCCCCCCACCCCCCCCCCCCCCCACCCCCCCCCCCCCCCACCCCCCCCCCCCCCCACCCCCCCCCCCCCCCACCCCCCCCCCCCCCCACCCCCCCCCCCCCCCACCCCCCCCCCCCCCCACCCCCCCCCCCCCCCACCCCCCCCCCCCCCCACCCCCCCCCCCCCCCACCCCCCCCCCCCCCCACCCCCCCCCCCCCCCACCCCCCCCCCCCCCCACCCCCCCCCCCCCCCACCCCCCCCCCCCCCCACCCCCCCCCCCCCCCACCCCCCCCCCCCCCCACCCCCCCCCCCCCCCACCCCCCCCCCCCCCCACCCCCCCCCCCCCCCACCCCCCCCCCCCCCCACCCCCCCCCCCCCCCACCCCCCCCCCCCCCCACCCCCCCCCCCCCCCACCCCCCCCCCCCCCCACCCCCCCCCCCCCCCACCCCCCCCCCCCCCCACCCCCCCCCCCCCCCACCCCCCCCCCCCCCCACCCCCCCCCCCCCCCACCCCCCCCCCCCCCCACCCCCCCCCCCCCCCACCCCCCCCCCCCCCCACCCCCCCCCCCCCCCACCCCCCCCCCCCCCCACCCCCCCCCCCCCCCACCCCCCCCCCCCCCCACCCCCCCCCCCCCCCACCCCCCCCCCCCCCCACCCCCCCCCCCCCCCACCCCCCCCCCCCCCCACCCCCCCCCCCCCCCACCCCCCCCCCCCCCCACCCCCCCCCCCCCCCACCCCCCCCCCCCCCCACCCCCCCCCCCCCCCACCCCCCCCCCCCCCCACCCCCCCCCCCCCCCACCCCCCCCCCCCCCCACCCCCCCCCCCCCCCACCCCCCCCCCCCCCCACCCCCCCCCCCCCCCACCCCCCCCCCCCCCCACCCCCCCCCCCCCCCACCCCCCCCCCCCCCCACCCCCCCCCCCCCCCACCCCCCCCCCCCCCCACCCCCCCCCCCCCCCACCCCCCCCCCCCCCCACCCCCCCCCCCCCCCACCCCCCCCCCCCCCCACCCCCCCCCCCCCCCACCCCCCCCCCCCCCCACCCCCCCCCCCCCCCACCCCCCCCCCCCCCCACCCCCCCCCCCCCCCACCCCCCCCCCCCCCCACCCCCCCCCCCCCCCACCCCCCCCCCCCCCCACCCCCCCCCCCCCCCACCCCCCCCCCCCCCCACCCCCCCCCCCCCCCACCCCCCCCCCCCCCCACCCCCCCCCCCCCCCACCCCCCCCCCCCCCCACCCCCCCCCCCCCCCACCCCCCCCCCCCCCCACCCCCCCCCCCCCCCACCCCCCCCCCCCCCCACCCCCCCCCCCCCCCACCCCCCCCCCCCCCCACCCCCCCCCCCCCCCACCCCCCCCCCCCCCCACCCCCCCCCCCCCCCACCCCCCCCCCCCCCCACCCCCCCCCCCCCCCACCCCCCCCCCCCCCCACCCCCCCCCCCCCCCACCCCCCCCCCCCCCCACCCCCCCCCCCCCCCACCCCCCCCCCCCCCCACCCCCCCCCCCCCCCACCCCCCCCCCCCCCCACCCCCCCCCCCCCCCACCCCCCCCCCCCCCCACCCCCCCCCCCCCCCACCCCCCCCCCCCCCCACCCCCCCCCCCCCCCACCCCCCCCCCCCCCCACCCCCCCCCCCCCCCACCCCCCCCCCCCCCCACCCCCCCCCCCCCCCACCCCCCCCCCCCCCCACCCCCCCCCCCCCCCACCCCCCCCCCCCCCCACCCCCCCCCCCCCCCACCCCCCCCCCCCCCCACCCCCCCCCCCCCCCACCCCCCCCCCCCCCCACCCCCCCCCCCCCCCACCCCCCCCCCCCCCCACCCCCCCCCCCCCCCACCCCCCCCCCCCCCCACCCCCCCCCCCCCCCACCCCCCCCCCCCCCCACCCCCCCCCCCCCCCACCCCCCCCCCCCCCCACCCCCCCCCCCCCCCACCCCCCCCCCCCCCCACCCCCCCCCCCCCCCACCCCCCCCCCCCCCCACCCCCCCCCCCCCCCACCCCCCCCCCCCCCCACCCCCCCCCCCCCCCACCCCCCCCCCCCCCCACCCCCCCCCCCCCCCACCCCCCCCCCCCCCCACCCCCCCCCCCCCCCACCCCCCCCCCCCCCCACCCCCCCCCCCCCCCACCCCCCCCCCCCCCCACCCCCCCCCCCCCCCACCCCCCCCCCCCCCCACCCCCCCCCCCCCCCACCCCCCCCCCCCCCCACCCCCCCCCCCCCCCACCCCCCCCCCCCCCCACCCCCCCCCCCCCCCACCCCCCCCCCCCCCCACCCCCCCCCCCCCCCACCCCCCCCCCCCCCCACCCCCCCCCCCCCCCACCCCCCCCCCCCCCCACCCCCCCCCCCCCCCACCCCCCCCCCCCCCCACCCCCCCCCCCCCCCACCCCCCCCCCCCCCCACCCCCCCCCCCCCCCACCCCCCCCCCCCCCCACCCCCCCCCCCCCCCACCCCCCCCCCCCCCCACCCCCCCCCCCCCCCACCCCCCCCCCCCCCCACCCCCCCCCCCCCCCACCCCCCCCCCCCCCCACCCCCCCCCCCCCCCACCCCCCCCCCCCCCCACCCCCCCCCCCCCCCACCCCCCCCCATGCCTTTGGGAGCTCACATGCAGGAGGTGAAAGCAAGGGCCTTCTGCGGCTGCTGCTGCTCCCGAGCACCTGGTCTGCTGAGGCATTTGCAATCTCAGATCAAAGGGGATCAAGATTGGTAGCCATAAACTGACTTCTCCTCCATAAATCTGTCCAAGCCCCTTTTAAAGCTATCCAGGTGAGTGGCCATCACCACCTCCTGTGGCAGCATATTCCAAACACCAATCACACGTTGCGTGAAGAAGTGTTTTCCTTTTATTAGTCCTAATTCTTCCCCCCAGCATTTTCAATGGATGCCCCCTGGTTCTAGTATTGTGAGAAAGAGAGAAAAATTTCTCTCTGTCAACATTTTCTACCCCAGGCATAATTTTATAGACTTCAATCATATCCCCCCTCAGACGTCTCCTCTCCAAACTAAAGAGTCCCAAACGCTGCAGCCTCTTCTCATAGGGAAGGTGCTCCAGTCCCTCAATCATCCTTGTTGCCCTTCTCTGCACTTTTTCTATCTCCTCAATATCCTTTTTGAGATGCGGCGACCAGAACTGGACACAGGACTCCAAGTGCGGTCGCACCACGGCTTTATATAATATGGCTGGCCACGGCAACGTCGTTCCAGTTACTACACAGCCACCCAAGTATTCCCTGCCAGAGGAATACAACCCCTTCCCAGTGCATACTCTCCCCTGACCTGCAACAGGTCTCCGCTGTGGTTGGCAAAAGCTAAAGGACTACCCAAATGTGTATAACAGGAATGGAATTCAGGGAAATACAGAACAGGTAGGGAAGAATACAAAACATATCACCTGCTGTGGCCCAGTGAGGTTCACTTCCTCACTGAAAGGTACTCAACATCACTGATTTATAGATTTTTCCTGCTGTTCATTGGAAGCAGAACCTGACCTGAATGGTTCAAGGTAGTCCCATCTCAGATTTTAAGCAGGGTCAGACCCTACCAAAAAAGCCCACAGTTTGCTATGCAGAGGCAGGCAATGGCAAACCACCTCTGACCTTCCCTTCCCTTGAAAACTCTACAGGGTCACCATAAGTCAGTGGCGACACGTCCGCACATGCCACCAGTTTTATCCTGAACTGAATGGTCCAGGCAAACCCGACATCATCAGATATCAGAAACAAAGCAGAGTCGGCTCTGATTAGCATTTGTGCCCAAACTGGCCACGCTGACCCTGGCGGCAATAAAGAGCTTACAACTTTAGCCACGCTGGGACCACAGTCCAGAAACCGTTCATAAACCGGAATGGGAAAGCTGATCAGCCGGAGCTGATCACACGGGCAAACTCTGCCTCCAGCTTACCAAAGTGCTTAATCTGCTTCTCGTACTTCTCCACAAACGTTTTGTGTTTCTTCTCTTTCTGCTCTTCGGATTCCTCTTGCTGCTCGGGCTTGACGTTGAAGACGCTCTGGAACGACAGTGAGGAGGCCGGTCAGTTCACGGCTGGGACTGCTGAGCGAGACAAATGATGGAACCAACCCCCCACCCCACCCCCGTTCCCACTGAGCTCTAGTGATCTGGAATCTTTATCACGGTCTCAGACCAGCACAAGGTCAAGAGAGCACACCCAATCGCAAGAAAGCAAAAGGCGTAAAGCTAAAAAAAAGAATGGGCACACAGAGACAATGAAACTAACAGATAAAGTACTGCAACGATAACTTTCAAATCTAAGCCTATTTTATGGCACGGACCATCCTACGGTGTATTTCAAGTGCTGCACAAAGCCTAGCAACATTGTATGTTGTATCAGAACTGGTAGCTGTGAGAAGCACAGAAGTATAAAATTGTCCCAGTAATCTCACAGCAGTGGTGAGATGAAGAAGAGTTTGGATTTATATCCCCCCTTTCTCTCATGTAAGGAGACTCAAGGTGGCTTACAAGCTCCTTTCCCTTCCTCTCCCTACAACAGACACCTTGTGAGGTAGGTGGGGCTGAGAGAATTCAGAGAGAACTGTGATTTGCCCAAGGTCACCCATCTGGAACGTAGGAGTGCAGAAACACATCCGGTTCACCAGATAAGCCTCTGCCACTCAGTGGAGGAGTGGGGAATCAAGGCAGTTCTCCAGATTAGAATCCATCTGCTCTTAACCATGACACCACGCTGTGCCCTGTCTCAGAAAAAGATGCTAGTACAGTCAGCTAAGGTGCAGCAATCAAGAAAATTGTGTGTTCCACGTTATAATATAGCCCCAAACAAATATGAGAATTATCATTCATTTTCACATGCTGCCTTTTCCACAACCATTATTTTGTGCATTATTAAACATGGTATTTTGGCGTATTTTTACTTTCAAAGTGATTATGGGAGCGGGGCTAGGTAGGCACTGTAGGACCCAGGCAGGTCTGGCATGTTGAGTTCCGTGGCGGAGGAATATACAAACCTACGAACATCTATTTCTGAGACAGACTGTAGTACATATATTTTTATAGTACTGACACTGGAGAAGCACATGTTCTAATAACCTTTTTCAGCCTGGGGGCCCCTTCAGAATTCTACCATAAAACGGCTGCCACAGTTTATGGCCAGTCATACAATGAAGATCTCGTGCAGGGTCGGGGTTGCTGCCGACATAACGTTTTAGAATATCTGCACAGAAGCCTGGCTGGGTAGGAGCCCCACCTGGGCCCGGACACTTTCTAAAACACCCAGTGACTCCAGGAAATGTGTCCGTGAGTGCCGTGATGCCCACAGGCACTGTGTTGGGAACCTGGTCGAGATGATCGGGAGTGCAGAGCTTAAAAGCAGCTAAGGGGTGGCATGCAAAGGAGGGGAGGGAGGGGGCCCGGCATCTGGACATGGCCCACCCACCCTAGCAGAGGGAGGGGGAAGGGAGGGAGGGGGAAGGGTGGCATGCAAGGGGTGGGGTGGCATGCAAAGGAGGGGAGGGAGGGGGCCCGGCATCTGGACATACTGCTGATTCATAAATGCGAGTTTCCTCCCTTAAGGAAAGGGGAGAGTTCTGAAAACGCAGGTGTTCATTTGCTGACGGCTTTGACCCCCAAGGTAATTTCGGAAGAGCGGCTCCACGACGGAAGTCCCTCTCTTCCACCATTGCTGCTTTCTCTGCTCCCTCCACCCCCATCTTTGCCTTGCCACTTTGCAACCCTGGCAGCAGAGCATTTTCCAGAAGGAGACAAGGTATTTCTACCTGCACCAATTCTTGCACAATTGAGTTACACCAGTTCAGGATTCAAAACCGCTCGGCTTAGGCAAGAGGCCTGCATTCAGCCGGAAGAGACTTGACATCGTTATTTGGCCAGCTGATCGTTCAAAGGAACAGCAGTGGCACAGTGGTTAAGAGCAGGTGCACTCTAATCTGGAGAACCAGGTTTGATTCCCCGCTCTGCCACTTGAGCTGTGGAGGCTTATCTGGGGAACCACATTAGCTTGTGCTTTCCAACACATGCCAGCTGGGTGACCTTGGGTGAGTCACAGTTCTTCGGAACTCTATCAGTCCCACCTACCTCACAGGGTGTTTGTTGTACGGGGGAGGGGGAGAAGGGAAAGGAGATTGCAAGCCCCTTTGAGTCTCCTTACAGGAGAGAAAGGGGAGGGGGATATAAATCCAAACTCTTCTTTATCCCAAACCGTATCTAAAACAACTCCATTTCAAAAATGAGTTGCAGAACAGCGTCCCAGGGGAGACAAGTATTCAAGAAAAGCAAAGGTCCTCCAAAGTTCATGCAGAGCTCCTGGTCTTTTGGATTTTGTCTCTTTCATTTATGAAAAGGTTTGCTCTGCTGATTCGTAAAATATTGCTGCTGTAACTGGTACACTAAGGCCCTTTCCGCACATGCAGAATAATGCACTTTCAATCCACTTTCACAATTGTTTGCAAGTGGATTTTGCCATTCCGCACAGTGAAATCCAGCTGAAAAGTGCATTGGAAGTGGACTGAAAGTGCATTATACTGCATGTGCGGAAGGGGCCTCATAGCTCCATTGGCATCAGACTTCAAAGCAAGGCCTTTTCAATACTGGCCCCACCACTATAGAACAATTTCCCCAGGAAGGTTGCACTTGGCCCTTTCACTTTTGACCTTTAGGAGGCAGCTGAAAACAATTTCATTTACAGTCCCGTTTGATTAAAGCAGCCCCAAATTTTGAACTTTTTTTTTGTTTTATGTGTATGCTATTTTTCGTATTTTCTCTTATGCTGCTGTAATCTGCTCTCTGTAAGAAGAAACATGGCTAACAAATACTCTAAATTGTTCAATAAATACAATCACCAAAACAGAAAAAGTCATTTGAATGCTATGGAGGGGCCTAGATCCAAACTCTGCAAGGGTGTTACAAAATCTCCAGTTCATTCACAACATTTGCTTTCGCAGCAGAGCAAGGGCCCAGCTCAATGCGGGGAGCCTGGTTCACCTTACTGAAGCCGTCTTTGCTGAGTGTGTCTACGTTCCATGGCATGGTCTTCTCCTTTTTCCTGAGCGTCTCGGCTTTTCCTTCCCAATTCTTCTCTTCTTTCTTGAGCTGCTGGGCTTCGGCCTGCAATCTCTGCAGTTCGCTCTTGGAACCCTCCGAGCTAGACAGCTCCAGCTCTTTCATCTTTTTCTGGCACTCGGCTAGTTTCCGTTTGCAATCCCGGCACCCCTTGTCCACCTCCTCCTTCTCCTTCTGGAACTGTTCCATCCTCTCCACCCGGGCCTGGAAAACAATCATTCAGACACAGATGTTCACCTGATCTCTCACGCACAGGTGGCAAACTCGCGCCCCTCCAGATGTTATGGACTACAGTTCCCATCATCCCATGCCAGCATCATGCTGGCAGGGGATGATGGGAGCTGTAGTCCATAACATTTGGAGGGCCGCGAGTTTGACAACTATGGATCAACACAGTCTACCTGAAGAATCCCCAACCTTTTTGACCCTGCGGACACCTTTGGAAATCTGGCACGGCGTGGTGAGTGCAACCACAAAATGGCTGCCACAAGGGCAGAGTTAGCCACAAAATGGATGCCACAACTTACCTTCAGTAACAGAGGGAATATTTTTGTGCTGTTGTAGCAGCTGCTGCCTAGCAAAGTTTTTAAAAAATCTGCACAGTCAGCCAACTCTCTAGCCCCAGTGGGAAAAAACCCGCCCATTTTCTACAAACACTCACTTGGCAGTGCGAAAGGTGTCAGAGGGCACCATGTTGGGGATGCCTGATCTACCTGAAAAAACTCAGCGTGCGGACCATCCTCTCTTGAATATATCCCATTCTTGCTGGGTTCACCTTGGCCTCTGAAGCGCCATCTCACCCTGCCTATATTAACAGCACAGCCCACGCGATATCTTTGATCAGCAGAAGGCAGCAAGCTCACTTCTAGTCGGGGATCAAGGAACGGTCCTGTTTACTAGACTCTCAACTCACGTCTCCCAAAATCCTTCACCACTAACGGCAACCCGGCCCTCTCTCAAGATCTCCCTTACGGGCAAACAATTCAGAGGGGGCCGGGGCTGCCAATCACGCAGAAAAAAAATACAGCCCAGGTGTTCTGTCAAAAAGGAGAGGCTGGATTTCCCCCTTGCAGCTGCCGGTTTACTGATCCGCAGAATATTTCTAAGCCCCCACCCCCAAATTTTTAACAAGTGGTCATCTATGGAAGCCGAGATGCACGCAGTGGACAGAAAAGGCAGCCAGGCAGATAGGAATGGCTGCTTGTAAAACCTAGAATAGCTATGCCCCCCATGAACGAGCCCCCCCGCTTCCTTTAGAACTGCCTTTCAGCTCATGCAGAGCGAAGGAAGCTGGGGCTTGTTTCCCCAAAGCAGAAAGGAATTCTGACTGGTGGCAAAGGACCCAGTTCAATTCACCCAGATTGCGCCAGCCGTCTCTCTGCACCAGTGCTTGGTGCACCTGCAGCCCTCCTCCCTCCATACAACCCTGTGAGCCTACGATGATGACGATGACTGTTATTATCATTTAATTTGGTTTAACATCCAACTGCCAGTTCTTTCGCTGGTTTTGGCCTTTCGTTACAATTCAAGCCTCACCCAGAGGACTAAGATGTTGTGATGTACCGGTGTAGTAGTTGTATTATTATTTAGAGTCACTATGCTGCCCCTCTCTGGTCAGGCAGACATTCATTGGCTACTCTACCACTTAGGATAGCTTTTTGAGCAGAGCCGGGGCTTTTCCCATCTGTGGAGGGGGGTTCCTGAAGAGGGGGGTGGGGGGCCTCCTCAGAGATCATCAGGAAAATAAATTCCACCTAAACATTAGGAAGAACTTCCTGACAGTGAGGGCTGTTCGACAGTGGAATGCACTGCCTCAGAGAGCGGTGGAGTCTCCTTCTTTGGAGAGGCTGGATGAAGATATGTCGGGAGTGCTTTGATTGTGTGTTCCTGCATGGCAGGGGATTGGACTTGATGGCCCTTGGGGTCTCTTCTGACTCTAGGATTCAGGAGGCGCTGCCAGGCATCTTGGAGATGCCATGGAGAGGGAGGGTCTGAATGGCCGGCATCTTTGTAAGGAGGGGAGATCTGCCGTTTTACTTTTGGTTTTGAACTGAAAATGTTTTCACTGTTACTGTGGACCACTTTGAACCACGAGGAAAGGGGGAATATAAATGTTTAAATAATAAATAACCCCTGCCCCACCTTCTGCAATTCAGCATCCAATTCGGACGCTGTCCTCCCTGCCTGACCATCTGGTGCCCACATGGTCCAAAACGTGTGCTTCTCAAGCAACGTCATAGAACGCAGCTGCTACAGTGGTCCTTTGGAAAGGTGTCATAAAGCTAAAGAGACTGGTGTTTGTTAAATGCTGCCCACACAAACGCAATATCCAGAAATGGACACGTGGACATTTTGGTCTCTTAGTCACTGCAAGAAACCAGTATGGAATTGCTGAACGAGAACTTATCAAGTCTGATTACATACAATGCGGACACCAGAGTCGTACTGCGTCTAAATGGTGCCCAAATATGACCAGCCCCCGTGCCCCACTTACGGCAGCCGGGGGGATGCTAAGCGGCAGGCAGGTGCCATGGCAGCAGGCCGGCTCCTGCCCTCCAGGGGCCAGCCTGCCGGCATGGTGCCCACCTGGGCCGCCCACCGCCAAGCCCCCCCCCCCCCTCGCCTCCCTGCAGGCCAGCTGCAGAGAGGCCTGGTGCAGGGACCCGGCCAGTGCCCGGCACCCCCCCCCCAACACAACGGCATGCGCCCGGGGACATGAGATACCCCATAGGCAGTACGCCCTTGATGGACACCATCGGGATTATTTAGGAAAAAATAGGTTTTACTGCAGGCATTTAGTGACCACAGCAATAAACACAGCTGTATCATAGGCAGTTTCTTGTGACCGGGTCACTCGGTTCTTGCGTCACGTGCACATACGGATTCTACACAGACATTCGTCAAACCTGTTGCTGCCCTGCGGAGTTCATCTTTTTCTATTTTTTTTTATTCTTCTCTGCTCCCGTAAATTTGTGTCCAGCAAGGACAACACTTTGTGAATCGAATGGCAGACTTCACAGAAACGCAATCCATAACAAAGCTACTAAAGGCTTTGAAATGCCATCGGACTTTTTATTGCATATTCTTTCAAGTAATATGCCCTGGCTGCAAAATTTACCTAGAGGTCTTTTGCAGTCCACAGAACTAAACCATGCCTGCAAAGGATGCCTACACTTTATCAGTGACTTACTATTCAGAGTGTGCAAAAATCCTCCCAGATAAGATTCAAGAGTGGTGCGTAAAAGGTTACCAAGAGCACCAGTTATCAGATTAAGCCCCGGGCGCATACATCGGTTCAGTCACATTTTAAACACCATTTTACAAAAGACCTGGGGGACAGAGACAAGCGACTAGAAGATCCTGGGCAGGAACTGTGATTTCACAAATCCTCCTAGCCTCTGAAAGGGGTAAAAGGACTCATATTCCTTCCTTCCCTGGAGTACAGGAAAGAATGCTGTCTGCACAAATGTAAGACTGTTACAGTGGAAGCAGGCAAAGAAAGCATCAGCCTGGGAGCAAAATGAAGTGACATTTCCTGGCGAAGGGACCCAGTCAAGGACACGCCAAAGCAAAGAGGCCGCTCTCTCTCAGTTCTCTCTAAACCTGTGCTTATAACACTGAGTCCAGGTTTGCACGCCTGAGAGAGGGAGATACCCCAACACCCAGGGAGAGAGATGCTCATGCTTTAATCCACCAGGCTAAATTCTCCAGCTTACTTAGGAGGTCAGAGCAGGTGATTCTCTCCTCTAACCTCACGGGCCATGAATAGTTTAAGCTGGGGCTTAAGCACAGTTAGCATCAGGCGGCCTTTGACATTTGGGGTCACCACCCTCGCTCTTTTCGTTCGCACCGCTTCTCAGAAACTGGCAAAGGTGTCGGTTTTGATCTGGAGATGGGCGGGGCTGCTAGTCTTCTGAACCAGCCTCCGTATCTCATACCTTCCGTAAGAAAAAAACCTTGGACTCATTTTGCATGTTTAAAACAAGGGTAAACAAAGAAGCCAAATAGTTTCCAGGCAGGTGCCATCTACTGTAACAGGAGGCAGGTTCTGTTTCTTGTTTGGCTGAACCCCAGAGGACAAGAGCAAGAATTTCAGAGGAAGCTTCTTCTGTGGGGGCAACTGCTCATGAGATAAAATCTGGCCTCTCATACTAACTCTCATACTGAAATATCTTGTTTCTGAAAGGTCTCCAAGTTCCCGGTTGCTTTTAGTCTGTTGCCAGCATGCAAAACAGCTAATCTCAAGGAAAAGATGAACAGGATGCGTTAGTTTTCCTTGCGTGAGTTTAGAACATATATAGATGAACAACCTGTTAAGAATATGGTAATGCAGAAATACTCCCATCCACAGCATGCCTGAACAGCACACTGAACTATTGGGCACCAATATTAGGTCTCTGAGACTAAGAACTTAAGGTAATAATCAGCTTTTTAACTCATCACACTTAAATTACATTCTGAAGGGCTGTGGAAATACACAATGGAGCCATACCTGCCTTTTCCACTTAGTTCTGCAAACCAGGTGGAATTCCCAGATTTGTAAGGGGAAAATACGACCCTTTTTTTTTGGAGGGGGGACGTTATCTGTGGTAAAATACCCTCCCCAACCTTACCTGAGATGCCTGTAAATGCAATTCAAAAAGGCAACATTTTGGGTTGCTGGCAAATCAGTCACGTTTTGGCCAAATGGCTTTCCTCGGTGGCCAAAATGAAAGCATCTAACTTCCAAAAGTTACTTCAAATGGCACCTGGGCACTCACACACAATTAGAATAGTCAATAAGCGATTGATATTTTGTCCCAGTATGTATTAAATTCTCAGAAGGATGACATAAGCCTGTTATAGCAAGGTTTTATTGTATCTCAGGCACCTTCTGCACACGCAAAATAATGAGTTTTCAAACCACTTTCACAACTGTTTGCAAGTGGATTTTGCCATTCCGCACAGCTTCAAAGAGCATTGAAAGCAGTTTGAAAGTGCATTATTTTGCATGTGCGGAATGAGCCTCAGTCATAAGATACCAACCATGAGTCTGGGGTAAACAATAAAGTACATTTGTCTGCCCAGAGACAAGAATTATCTAGCTGTAACTATTTCTGTTGTGTATGTATAAACTAATATTTGTAATGCAGGCTATTATGTTTTGAGAAATTTGAATGGGAACAGAGAGAAAAAGACATGCAGACTCAAAGTGGTTTAAACAATTCTCTTTGCTCCCATTTTACCCTTGCAAATGCAACCCTGTGGGGTAGGCTGGACTGAGGGCGTGTAACTGGCCCAATGCCACCCAGGAAGCTTCCACAGAAGACTGGGAATTCAAACCTGGTTCCCACAGATTCCAGTCTATCCATTATACCACACTGGTTCTTGCTCATAAGCCAAGACTGGCTCTTTAGATCAGTCTACAGTATAGGTGTCAAACTCGCGGCCCTCCTGATGTTATGGACTACAGTTCCCAACATCCTCTACCAGCATGATTCCATCGTTGAATTACTCTCACCATTTTAAAAATTCCTTCATGTCTAGTTGGGTATTAGAAACTTTAATTTTTTATTTACCACTTTGAAACATTTTTGTGCCTCCTTCCCACCTGATCAGGGTCTCCAGGGAGGCAAACATGACAACATTTGATCATTTTTTTAAAAGCATAAAGTATTTCAATAAGAACACAGACACACCAACAGAATCAGGGAAGAGGGCCAACAATGGGGAGCCTGCCAAACCAAAGGTCTTTGTCTGTCAAAAGGGGAAAGGGCAAGGAAAGAGCTTTCCTTTATCCATCACGGCAATTTCTTTCTAACTTACGGGGGGGGGGGGGGGGGATTTACATAAAAATTATTACTTGTGCCTAAACTGGGGAATATTTTATAATTTAATTATTTTAATTGTGATTTTGTACGTTTTTTTAAAAAATAATTTTAATTTTACTAGCTAAAGAAATAGCGAAAAAAGGAAAAGGTAAAAAATAAGCAAACAATAGAAAAATAATTATAATGAACACACATACATACTTATGGAATCAAAATCAAATATAGTTTATATCAGAATTAAGTATAAAATGGATCTGTACTTATACTTTATTGAAAAAGATAAACTAACATGAACAGGTATAATGGATAAGAACAACCACAACTGTCAATCATTGAGACAGCTAACTAATCTTAACTATATTCTTATTTTCTTTGGGGTGTTGTGGGCTTTCCGGGCTGTATGGCTTATTTTCTTTATTCACTCTTATTACATGCATGTGTGTGTGAATCTATGTTCCTGTATATGTGTCTACACACACAGAGATATGTAAACACGTATGTGTATGTATATACATGTACACGTATTATATACATATGTATACTTACATATACGCATACGTGTGCATATACATACACACATTAAAAATTAAGAGACAAATACATATAGTTATAGATACCTAAAAAACAACTATTACAAGATGGCCCAAGAAGCCAAAAAAAAAAAAAACTGCAAGGATTGTCATGCCCTTATAGAAAGCAGCGGTGCGACCGCACTTGGAGTCCTGTGTTCAGTTCTGGTCGCCACATCTCAAAAAGGATATCGAAGAGATAGAAAAAGTGCAGGGAAGGGCAACGAGGATGATTGAAGGATTGGAACACCTTCCTTATGAGGAGAGGCTGCAGCGTTTGGGACTCTTTCGTTTGGAGAGGAGACGTCTGAGGGGGGATATGATTGAAGTCTATAAAATTATGCATGGGGTAGAAAATGTTGACAGGGATAAATTTTTCTCTTTTTCTCACAATACTAGAACCAGGGGGCATCCATTGAAAATGCTGGGGGGAAGAATTAGGACTAATAAAGGGAAACACTTCTTCACGCAACGTGTGATTGGTGTTTGGAATATGCTTCCCCCCCCCCCACCCCCCCCCCCCCTTGCCCCCCCCCCCCCTACCACCCCCCCCCCCACCCACCCCCCCCCCCCCCCCCCCCCCCCCCCCCCCACCCCCCCCCCCCCCCACCCCCCCCCCCCCCCACCCCCCCCCCCCCCCACCCCCCCCCCCCCCCACCCCCCCCCCCCCCCACCCCCCCCCCCCCCCACCCCCCCCCCCCCCCACCCCCCCCCCCCCCCACCCCCCCCCCCCCCCACCCCCCCCCCCCCCCACCCCCCCCCCCCCCCACCCCCCCCCCCCCCCACCCCCCCCCCCCCCCACCCCCCCCCCCCCCCACCCCCCCCCCCCCCCACCCCCCCCCCCCCCCACCCCCCCCCCCCCCCACCCCCCCCCCCCCCCACCCCCCCCCCCCCCCACCCCCCCCCCCCCCCACCCCCCCCCCCCCCCACCCCCCCCCCCCCCCACCCCCCCCCCCCCCCACCCCCCCCCCCCCCCACCCCCCCCCCCCCCCACCCCCCCCCCCCCCCACCCCCCCCCCCCCCCACCCCCCCCCCCCCCCACCCCCCCCCCCCCCCACCCCCCCCCCCCCCCACCCCCCCCCCCCCCCACCCCCCCCCCCCCCCACCCCCCCCCCCCCCCACCCCCCCCCCCCCCCACCCCCCCCCCCCCCCACCCCCCCCCCCCCCCACCCCCCCCCCCCCCCACCCCCCCCCCCCCCCACCCCCCCCCCCCCCCACCCCCCCCCCCCCCCACCCCCCCCCCCCCCCACCCCCCCCCCCCCCCACCCCCCCCCCCCCCCACCCCCCCCCCCCCCCACCCCCCCCCCCCCCCACCCCCCCCCCCCCCCACCCCCCCCCCCCCCCACCCCCCCCCCCCCCCACCCCCCCCCCCCCCCACCCCCCCCCCCCCCCACCCCCCCCCCCCCCCACCCCCCCCCCCCCCCACCCCCCCCCCCCCCCACCCCCCCCCCCCCCCACCCCCCCCCCCCCCCACCCCCCCCCCCCCCCACCCCCCCCCCCCCCCACCCCCCCCCCCCCCCACCCCCCCCCCCCCCCACCCCCCCCCCCCCCCACCCCCCCCCCCCCCCACCCCCCCCCCCCCCCACCCCCCCCCCCCCCCACCCCCCCCCCCCCCCACCCCCCCCCCCCCCCACCCCCCCCCCCCCCCACCCCCCCCCCCCCCCACCCCCCCCCCCCCCCACCCCCCCCCCCCCCCACCCCCCCCCCCCCCCACCCCCCCCCCCCCCCACCCCCCCCCCCCCCCACCCCCCCCCCCCCCCACCCCCCCCCCCCCCCACCCCCCCCCCCCCCCACCCCCCCCCCCCCCCACCCCCCCCCCCCCCCACCCCCCCCCCCCCCCACCCCCCCCCCCCCCCACCCCCCCCCCCCCCCACCCCCCCCCCCCCCCACCCCCCCCCCCCCCCACCCCCCCCCCCCCCCACCCCCCCCCCCCCCCACCCCCCCCCCCCCCCACCCCCCCCCCCCCCCACCCCCCCCCCCCCCCACCCCCCCCCCCCCCCACCCCCCCCCCCCCCCACCCCCCCCCCCCCCCACCCCCCCCCCCCCCCACCCCCCCCCCCCCCCACCCCCCCCCCCCCCCACCCCCCCCCCCCCCCACCCCCCCCCCCCCCCACCCCCCCCCCCCCCCACCCCCCCCCCCCCCCACCCCCCCCCCCCCCCACCCCCCCCCCCCCCCACCCCCCCCCCCCCCCACCCCCCCCCCCCCCCACCCCCCCCCCCCCCCACCCCCCCCCCCCCCCACCCCCCCCCCCCCCCACCCCCCCCCCCCCCCACCCCCCCCCCCCCCCACCCCCCCCCCCCCCCACCCCCCCCCCCCCCCACCCCCCCCCCCCCCCACCCCCCCCCCCCCCCACCCCCCCCCCCCCCCACCCCCCCCCCCCCCCACCCCCCCCCCCCCCCACCCCCCCCCCCCCCCACCCCCCCCCCCCCCCACCCCCCCCCCCCCCCACCCCCCCCCCCCCCCACCCCCCCCCCCCCCCACCCCCCCCCCCCCCCACCCCCCCCCCCCCCCACCCCCCCCCCCCCCCACCCCCCCCCCCCCCCACCCCCCCCCCCCCCCACCCCCCCCCCCCCCCACCCCCCCCCCCCCCCACCCCCCCCCCCCCCCACCCCCCCCCCCCCCCACCCCCCCCCCCCCCCACCCCCCCCCCCCCCCACCCCCCCCCCCCCCCACCCCCCCCCCCCCCCACCCCCCCCCCCCCCCACCCCCCCCCCCCCCCACCCCCCCCCCCCCCCACCCCCCCCCCCCCCCACCCCCCCCCCCCCCCACCCCCCCCCCCCCCCACCCCCCCCCCCCCCCACCCCCCCCCCCCCCCACCCCCCCCCCCCCCCACCCCCCCCCCCCCCCACCCCCCCCCCCCCCCACCCCCCCCCCCCCCCACCCCCCCCCCCCCCCACCCCCCCCCCCCCCCACCCCCCCCCCCCCCCACCCCCCCCCCCCCCCACCCCCCCCCCCCCCCACCCCCCCCCCCCCCCACCCCCCCCCCCCCCCACCCCCCCCCCCCCCCACCCCCCCCCCCCCCCACCCCCCCCCCCCCCCACCCCCCCCCCCCCCCACCCCCCCCCCCCCCCACCCCCCCCCCCCCCCACCCCCCCCCCCCCCCACCCCCCCCCCCCCCCACCCCCCCCCCCCCCCACCCCCCCCCCCCCCCACCCCCCCCCCCCCCCACCCCCCCCCCCCCCCACCCCCCCCCCCCCCCACCCCCCCCCCCCCCCACCCCCCCCCCCCCCCACCCCCCCCCCCCCCCACCCCCCCCCCCCCCCACCCCCCCCCCCCCCCACCCCCCCCCCCCCCCACCCCCCCCCCCCCCCACCCCCCCCCCCCCCCACCCCCCCCCCCCCCCACCCCCCCCCCCCCCCACCCCCCCCCCCCCCCACCCCCCCCCCCCCCCACCCCCCCCCCCCCCCACCCCCCCCCCCCCCCACCCCCCCCCCCCCCCACCCCCCCCCCCCCCCACCCCCCCCCCCCCCCACCCCCCCCCCCCCCCACCCCCCCCCCCCCCCACCCCCCCCCCCCCCCACCCCCCCCCCCCCCCACCCCCCCCCCCCCCCACCCCCCCCCCCCCCCACCCCCCCCCCCCCCCACCCCCCCCCCCCCCCACCCCCCCCCCCCCCCACCCCCCCCCCCCCCCACCCCCCCCCCCCCCCACCCCCCCCCCCCCCCACCCCCCCCCCCCCCCACCCCCCCCCCCCCCCACCCCCCCCCCCCCCCACCCCCCCCCCCCCCCACCCCCCCCCCCCCCCACCCCCCCCCCCCCCCACCCCCCCCCCCCCCCACCCCCCCCCCCCCCCACCCCCCCCCCCCCCCACCCCCCCCCCCCCCCACCCCCCCCCCCCCCCACCCCCCCCCCCCCCCACCCCCCCCCCCCCCCACCCCCCCCCCCCCCCACCCCCCCCCCCCCCCACCCCCCCCCCCCCCCACCCCCCCCCCCCCCCACCCCCCCCCCCCCCCACCCCCCCCCCCCCCCACCCCCCCCCCCCCCCACCCCCCCCCCCCCCCACCCCCCCCCCCCCCCACCCCCCCCCCCCCCCACCCCCCCCCCCCCCCACCCCCCCCCCCCCCCACCCCCCCCCCCCCCCACCCCCCCCCCCCCCCACCCCCCCCCCCCCCCACCCCCCCCCCCCCCCACCCCCCCCCCCCCCCACCCCCCCCCCCCCCCACCCCCCCCCCCCCCCACCCCCCCCCCCCCCCACCCCCCCCCCCCCCCACCCCCCCCCCCCCCCACCCCCCCCCCCCCCCACCCCCCCCCCCCCCCACCCCCCCCCCCCCCCACCCCCCCCCCCCCCCACCCCCCCCCCCCCCCACCCCCCCCCCCCCCCACCCCCCCCCCCCCCCACCCCCCCCCCCCCCCACCCCCCCCCCCCCCCACCCCCCCCCCCCCCCACCCCCCCCCCCCCCCACCCCCCCCCCCCCCCACCCCCCCCCCCCCCCACCCCCCCCCCCCCCCACCCCCCCCCCCCCCCACCCCCCCCCCCCCCCACCCCCCCCCCCCCCCACCCCCCCCCCCCCCCACCCCCCCCCCCCCCCACCCCCCCCCCCCCCCACCCCCCCCCCCCCCCACCCCCCCCCCCCCCCACCCCCCCCCCCCCCCACCCCCCCCCCCCCCCACCCCCCCCCCCCCCCACCCCCCCCCCCCCCCACCCCCCCCCCCCCCCACCCCCCCCCCCCCCCACCCCCCCCCCCCCCCACCCCCCCCCCCCCCCACCCCCCCCCCCCCCCACCCCCCCCCCCCCCCACCCCCCCCCCCCCCCACCCCCCCCCCCCCCCACCCCCCCCCCCCCCCACCCCCCCCCCCCCCCACCCCCCCCCCCCCCCACCCCCCCCCCCCCCCACCCCCCCCCCCCCCCACCCCCCCCCCCCCCCACCCCCCCCCCCCCCCACCCCCCCCCCCCCCCACCCCCCCCCCCCCCCACCCCCCCCCCCCCCCACCCCCCCCCCCCCCCACCCCCCCCCCCCCCCACCCCCCCCCCCCCCCACCCCCCCCCCCCCCCACCCCCCCCCCCCCCCACCCCCCCCCCCCCCCACCCCCCCCCCCCCCCACCCCCCCCCCCCCCCACCCCCCCCCCCCCCCACCCCCCCCCCCCCCCCCCCCCCCCCCCCCCCACCCCCCCCCCCCCCCACCCCCCCCCCCCCCCACCCCCCCCCCCCCCCCCCCCCCCCCCCCCCCACCCCCGCCCCCCCCCCCCCCCCCCCCACACCACCCCCCCCCCCCCCCCCCCCCCCACCCCCCCCCCCCCCCCCCCCCCCCACCCCCCCCCCCCCCCCCCCCCCCCCACCCCACCCCCCCCCCCCCCCACCCCCCCCCCCCCCCACCCCCCCCCCCCCCCCCCCCCCCCCCCCACCAACCCCCCCCCCCCCCCCCACTCCCCCCACCACCACCCCACCCCCCCCCCCCACCACCGCCACCCCCCCCCCCACCCCTCCCCCCTCCCACCCCACCCCCCCCCCCTCCCCTGCCCCCCCCGCCACCCCCCCCCCCCCCCGCCCCCCCCCCCCCCCACCCCCCCCCCCACAGCATATTCCAAACACCAATCACACGTTGCGTGAAGAAGTGTTTCCTTTTGTTAGTCCTAATTCTTCCCCCCAGCATTTTCAATGAATGCCCCCTGGTTCTAGTATTGTGAGAAAGAGAGAAAAATTTCTCTCTGTCAACATTTTCTACCCCATGCATAATTTTATACACTTCAATCATATCCCCCCTCAGCCGTCTCCTCTCCAAACTAAAGAGTCCCAAACGCTGCAGCCTCTCCTCATAGGGAGGGTGCTCCAGTCCCTCAATCATCCTTGTTGCCCTTCTCTGCACTTTTTCTATCTCCTCAATATCCTTTTTGAGATGCGGCAACCAGAACTGGACACAGTACTCCAAGTGCGGTCGCACCACGGCTTTATATAAGGGCATGACAATCTTTGCAGTTTTATTCTCAATTCCTTTCCTAATTATCCCCAGCATAGAGTTTGCCTTTTTCACAGCTGCCATGCATTGAGTTGACATTCCCATGGAACTATCAACTAAGACGCCCAAATCCCTTTCCTGGTCTGTGACTGATAGCACTGACCCTTGTAGCTTGTATGTGAAGTTTGGATTTTTTGCCCCTATGTGCATCACTTTGCATTTTGCTACATTGAACTGCATTTGCCATTTCTTAGCCCACTCACCTAATTTATCAAGGTCCGCTTGGACTTCCCCTCTTATTCCTTCATTGCTGAGTTTTCTCAATAGTCTCTGGTGAGGAACTTTGTCAAAAGCCTTTTGGAAATCCAAGTAGACAATGTCCACTGGTTCCCCCTTATCCACATGCCTGTTTACACCCTCAAAGAACTCTAGTAAGTTTGTAAGACAGGACTTGCCTCTGCAAAAGCCATCCTGACTCTTTCTCAGCAGGTCTTGCTTTTCTACATGTTTTATAATTTTATCTTTAATGATAGATTCTACTAATTTACCAGGAACAGATGTCAAACTGACTGGCCTGTAATTTCCCGGGTCCCCCCTAGATCCTTTCTTAAAGATTGGTGTGACATTGGCCATCTTCCAGTCTTCAGGGATAGAGCCTGATTTCAGGGATAAGTTGCAAATTAAAGTGAGAAGATCAGCAATTTCATGCTTGAGCTCTTTAAGAACTCTTGGATGAATGCAATCTGGGCCTGGGGATTTGGTAGCATTTAGTTTATCAATGGCTGCCAGAACTTCTTCCTTGTCTACCACTATCTTCGCTAGTTCCTCAGATTCGCTTCCTAAGAAGCATGGTTCCAGGGTGCAGGAATTTTCTCACACCTCCTCTTGGGTGAAGACAGATGCAAAGAATTCCATTCCCAGTTTCTCTGCAATCTCCTCTGTCAATATTTAGTTAACACCCTTTGTTCCTTTGTCATCTAACGGGCTCTACCGCTTTCCTCTGTTAGCTAGTTTCCTCTACTTTTGATGTACTTGAAGAACTGTTTGTTGTTGGTCTTGATGTTCGCGAGCCATGCGCTTCCTCATAATCCTTTTTTTTGCCTCCCTTACAGCTAACTTAGTTTCTCTTTTGCCACCATTTGTGTTCCTCCTTACATTCTCTTATCAGTCAGGAACTGGACTTCCATTTTCTAAAAGACATTTTCTTTTTTTCTGATAATTTCCTCAAGCTCTCTTGTTAACCATGGTGGCTTTTTTTTTGACTGGGTGCTGCCTTTCCTAACCTGCTGAACACATTCCAGCTGAGCTTTTAAGACTGTGTTTTTAAATAACCTCCAAGCATCTTGGACAGTTTTGACTCTCTTGATTTTCCGTTTCAGCTTCCTGCACACTATCCCCCTCATCTTTGAGAAATTTCCCTTTCTGAAGGTGAATGTAACTACGTTAGTAGTTGTCACTTGTTCGCATGCAGAGATACTGAATCTGACAGCATTGTGGTCGCTGTTCCCTATCGGCTCAACAACACTGACTTCCTGCACCAGGTCCTGGGTCCCACATAGAATTAGATCTAGGATCACCTCTCCTCTGGTTGGTTCCACAACCATCTGTTCTAAGCCACAGTCATTTAGCATATCCAGGAATGCTCTCTCCTTACTATGACCTGAAAAACGATTGTCGCACTCAATGGATTTGCACCCAATCCCCTGGGGCCCAGTATCTGAAGAGGAAGTGTGTCTGTGGATAGAGGGCTCTCCCCTCCCCCCCCCACATATACACTAACCCCGTGATGGCGAACCTATGGCACGGGTGCCAGAGGCGGCATTCAGAGCCCTCCCTGTGGGCACGCGTGCCATCATCTCCCCCTTCCCCCCTCACCCAGCCAGAGAAACACATTGGGAGTCACGCTGCACAGGCTGGCCGTACACAAGGCGCTCTGCCGTCTGGGGCTGAGCTTCAGGGAAGTCCTCTTGAGTCGACCTGATTTGCTGTAAGTACCATCTACCACCCACAAATACCCACCCTCCCCCACAAAGCTTAGGAGACTGGAGGCTGGCACGCTTTTCTTGGCATGTAACTTTTGGGACCAAACTAAAACTTTGGGGGTAGGATTAAAAAGCAGCAGTCCGGGTAAGGGGCTTCCATTGGGAAGAGTGTGTCTGCCGAGAACAGGGCAGGCACAGTCTACCCTGATTGGAGTGAACTGTTTGTTAAGGGTCCCCCTCCCCTGGGAGAGAGAGTGATGGGGCTTTTTGTACCTGGGAGCCCAGGGCGGGGAGGGGAGATCTTGCAAGGTCCCTAGGCTCGTGACACCAATCCCGTTCCCACAGGATCAAAGCAAAAAGACAAAAGGCATTTCACACCGATAAAGAATCCATTTCAAAACATTCTCCATGCTTTTATTTTTCTGTTCCTGTTTCATTTTTGCTGGAAGTCAAGGGCTGTGATGACATGTGAAGGAAAAACCGCAGATCAGATGGCTGCTCCACAAATGTAGCTTTTCTGAAGTTATCCCACCCCTTGCACAGCATTCTTGCCTTCCTTGACTGCCTTTTTACTTCTGTTTTGTGTTGGGGGGTTTATTGGGTTTCGGAAAGTGAAAGTTTTACTTCGCTCTCCCCCCTGCATCCCTCCCCCTTCTCCTGCCAGGCCCCCAATGTGATAATAGTGTAATTATTTCAAGGAGATTATTAGCATTAAACTTCAGATCAGTTTTGGGGAAGCAGTGTAGGTAATCCTGTTAAGCGCTGTTAAACCCCACTGATTTTCATGGAAAGAACTGAAGCACGATCCTTTACCTGGGAGTAAGCTCGGTTGCTGGCAATGGGGCTTGCTTCTGAGTAAACTCTCCTAGGGTCGTGATTCACCCATTCAAAGCATTGCATGGTTGCTTCAAAGCAAAGCCACCGACTACCACCAAGCTTACTCCTGAGTAATGCGCACCTTGGAGCCAACCGTTTTATCCTAAATTAAAACCTCAGTATACAGGTTAAATTGCCGTGTTGGCACTTTGCGATAAATAAGTGGGTTTTGGGTTGCATTTTGGGCACTCGGTCTCGAAAAGGTTTGCCATCACTGCACTAACCTCCTTCTGAGGAGCCCAGACATGGATTCAACTGTGCCACCACCAGAAAGGACAGTACATTTTCTCCTCAGCAGGCGGAGCCAAACCATCAACTTTCCAGCCCCAGATTTGTAGCTGTCCTTCTCAAAGAGAGATCACCCCCTTCCCCCCGCTTCCCCCTGCTTCCCCAATCATCCAGAAGAAGAAGAAGAAGAGTTTGGATTTATATCCCCGCGTTCTCTCCTGCAGGAGACTCAAAGGTGCTTACAAGCTCCTTGCCCTTCCCCCCTCACAACAAACACCCTCTGAGGTAGGTGGGGCTGAGAGAGCTCCGAGAAGCTGTGACTAGCCCAAGGTCACCCAGCTGGCGTGTGTGGGAGTGCCCAGGCTAATCTGAATTGCCCAGAGAAGCCTCCACAGCTCAGGCGGCAGAGCGGAGAATCAAACCCGGTTCCTCCAGATTAGATACACAAGCTCTTAACCTCCTATGCCACTGCATTGGTGCAATTCTCCCAGGCTTCAGGTGGAGACGTAGCCAGCCTTTAGCTGCAAACAGCACAGTTGCGAGTGGGTTGCAGCAATACACTCCCCAGGAAGTGGGGCCTAGGGCTCTAGCCAATGGACAGCGAGGTGGCAGAAGTGCTGGGGTTGTGTGTGGCAGAAGTAGCAGGTGGGCCGCAGAAGCAGCAGACGAGCAATGGCTGGTGGGTGGGAGTGCAGGAGCCTCCTGGGGGAGGGCAATACCATGCTTAATAATGCAAAGAACGATGGTTTTGACAAAAAGCTGTGCGTCCAAATGAATTTTAATGTTCATAGACATTCAGGACTATTTTCTAATGCGGGGCACGCGACTTTTTCTTTTGCCGAAACACTACTTTTTAGTGTCTCTTTTACTGAATTTGTAACTATAATAAGTGACATTGCTTCAAAATTTGTAAATATAAAGAGACATTACTTAAAAAAACCCCACAAAAGCAAACATCTTGATTCAGAATAATTAATCATATATTATTATTATTATTATTATTATTATTATTATTATTATTATTATTATTATTATTATTATTATTATTATTATTATTATACACATAACAACACAGCACAAGTGTCTGGAATTCATCTCTGAATTATTATTATTATTATTATTATTATTATTATTATTATTATTATTATTATTATTATTATTATTATTATTATTATTATTAATTGTATTTATAAACCAATTCTCCCCCCAAAGGGCTCATAGGGAAGGTGAACAAAACAAATAGATAGAGCAATAGATAAAATCAGTAAATAATCATTAAATATGGCTCTATATGTTAAAATCAACCCCATTAAAATGCAGCATCCTAATCAAATATACTGATGGCGTCCTACTAGAAATCCCCTAACAAAAAGGGGGGAGGGGGAGGGGAGAGAGGGAACAGCAGGGTCCACAGATGATACAGTGAAAAGGGAGGAGGGGGGGGGCATCTACGCCTGGACTCCCAAGGGGTCTGGTGGAACAGTTCATTCTTGTGGCCCTGCGAAATTCATTAAGATCCCGCAGGGCCCGTGTAACCTCAGCTTGTGGGTTCTGTGGGGCAGTACTTGGAATGAGTTGCAACAACAATTTTTAAACAACAACATGGCTTTACTTTTCTTTACAATTAACACTCCTTAAAACATCAACATTTAACGCTACAATCTAAGGTCCCAGTCTAGGTTGCATTTCAAGTCCTTCTATTTACAGTCTACTGATATTGCCAAGTCCAAATCTTCTTTGCAAGTTGGCTGGCTCCTGAAGACTCCAAGGGCTTGATGAACAGGTTGCAACATGATGAAGGTCTCCAGGAGAACTCTCACCCATTACAACCACAAAAGAAAACCCTGAAACAATAAACTCCAACATTTACAACACAGCAAAACAACAACTACCTTCCCAGTAGTTCCCAAATAATATTGGGTAAATTACCTTAACAAGGTGTTAAGGGCTTATAGAAATCAAGGTCCGAGTCTGGTACCCTTGTCTTCTCCAAAGAGCTCTGAGTTCTGCAGCATTCTGCTTCCCTTCAGACTCCACCCCTTTCTGGGTCAACCCATTCTGGGCATGGGGGTTACACCCGCATAGCTGGAGGTAGAGCGTTCCACCAGGCAGGGGCCAGAGCTGTAAAAGCCCTGGCCCGGGTGGAGGCCAGCCGCATCATTGAGGGGCCAGGGATCACCAGCAAATTTGCCTCTGCTGAGCGCAGAGGCTGATTTGGGACATGTGGTGCAAGACGGTCCCAGGCCGCGCAAGGCCTTAAAGGTCAAAGCCAGCACCTTGAAAACGAATCGGAATTCAATCGGAATTCAGATTAATTAATTAATTAATTATTAATCAATCATATATTATGCACCAGGCCCCTCGGGGATAGGGTGGTATAAAAATCTAAATAATAATAATAATAATAATAATAATAATAATAATAATAATAATAATAATAATAATAATAATAATAATAATAATAATAATAAAAATAATAATGTGCTTACTGAATAACTTTCTTATATTAATTATAGCTGAAAAAAGAAATCTGAATGTTATTAAAATAATTAATCTTATACCAATGAAAATCTTAACATCAGTACTTGACCATTTACCAAATGACCTCCCATATTATCTATTTTTGAAACTGGATTTCTTCTAAATATGCAACCCATTGCTCCCATTGATTTCTAAAGCAATCATTACTTTCTAATTCATCGTAACCTGATAGTTTAGCTATTTTGACTAGATCCAAAACTTTTCTTTGCCAATCCAAAATTGAGGGTATTAGGGTGAGTGAGGAAAATGATATTCAGATACATCGGACTATATTTCCTGAAAAGAATTCCCCAGTCTTTCAGAATCAGGTGTTTTAGGGACCAGTTGATTCCCCCAAGAGGTGACAGCCAAGCCGTTGCATTTGCTGCCCAAGAAAATAAGTGCCTCGTGCCGGAAGAAGACACATGAGGGTACTGGGATCCGATTCAGAGCTCAATTTTGTGAGAAGGGCTGTCTTCTTGTGTTGCCAGTCATCCGTGCCTGACCAGCTTTGCTCTGGGATGAAGGCACCTGGAGACCAGCTGGGTCATTCTAGTGTCATCTTTCCAAAGATGAGAGAGAGAAGAAACATCTTTTCCCTCACAAGAGCTGTCCTTTGGCTGCCACAGGAGCAGCAGAGAATTCTCCTTGAAGAGACAGAAGGGGAGAGAGGAGGTTTTGCAACTTTGTTCGGCATAATGATCGGCACAGTGCGAGAGAGTTTGTAAAAGAACCCTGCTGGATCAGACAATTTGTCCATCTAGTCCAGCATCCTGTCTCATACAGAGTCCAGGTAAGAAGGCAAGGTAACAAGTTCAGGGTAGCAGGTACTGGAACAGATCCGGAGCAAAGCAACAGTAAAACCAGCAATATGCCTTGCTTCTGCAAGGAAGCAGCTGCTAGCCTATGTTGCTTCAAACTCTACTGGGACAGCTGACTACACACTCAGCTAAGTAGAGTCTGGAAGAAGAAGTTGGATTTATACTCCACCTTTCTCTCCTGTAAGGAGACTGAGGGTCACTATCCACTCACCATAAGCCGCGGGGTCACCTCTGTAAAAGCCACGGGGGTCCTGGACGCTCCCCACATCTCCGGCGCTCACTGCGCGGCTGCCAGGGATTTACCTCTCTCCCGCCTCCTGGCCGCGCGGCAAATTAGCTCCGCTAAAAACAGCAACTTTTTTAAAAACCCCGCGGGTGCCGCTGGGCCAGGGGAACCTCAGCTGTTTGCGCTACTGGGTTGATTCGCTGCCAGACGTATTCACGGCCAATCAGGGAATACAGGGAGCGCCATCTCATTAAGTGGGGGTGTCCCCGCCTAAAAGTGCGCCAGAGGGATGACGTAGACACATAAGTTGACACCCATTGCACTTTCGCTGAAATTGAGACGCAGTACACAAAATAAGACGCCTCAACATTGCTTTTTTTTCTTGCTCGAGCTCCATGGTTAAAGCGGGTTTGCAGCGCTCATTCAAGACATTGCCACCAACGGAGTGCGCTTTTCTTTCGCTTTACCGTCTCAACACATTTGCTTACATCTCGATCTCGCCGTAGAAGGTGTGCAGCGCCTTTCTGATGATCGCTCGCATCGCACGCATCGCACGGAACCAATCGCCAACCAAAAGCTGCCCAGCCAATCGAGACGGAGACCCCGCCGGGATGCACGCGGACGCACAAATTCTCCAGCCAACCGGAACGCTTCTATTCCCCCCCCATTTCCATGGAACTTCTGCTCTTTGCCGTCTCAGCGCACTTCCTGCGGTGGGGAACAAATGTCTCCGTGGTCAGAAGCCGCGGAGGTTTTTCACTGCGGGGTCACTGCGGCGTTGCGATTTGAAGAGGTAAGTGGATAGTGGTCCTGGAGGTGGCTTACAAGCCCCTTTCACTTCCTCTCACAGACACCTTGTGAGGCAGGTGGGGCTGAGAGAATCCTGAGAGAACTGTGACTAGCCCAAGGTCACACAGCAGGAATGTAGGAGTGCAGAAACACATCTGGTCCACCAGATAAGCCTCTGCCACTCAGGTGGAGGAGTGGGGAATCAAACCCAGTTCTCCAGATTAGAATCCACCTGCTCTTAACCACTACGCCATGCTGGCTCTCAAGTAGCTAGCAGAGATCCTGTTGTTACCCACTGCCCAGGTAACAAAGGAAAGTGATTTCAGTAAAAGGCAGTGAAAGGAGAGAACGCAGGAGCCAAGGTTCTTCGAAAGCAAGTGGATTCTTAATCGCTCATTCAAAGGTTCCCAAAGAAGGACCGCTTACATGACTGCGCGTTGACCCCTTTTATACAGATACAATAAAGCTAGGTAAAGGGGGCAGGTCCCTGTACCTTTTAAACAAAAGAAAACATTTGCAGTACAAAGAGAACAGCCTAGTTCAAATGTTATGAATGAAATCGGGAAGTCTCGCTACGGAGCGTCCTCTCGCATGTCATCTGTTCAACTGGGAACACCCAAACCCCACCCAGGAAATTCATTAGCCAACCATTCCCACCACAACCTGGTTGAGGAATCGTACCTAACCCTTGTCCTAGGGCAGTGATAGCGAACCTTGTCGAGACCGAGTGCCCAAATTGCAACTCAAAACCCACTTATTTGTCGCAAAGTGCCAACACGGCAATTTAACCTGAATACTGAGGTTTTAGTTTAGAAAAAAACGGTTGGCTCCGAGGTGTGCATTACTCAGGAATAAACTTGATGGTAGTTGGTGGCTTTGCTTTGAAGCAACCGTGCAACTCTTCCTACGGGTGAATCGTGACCCTAGGAGAGTTTACTCAGAAGCAAGCCCCGTTGCCAGCAAGCGAGCTTACTCTCAGGTAAAGGATCACACTTTAGTTCTTCACATGAAAATCAGTGGGGTTTAACAGCACTTAACAGGGGTACCTACACTGCTGTATCAATAGGTCTAGATTGAGGGATGTAATTGTACCTCTCTGTTCTGCATTGGTGAGACCTCACCTGTAATATTGTGTACAGTTCTGGGCACCGCAATTCAAGGAGGATATTGATAAGCTGGAACGGGTCCAGAGGAGGGAAACCAGAATGGTAAAAGGTCTGAATCCATGCCTTCCAAGGAGAGACTAGGGATGTTTAGTTTGGTGAAGAGAAGGTGAAGAGGTGACATGATAGCCATGTTTAGATATTCAAAGGGATGTCATGATGGTGAGGGAGCAAGCTTGTTTTCTGCTGCTCCAGAGACCAGGACCAGGAGTAAGGGGTTCAAGGTGAAGGAAAAGAGATTCCACCTAAGCATCAGGAAAGACTTCCTGACAGTCAGGGCTGTTCGACAGTGGAATGCACTGCCTCGGAGTGTGGCGGAGTCTCCTTCTTTGGAGGTTTTTAAACAGAGGCTGGATGAACATATGTCGGGAGTGCTTTGATTGTGTGTTCCTGCATTGCAAGGGGGTGGACTTGATGGCCCTTGGGGTCTCTTCCAACTCTGCGATTCTATGATTCTAGTGCAGTGATGGCGAACCTATGGCACGGGTGCTAGAGGTGGCACTCAGAACCCTCTCTGTGGGCACGCACACACAGAGTTTTGGCTCTTCGCGTGGGGCGTGGAAAATCACCCCCCTGAATTCCCCACCCCCACGCCAATATCTAGGGCTGGCCTCAACACCTGAGCACCCATGCGCACACCGTGGCACCAGGAACCCCATGGCGGGCTGGCCTGGTGCCGGGGTGTTCCTCGGGTGACTGCTGCCCGAGGTGGGGGGGGGCGCAGAGGAGGCAGAGATGCTAGAGAGGCACAGAGTGGTGTGTGCGGGACTTGCTGGAGGCTAGAGCAGGCTGGCCCCTGCTCAAGCGGGTGGGGCGGAGGAAGAGGGAGCCAACCAGTTTTTTTCTAAACTAAAACCTCAGCATTCAGGTTAAATTGCCAGGTTGGCACTTTGCGATAAATAACTGGGGTTTGGGTTGCAATTTGGGCACTCGGTCTCGAAAAGGTTCGCCATCACTGTTCTAGTGTAAACTGGATCATTCTCTGACCAAAAGGGATTGGCAGCCCAGTCGGGGGGGAGGGGGACAGATCTCCCTGTGGAGCCAGCGCAGCCTCGCACCACCACAGGAGCCCACCCCACTGCCACAAGGGACAAATGCACCAGCAGAGGGCCCCTCGGCCCCGCTGACACAAAAACTGGAAATCCTGACTGGGGTGGTGGTGGTGAGAGGGGCTGGGGGTGTTCCCAGGGTGGAGCCAATAGTCCACTCCCATCTGGGATTTGAAGCCATTTGCGCTGCGGCCCTGGCAGTGGACTTACACCACCCATGGGCCCGGCATCGGCCGCCTTCACAGTCTGGATTGGGTTGTTGTAAGTCTGCCAGGATGGTCCGATGTGGAACGGAGCTGAATACTTTAATTGCAATGTAATCTAGCAATCCAGCCGGTTCGCACCACTTCGGCAGAACCGGTGGTTAAAACGGTGCTTGTAAACAACCACTTGTGAAATTATTTGAATCCCACCACTGAATCTAGGCCAGGGGTAGGGAACCTTTAACACTCAAAGAGCCATTTGGACCCGTTTTCCACGGGAAAAGAAACACTTGGAGCCGCAAATAATTTTTGACATTTAAAATAAAGATAACACTATATATATTGGCCTACCTTTAATTCCGCTCATTCTGAGTAGCTTATTGATGCGGCCCTCCTGCTGGCCTGCAGGGCGGGCAAGGATGGGGCCAGCAGCTCGGCCTCGCCGGCCGCCGGGAAAGCCCCGCCCTGCTCAAACAGGGCGGGCGAGAGGGGAAGCCCGCGGTGTGGCCCAGCTGGCCGCGGGCAATTGGTGCGCCCGCCCTGCTGCCTGCAGGGCGGGCAAGGATGAAGCCGGCAGCTTGGCCTCGCCGGCCGCCGGGAAAGCACCCGCCCCGCTCGAACGGGGCGGGCAAGAGGGGAAACCCGCAGCGCAGCCCAGCTGGCCATGGGCAATTGGTGTGCCCGCCCTGCTGCCTGCAGGGCGGGCAAGGATGGGGCCAGCGGCTCGGCTCGTGGAGCCGCAGTGCAAGGGCAGAAGAAACACATGCGGCTCTCGAGCCGCCGGTTCCCTACCCCTGATCTAGGGTATCTGTAGGTGGCCTTGCCACCTTGCCTTTTAGGATTTCTATCACAGACACTTAACTACTGGACTCAAGTCTAGCAGTTCTACTGCAGACGAGCACAGCTTCCCTCGGGAAACGGAGAGAGAGACTCACATGAGCTGACAAAATCCTCAAGAGGAAAAGTCTGTGCTTGAACCAGACCTTTTTTGGTCATAAATTTCATCGGGCATTCTCCACCACCACCTTCGAACATTCTCTGGAGTTTGGATGTTCATATCAATTTGATTCCAGTGGGCTTTACGGGCACCTGACTCTCTGCCAGCTTGTAAACTGACAATTGGCTGTGGAGCATTCAGCAGATATTTGACATTAAAAATACACAGAGGAACATTTCAGGGAGGCCAATGCACTTTAGCTCCATCTAGCAGTTGTCTCGCCATGCCATTCGAGAAAGAATCCCATCCCAGAACAAGAAAGAGCACGGTTCGATTTAGTGAAAGAGAGCAAATGTTTTGGCTAGTGAAAGGCAAAGCTTAGCAGAGAAGGGCAACGAGGATGATTGAGGGACTGGAGCACCTTCCCTATGAGGAGAGGCTGCAGCGTTTGGGACTCTTTAGTTTGGAGAGGAGACGGCTGAGGGGGGATATGATTGAAGTCTATAAAATTATGCATAAGGTAGAAAATGTTGACAGAGATAAATTTTTCTCTCTTTCTCACAATACTAGAACCAGGGGGCATACATTGAAAATGTAGCTTTAAAAAGGGCTTGGACAGATTTATGGAGGAGAAGTCGATATATGGCTACCAATCTTGATCCTCTTGATCTGAGATTGCAAATGCCTTAACAGACCAGGTGATCGGGAGCAACAGCCGCAGAAGGCCATTGCTTTCACATCCTGCATGTGAGCTCCCAATGGCACCTGGTGGGCCACTGTGAGTAGCAGAGTGCTGGACTAGATGGACTCTGGTCTGATCCAGCAGGCTAGTTCTTATATTCTTATGTTCTTAACATTGTTGAAAGCCTGAAGCTTTCTGCCATACCTGCTTGCAGACTTGCAACTCAGGAATTTAATGACTTAGCAGGTGATGCTTTTCTATAAAAGGGACGGTCCCCAAAGCCGAAGTTGAGTCTTTCCTCCCAGGGTGCTATTGCAACCTGTTCCTCTCTAATAAACTTACTAACTTCTTGAAATCATTTTCTTTGTCTGTCTCTTTGATTCTCTAAATCTGAATTGGGTAACTTATCCTGTTCCCTCTAACCGGGGTAACACTGAGTGCCTCTACTTGGTCACCTGGGAAAAGTGAAAGTAACTTTCCATCAGCCTGCTCATCCACCCATGGTGCCTTAATGCTTGATGCCAAGCTCCCAACTGACCGGCAACACGATGTAAATCCTTGTGACAGGGCGGCAGCTGCTGCCAAAAAAATATATTTAAAAAAATCTGCACAGCCAATCAAATCTCCAGCAACCAATCAGAAGCCTTGCCAGGTACAAGCTCTGCCCGGCCCACTTCCAAAAAGCACTTGATGCTGGTGGGTCCCATAGCACCTATGTTAAGGTGACCAGATTTTTACTCCTGTAACGTGGGGCGCGCTCACCTGCAGGAGCACACTGCCTTTTGCGGCGTTCCCCGGTCAGGAAACAGGGAAGCTCCCCAGAAGGCAGTGCGGCAGCGCAGGAGGCGCACGCGGCCGCAGGAGCGCATTGCCTAATTGGGACAATTTTAAAACCCCGCGGGACGCGGGACACATTGCTATGTGAAAGGGCGTGAGTGTCCCGCCAAAAGCGGGACGGCTGGTCACCTTAGCCTATGTGAACCAGGGGGCATTCATTGAAAATGCCGGGGGGGAAGAATTAGGACTAATAAAAGGAAACACTTCTTCACGCAATGTGTGATTGGTGTTTGGAATATGCTGCCACAGGAGGTGGTGATGGCCACTAACCTGGATAACTTTAAAAGGGGCTTGGACAGATTTATGGAGAAGTCGATTTATGGCTACCAATCTTGATCCTCTTTGATCTGAGATTGCAAATGCCTTAACAGACCAGGTGCTCGGGAGCAACAGCCGCAGAAGGCCATTGCTTTCACCTCCTGCATGTGAGCTCCCAATGGCACCTGGTGGGCCACTGCGAGTAGCAGAGAGCTGGACTAGATGGACTCCGGTCTGATCCAGCTGGCTTGTTCTTATGTTCTTATGTTCTTATGTGCACGATCCCCGGCCTTGATATTTTCCCTGCCACCTTTCCTGCCAGTTTGTCACCCCTCTGCACCAAGCACTCTCCTCTGCCCAGAGGGACCACTATTCCCCCCCCCCCCCCGTTCAGAGACAACCTCTATTACAAAGCTGTCTCAAAGGTAAATGATGGAAAAGAACAGTGTTACCCGCCGACAGGGCATACACTTAAATTAATAAGCGCAGAGAACAGGTTGGAGAGATGTGGTCTTTTTGCTCCCCGTATATTGCCCAAAGCCTCTGCAATGATTCTTTGTAAGGGCCTAATTGCATTATCGATTGCTGGCTTAGGCAGCCAGCTGTCTGATTAAGTGCTCTTTTTGTCTGGGAAGTGAGAATGAATTTTCTTGCTCTGATGACTTGTTCAGTTGCTTCCCCCACCCCCCACCCCACTTCATTGTGCTCCTCCTTTTCTTGAGCAGGAGGTCTCGAGCAGGGATGTCAGCTTGCAGGTGGGACTTGGGAATTCTCTGGAATTACAGCCCGTCTCCAGACTACCGAATTCGGTTCCTTTGGAGAAAATTGACGCTTTGGAGGCTGGACTGCACGACGTTGTCTCCCACTGAGGTCCTTGTCCTCCCCAGGTGTCGTTCTCAAATCTCTAGAAGTTTCCCAAACTGAGTCAGCAGTGTGATGCGGCAGCCAAGAAAGCCAATGCGATTCTAGGCTGTATCATTCGGAGTATAGTGTCAAGGTCGAGGGATGTAATTGTACCTCTCTATTCTGCATTGGTTAGACCTCACCTGGAATATTGTATACAGTTCTATCTATCTATCTATCTATCTATCTATCTATCTATCTATCTATCTATCTATCTATCTATCTATCTATCTATCTATCTATCTATCTATCTATCTATCTATCTATCTATCTATCTATCTATATATCTATATCTATCTATTTGTCTATTTTATTTATTTATCTATATTTATCTATCTATCTATTTCATCTATCTATCTATCTATCTATCTATCTATCTATCTATCTATCTATCTATCTATCTATCTATCTATCTATCTATCTATCTATCTATCTATCTATCTATCTATCTATCTATCTATCTATCTAATTTAATATATTGCCCCATCCCCGAAGGGCTCTGGGCGGTGTACAACATAAAAACCATATATAAAATCATCATAATCAGACTTCCATAAATATAATAAAAACAGCAGTTGTGTTCTAAGATGGCATCCCACCTAAACCTAATCCTCCTAGAACAGGGGTGGCCAATTATTTTTTCCATGGGGCCGCATAAGAAACAGAAAATATTGTGGAGGGCCGGGTCAAAAGGCAGGGGGGCGAGGCGCTTTTGAAAGCCCCGCAGAAGCCGGCAGCCAAGGCAACCGGCTTCTGCGGGGCTTTCAAAGACACCTCGCTCCCCAGCACGGCAGGGGGGCCAGTCAGGGTCATCTGGCGGGCCGGATGTGGCCCGCGGGCTGTATAATGCCCAGGTCTGTCCTAGAAGGAGGAGGGAGAGGTAGTGGGTCCTGATGGTATTAGGACCTATAGGTCTCAATAATGGGTCCCGATGATATTGGGGACCCATGAACTGGGGGGCGGGGCACAACTCAGCGGCTGGTTTCTCCAAAAGCCCGGTGGAACAACTCAGTCTTACAGGCCCTGTGGAAATCACCAAGGTCCCGCAGGGCCCGAACAGCTGGAGGGAGAGTGTTTCACCAGGCAGGGCCAGGAGCTAGAGCCCTGTGAAGGTTACAGGGTCTCGAAAGTGGGAGGCCAGCCGCATCATTGAGGGGCCAGGGATATCCAGTAAGTTGGCCTCCGCCGAACACAGAGGTCGAGCTTGGACATATGGGGTAATGTGGTTACACACACAGAAAAGGGTAGATTCATTAACAAAACAGCTTCACCCTCCCTGTGTAATATTTACAACCTCAGGGAATTCACTGCCTCCTCCTATGTTTAATTTCCTTTGATTTGTCTGTTGTTCCCTTCACTGTTAAAGGGATCCAGCTTTACCTTCCTGCATTCAGGAAACCGTTTATGAGTTTGAGCAGAAACGCAATTACTGCAGGTTCCAGCAGCTGAGCATCAACTTGATTTAGTTTCAAGGGAAGGGAGAGAGAGGTTTGCAGAGAACACAGGTAACCAAGGAGATTCCCTGGCGAGCACCTGCTTTCTTTTCCCTTGCTGGAGTGGAAGAAGCCGGAGTTTGTTTGTTTGTTCATTTATTTATTTTATTCAATTGGTACACCTCCCTTTGTACAAGGGCTCAGAGCGGCTTACAGCAGCAAATTATGTATAAAATTTGATTAAATAAACAATTAAATAATCAAAACAATTAAACAATCAAAACAGTTATAATTAAAATCCAACCTAGTCTAATTAAAATATATTTAAATGAAAATTGACTAAAAGCTTACTTTCAAATCAGAGTTAAAATAAGACTGGCGACAGACGTCATTTAAAGCAGATCGGGAATTAGGGTTTGGGTAGGCAACGAGTGCAATTGGGAATAGGGAATTACAATTTCAGTGTCAGTTTCTGATTTTTGGGCCTCATCCAAAAGCCTGGCAGAATAGCTCTGCCTTACAGGCCCTGTGGAATTGCATCAAATCCCGCAGAGCCCTGACGTTAGGTGGCAGAGTTGTCTCCGTATCCTCTGAACTTTCCACTCAACTCCACAGCAAGCAAGTCTAAAGCCAGTTAGACCCTAGTGCTCTGCCCTGCTGTGAAGGTAACTACAGAGGCCAGAGATTAAACCTGAAGCCTCTGGGATGCAGAACTGGGACTCTTCCACTGAGTCACAGTCCCTCCAAATGGGTTCTATATATATATATCCTATATATATATAGGATATATATATATATATATAGGATATATATATAGGATATATATATATATATATATATATATATATATATATATATATATATATATATATATATATATATAGATAGATAGATAGATAGATAGATAGATAGATAGATAGATAGATAGATAGATAGATAGATAGATAGATAGATAGATAGATATAGATATATATATAGATAGAGAGATAGAGAGATAGAGAGATAGAGATAGAGATAGAGATAGAGATAGAGATAGAGATAGAGATAGATATTATATCTATCTATATCTATCTATCTATATCTATCTATCTATCTATCTATCTATCTATCTATCTATCTATCTATCTATCTATCTATCTATAAAAAGACTTTATATATAAGACTATATATATATATATATATATATATATATATATATATATATATATATATATATATATATATATATATATATATATATATATATATATATATATATATATAAGACACTATATATATATATATATATATATATATATATATTTATATTTATATTTATATTTATATTTATATTTATATTTATATTTATATATATTTATATTTATATTTATATATATTTATATGTACATTTGTGCTGAAACTCCAAGTAGCTAAGTTTTAGCAGAATAAGGACCAGAACCAAGATCTACGAATCTCTCTTCTGATCCCACTGGGTGAAGGGGGAGAAGGAGGGATGCCTCAGCTGGCTTGCGGGTCCGATAAGCCCCCTGAAGGGCCCAGTCCCCCCTTCCCCCCCCCCCCCCCGAGCCACATGGATCAAGGACGTAGGTAAGGGGTTTTTTTCTCGGGTTCAACCTCCCCATTACATGTCTGAAGCTCCGCCCCCCATTTGTGGGTTTTTAAAATATTTTGAAGTTTTTTGTTTTTTGGCCTGCAGGGGGCGCAAGTTTTAGGCTAGCCCAGGGGTAGGGAACCTGCGGCTCTCCAGATGTTCAGGAACTACAATTCCCATCAGCCTCTATCAGCATGGCCAATTGGCCGCAGGTTCCCTACCCCTGGGCTAGCAGCACCAAAAATTCAGGGATGTTTTGGGAGACTCTCCTGATGATACTACCCAGGTTTGGTGAGGTTTGGTTTAGGGGGACCAAAGTTATGGACTCCCAAAGGGGGTGCCCCCATCCCCCATTGTTTTCAATGGGAGCTAATAGAAGATGGGGGTTATACATTTGAGCATCCATAACTTTGGACCCCCTGCACCAAACTTCACCAAACCTGGGTGGTATCATCAGAAGAATCTCTGACTGATACCACCCAGGTTTTGTGAAGTTTGGTCCAGGGGGTCCAAACTTATGGGCTCTCAACCAGGGTGCCCCATCCCCAATTGTTTGCAATGGGAGCTATAAAAGATGGGGCTACACATTTTAGGGTCCATAACTTTGAACCCCCTGAACCCAACTCCACCAAACCTGGGTGGTATCATTAGGAGAGTCTCCTAAAGATATCCTGAAAGTTTGGTGCTGCTATCTTAACAATTGCACTCCTGACAGCAGGCACCCCCCCCCCCAAGTTTCCCCAGATTCTCCTCTTAAATCCACCCCCTTTGGCATGGATTTAAAGGGAGAATCTGAGGTCCCCAGTTTAAACATTGAAAGTGATGCTGTTCCAGGGTGGGGGATAATCCACCCCAAAACAGCATTACTTTCAATGTTGTTTTAACTGGGGACCCCAGATTCTCCCTTTAAAGTGGATTTAAAAGGAGAATGTGGGCTCTTTAGTTTAAACACCATTGAAAGTGATGCTGTTTGGGGGTGGATTCCAGCATCACAGCGGCTGCCCGGAGGGGGGGTGCGCGCAAAACTCAGATTTTGCACTGGGTTCCATTTTCCCTAGCTATGCCTCTGCCCAGAGGGGAGGGCAGAAGGGGCTACCGGCTGCCAGCTGGGAGCCCAGCTGGTGGAGGGTTGGGGGAGGGCAGGGCAGGGGAGTCTGCCGTCCCTGGCCTCGGAGAGCTGCTTTTATAAGTACCAGGGCGGGGCTTGGGGAGACGTGGCCACGCCCCCAGAGGCAGGGGTGGGCCACGCCCCCAAACTCCCCCATTAAAAATCTATATCTACGTCCCTACACGTGGTTGACACCCTCGGCTTTGTTTCCTGTCCCACCTCGAACACCCTGTTGAATTTAGAAGAGTTTGGATTTATATCCCCCCTTTCTCTCCTGCAGGAGACTCAAAGGGGCTTACAATCTCCTTGCCCTTCCCCGCTCACAACAAACACCCTGTGAGGTAGGTGGGGCTGAGAGAGCTCCGAGAAGCTGTGACTAGCCCAAGGTCACCCAGCTGGCGTGTGTGGGAGTGCACAGGCTAATCTGAATTCCCCAGATCAGCCTCCACAGCTCAGGCAGCAGAGCTGGGAATCACACCCAGTTCCTCCAGATTAGATACACGAGCTCTTAACCTCCTACGCCACTGCTGCTCTTTCTTTACACTGTACAGGAGTTGATTGTGTCTGATACAAGATGCTGAACAGAGGGCGGGAGGCTCAAGGAAAGAGGCTGTTTCGCCGAAGGAAGATTTCCATTGAAGCAAATGCTGCATTTTGGCCGGCTTCCCAGACTTGAAAGGGGGAGAAACGGCATTCCGAGGGAAACTTCAGTCGCCCCTCCAGCTCGGCAGCGTTGGCAAGTCCTTCCATCTTCCTAGCACCAAAGAGACCCTTACTGGGACTGTGCACATTAAACCTGGCATTCACGTGTCAGTGAATGACCAAATCAGCAGGAAAAGCCTGGTGTCGCTCCGTGTAGGATTGCCCGACTCGTCACCCAGATCAACGGGTGGAAGTGAATTGCAGAGTGATGTAGTCTGAACAGCAACGGAGACAGCATGTCGTTTTGGCAAGTGAGAGATGCAGGGGACAACTCTGCCGTCCTGTTTCCCCCCAAGCCCTTTTATTGACAGTTGACAAGAGAAAAAACAAACAAGGCAGGCAGGCAGGCAGGGGAAACACAATACAATGGACAGGGCAAAGAGCACGGGGGTCTGAGCAGAGGATTTGGTATTTGCACGTACACACATTGGAGCCAGAGGGTCTGCAATGTCAGCAGTTTTTTCCGAAACCACATTTGGAAAGGAAAGGTCAGTTGCACGTGGGAGACCCCTTTCCAAGCAGAATGGCTGCCGTACTTGGGAGCCTCCCGGGCGCTGGAAGACCCCTTCCCAAACAGAATGGCTGCCGTACTCGGGAGCCTCCCGGGCGCTGGGAGACCCCTTTCCAAGCAGAATGGCTGCCGTACTTGGGAGCCTCCCGGGCACTGTGCCCCCCAACAGAGTGATGCTTCTCCCAACGTGGTTCTCCACTGAATGGCTCCAGAACTGCACCCGGATGCGCACACGTTCACAGAGTTGCTCTGATGCACCCCATGCTCATAGGATTGTTTCCAGCTCATTGCAAAGGGCTGATCTTAGGGGCAGGGGGAGGACTGTATCAGCAACCAAAGCGGCTCTGAATCAGAGGCGAGCGTCTGGGAAAATTTCCACATTGCCAGTCACAAAGCAGTCCGCCTGTCCAGCCACTGTCCCCTTCCCCTGCTACACATACCCCGTGCCAAAATCCCCCTCGGATTAGAAGAGCAGACTGGAGCTTTGTTGTGTCATTCGGATAATTTTGCTTAATGTTTCCCAGCTACAAAATCTGCCGTTGTGAGCGCAGACTTCTGTCTAGAGTAGCCCCATGGGGAAAGATGGCAGGCACACTGCTACATGTGATGGGTTTGAAATCTGAATTCTGCTTGGGTGTGGGAGTGTGGCGTGTTCAAACCTCCTTCAAGAGACATAAGCCTCCAGTTACACATCTGAGGAAATACATATTTAGAGATCAAGCTGAGTTTTTGGAACTCAAGGGAATATAGCTGGGTATAATTTTCCAAAGGGCTGACCTCTCTATCTACAGGTATGCTGAGCTACAAGACCCTGGCTAGCAGAAGGTTCAGGCTAGCTTCATCTTATTATAATTAGGATAATTAGGAAACTCAATGCATGGCAGCTGTGAAAAAGGCAAACTCTATGCTGGGGATAATTAGGAAAGGAGTTGATGATAAAACTGCAAGGATTGTCATGCCCTTATATAAAGCCGTGGTGCGACCGCACTTGGAGTCCTGTGTTCAGTTCTGGTCGCCACATCTCAAAAAGAATATCGAAGAGATAGAAAAAGTGCAGGGAAGGGCAACGAGGATGATTGAAGGATTGGAGCACCTTCCTTATGAGGAGAGGCTGCAGCATTTGGGACTCTTTAGTTTGGAGAGGAGACGTCTGAGGGAGGTCTATAAAATTATGCATGGGGTAGGAAAATGTTGACAGAGAGACTTTTTTCTCTCATTCTCACAATACTAGAACCAGGGGGCATCCATTGAAAATGCTGGGGGGAAGAATTAGGACTAATAAAAGGAAACACTTCTTCACGCAACGTGTGATTGGGTGTTTGGAATATGCTGCCCCAGGAGGTGGTGATGGCCACTCACCTGGATAGCTTTAAAAGGGGCTTGGACAGATTTATGGAGGAGAAGTCGATCTATGGCTCCCAATCTTGATCCTCCTTGATCTCAGATTGCAAATGCCTTAGCAGACCAGGTGCTCAGGAGCAGGAGCAGCAGCAGAAGGCCATTGCTTTCACCTCCTGCCTGCCTGGTGAGTCTCCCGAGAAGGCACCTGGTGAGAGCCACTCAGAGTAGCAGAGTGCTGGACTAGATGGACTCTGGTCTGATCCAGCAGGCTAGTTCTTATGTTCTTATGTTCTTATCAGACCACGGGAACTGACCAGGGTCAGCCCTGGTTAGTATTTGAATGGGAGATCACAAAGGATGGTTACTACTCAGGGGTGCTACCCAGAGGTGTAGCAAGGGGGGAAAGCGCCCTGTGCACTGGTGTGCCCTCCGCCCCCATCCCGCCCTGGAACACCCCTGTCACCCCGGAACCCCTCTACCACGCTCCTGGAACGCCCTCGCCACACCCCCACAGGGCGCATGCCCGGTGTATCAGGCCCCCTTGTCCCCTTGGAGCTACGCCTCTGGTTCTACCCATAGGCAATGACCAAAAAAATCTCTTGTCTCAACCTGGATGGCCCAGGCCAGATGGATCTTGGAAGCTAACCAGGGTTGGCCTTGGTTAAAACCTGGTTGGGAGACCACCAAGGAAATCCAGGGGCACTATACAGAGGCAGGCAATAACAAACAATCTCTGTTCAACTCTTGCCTCCACACAGACGGCCCTGGTAAAACTTGGAAACTAAGCAGGGTTTGTCCTGGTTAATACTTGGATGGGAGACCACCAAGGAAATCCAGGGTTGCTATGCACAGGCAGGCAAGGGCAAACCACCTTTGTTTGCCTTTTGTCTTGACCTGGATGGCCCAAGATAGCTGGATCTCAGAAGCTAAGCATGGTTGCCCTTTGCTAGTACTCGTATGAGAGCCCACCAAGGAAGTCCAGGTTTGCTAAACAGAGGCAGGCAACGGCAAACCACCTCTGTTTGTCTCTTGCCTTGAAAACCCTGCAGGGTTGCCCAGAGCTGACTGTGACTTGATGGCCCTTTCCATACACACATCAGAACATGAGTTGGGACATGATAGTTATGCTTAGGAGCAGCAGCGGCGTAGGAGGTTAAGAGCTCATGTATCTAATCTGGAGGAACCAAGTTCGATCCCCAGCTCTGCCGCCTGAGCTGTGGAGGCTTCTCTGGGGGATTCAGATTAGCCTGTGCACTCCCACACACGCCAGCTGGGTGACCTTGGGCTAGTCACAGCTTCTTGGAGCTCTCTCAGCCCCACCTACCTCACAGGGTGTTTGTTGTGAGGGGGAAGGGCGAGGAGATTGTAAGCCCCTTTGAGTCTCCTGCAGGAGAGAAAAGGGGGATATAAATCCAAACTCCTCCTCCTCCTCCTCCTCCTCTTCTTCTTCTTCTTCTTCTTCTTCTTCTTCTTCTTCTTCTTCTTCTTCTTCTTCTTCTTCTTCTTCTTCTTCTTCTACTTCTTCTTCTTCTTCTTCTTCTTCTTCACATATTTGAAGGGATGTCATGTTGAAGAGGGAGCAAGCTTGTTTTCTGCTGCCTCAGAGACTAGGAAACGGAGTAATGGATTCAAGGTGCAGGAAAAGCGATTCCACCTAAACATTAGGACAAACTTCCTGACAGTCAGGGCTGTGCGACAGAGGAATTCACCGCCACCGAGAGTGGTGGAGTCCCCTTTGGAGGTTTTTAAACAGAGGCTGGATGAAGGTATGTCGGGAGTGCTCTGAGTGTGTGTTCCTGCCCGGCAGGGGGTCGGACTTGATGGCCCTTCGTGTCTCTTCCAACTCTATGATTCTGAGCTAGCAGCTCTAGTCTGACCTGTCTTTTAGCAACTTACTGGCTGTATCCCTCCAGGTTCCCATTCACCCAACCTGTGTCTCCTGTCTTTGCAACCTGCGCCACAATCTCAGGGTGTGTTACAATAAAAACCATACAAAATCGCACAATAAAAGCACATCCTAAAAACGCTAAAACAATCTAAAATCGCAAGCTCTCTTGGAGTTTTGGGGCCTGGCGAAGACCTCTTCCCGTGAGCATTTGGTTTGGAAGGGGGCCCCCAAGGTGTCAGTACAGGTGTGGATTGTCAAACCAAATGCTCAGGGGAAGAGGACTGTCTTCGCCAGGCCCCAAAACTCCAAGAGAGTAGGTGCTTGGTGAACCTAGAGCAGTGATGGCGAACCTTTTCGAGGCCGAGTGCCCAAACTGCAACCCAAAACCCGCTTATTTATCGCAAAGAGTCAACACGGCCATTTAACCTGAATTCTGAGGTTTTAGTTTAGAAAAAACGGTTGGTTCCGAGGCGTGCGTTACTCGGGAGTAAGCTTGGTGGTAGTCGGTGGCTTGGCTTTGAAGCAACCGAGCAACTCTTCCAATGGGTGAATCACGACCCTAGGAGGGTTTACTCAGAAGCAAGCCCCATTCCCAGCAACCAAGCTTACTCCCAGGTAAAGGATCGCGCTTTAGTTCTTCGCATTAAAATCAGTGGGGTTTAATAGCGCTTAACAGGGTTACCTACACAGCTTCCCCAAAACTAGGTCTTAGGTTTAATGCTAATAATCGAGTCCAGCGGCCCAGGCCAGCCTAGATGTGTGTGTGTGTGGGGGCACTCTGTTTGAGCGTGCCCACAGAGAGGGCTCTGAGTGCCACCTCTGGCACCCGTGCCATAGGTTCGCCACCACTGACCTAGAGGGAGGGCATTCCACAGTGCAGGAGCCACTGCAGAGAAGGTCCTGTGGACCACCCTCACGCCCTCACCTCTGACAGTCAGGTGGGCCTTCCCCTCTGATTTCAGTGCCTGGGCGGGAATAGATGAGCCAATGTGCTCTATCAGTATCATATATAACGCCAGCCGTGCACTGTGCTCCGGCGATACAACCCCAGCTGAATCACAAATCACATCAAGCGCAGACTGGATCCACGATGAGACACATCCTTCGTGGTGGTTGTTCGCAGCAGTTAGGGAATGATTTCGGAGTATTCTGGGGGTTGGATGATGTTACCAAAGCATGTGGCTTTGTCGGAGCTTCCCACGCCACACGGGCAACGTTCAAGCCGTGTGGGAGGAGCAGACAGCATGGCTACTGCCCACACAAGCCTCATGCAGCCAGAGAGGAGTGGGAAGAGAAGATCACACCCCTCCATCAACACAAGAACGGGCTCCAGCGCTCGGGATGAGCATGCACTCCCTGTTATTGAAGGGCACTCTGTGTGGGGCCATACCCCAGCTGGGTATGGAAGCTTTTGTCTGTCCCGTGCAAACTGCAGCCACATCGTCGTTCACTGAGAGTCGGTGTTTTCAATATGAAACAATTCTTTCATAATATCTGAATTGGTTGCAGGTTATCAGTCTTGTTTATCCAGCAGTGGCGTAGGAGGTTAAGAGCTCGTGCATCTAATCTGGAGGAACCGGGTTTGATTCTCTGCTCTGCCGCCTGAGGTGTGGAGGCTTATCTGGGGAATTCAGATTAGCCTGTGCACTCCCACACACGCCAGCTGGGTGACCTTGGGCTAGTCACAGCTTCTCGGAGCTCTCTCAGCCCCACCCACCTCACAGGGTGTTTGTGGTGAGGGGGGAAGGGCAAGGAGATGGTCAGCCCCTTTGAGTCTCCTGCAGGGGAGAAAGGGGGGATATAAATCCAAACTCTTCTTCTTCTTGTTTGCTCAGACTGGCAGCTCTCCAGAATCTCCAGCTTGCCTGGGTTGGAGGCGCTCCCACGTGAACACAACAGGTGGGGGACACTATATTTCCCTCCCTTCCACCTATTCACTGTAGGTTCCATGCCACCCACTGTCAGGAATCCACCCGCCCACCATTCTGTGCAGGTTGCCCAGTGTGTTAAGAACATAAGAACATAAGAACAAGCCAGCTGGATCAGACCAGAGTCCAGCTAGTCCAGCTCTCTGCTACTCGCAGTGGCCCACCAGGTGCCTTTGGGAGCTCACATGCAGGATGTGAAAGCAATGGCCTTCTGCTGCTGCTGCTGCTCCCGAGCACCTGGTCTACTCAGGCATTTGCAATCTCAGATCAAAGAGGATCAAGATTGGTAGCCATAGATCGACTTCTCCTCCATAAATCTATCCAAGCCCCTTTTAAAGCTATCCAGGTGAGTGGCCATCACCACCTCCTGTGGCAGCATATCCCAAACACCAATCACACGTTGCGTGAAGAAGTGTATTAGTCCTAATTCTTCCCCCCAGCATTTTCAATGGATGCCCCCTGGTTCTAGTATTGTGAGAAAGAGAGAAAAATGTCTCTCTGTCAACATTTTCTACCCCATGCATAATTTTATAGACTTCAATCATATCCCCCCTCAGACGTCTCCTCTTCAAACTAAAGAGTCCCAAACACTGCAGCCTCTCCTCATTAGGAAGGTGCTCCAGTCCCTCAATTGTTGTGGGCAGATACTCTACGTGCCCAACAGGGTACAAAGTTCCCCACGCATGCTTCTCTCTTTGACAGCAAGCATGACTGTCATATAGATCTACAACAATGTGTTCATTATTGCCCGGCCGTTGCAGGGAGCTTCCTTTTCCTTTTGCGTGTTGCACATGCGCAGATACACAGGTGCAGCCGATAGGATTGAGGGACAATCGGCGTGGCTGCAGGGGTTCATTCCTGAATGCCTGCGCAGTTACGCATGTGTTGCAGGAAATAAAAAGAGAGAAGCATCCCCATGCGAAGGAGCGAAAGCAACCTGGATTGTTTCCTTGGGCTCCAATCGCTGCCTGAATGGGTGAAGGGCAGACATGCGAATAGGAAAAAGGAAAACTGGTTCCTTTATGATGACTGCAACCTGCTATGCATCTGCTGTGCGGAATCCACCTCTGTCCAAGACTTCACTAACTTCTCAGTGAAGTTTACTTCCCTTTCCTTTTTAGCGTCTCTCTCCCTCCCAGGGGCGTAATGAGGCATCCCTGGGCAAACTGTAGCCCTGGGCAAAACCTGAGTTGGATGCCCCACCCCATGGGCGGCCACTCCACCACGACCAATTTTCTTTTTGCACCAGGACATTGGTGCCTGCAGGGGGTGCCTTTTTATACATATCAGCACCATAATTTCAGCGTATCATCAGGAGACTGTCCTTATGATACCCCCCAAGTTTGGTGAGGTTTGGTTCAAGGAGTCCAAAGTTATGGACTCCCAAAGGAGGTGCCCCATCCCCCATTGTTTCAATTGGGAGCTAATAGGAGATGGGGGCTACAGTTTTGAGGGTCCATAACTTTGGACTCCCTGAACCAAACCTCACCAAACTGGGTGGGTAGCATAAGAACAGTCTCCTGATGATACGCTGAAAATTTGGTGCCGCTAGCCTAAAAACTGCGCCCTCTGCAGGCCAAAAATGGAAAACCACTAAAATACCCAAAAACGAACCCAGCATTTTGATGCCCCCCACAAGGTGATGCCCTGGGCAGCTGCCCACCTTGCCCAATGGGCATTACGCCAGTGCTCCCTCCCGTCTCCTGATATCCTCTTCAAGTTTTTCACCTGATCCTTCTGAGGCTCAGCCCCTCCCAGTCTGAGGAGGAGAGGTCTATCAGCAGCTACTTGCCACGTTCATAAAGGGCAGCTCCGCATTCAGCTGCAAACTCAACCTCTGAATCCCAGTGCCGGGAGGCCACGTCAGTGGAAGGCCTCCACGACCTGCTGTCATTCCTCCGGAGCAGGGGTCTTCAAACTACGCCCCTCCAGATGTTCATAGACTACAATTCCCATGAGCCCTACCACTTGGCCGTGCTGGCAGGGGCTGATGGGAACTGTAGTCTATGAACATCTGGAGGGCCATAGTTTGAAGACCCCTGCTCCAGAGGGACTGATTGGCCACTGTGTGAGAGAGGACGCTGGTTTGGACAGATCACTGGTCTGGTCCAGCAGGGCTCTTCTGAGGTTCTTAAGAGCTACCTTCTCAGACCATAATAAACCTTGACCTGGCTGAGTGGCTTCTTCTCCATTTCCCTCACAAGCAACATTTGTTTCTGGGCCAAAATAAAGACTGCGGCATCATGTACAGCCCTGTGCTCCCAGTTTCATACAGGGAGCCAGCATGGTGTAGTGGTTAAGAGCAGGTGCACTCCAATCCGTCCTCCCACCTCCCGCCAAGTCGCCTGCCCAAGCCGCCTGCCACCAAGCCCCTTTCCCCTGCCGGCCTGGAGGCGTGCTCCTGCCCTCCACGGGCCCTGGGGAGGGCAGGAGCCGGCCTGCAGGGAGGCCAGGGTAGGCGCAGGGCTCGGTGGAGGGCAGCCCAGTAGCCAGCCTGCTGCTGGAGTGCCCCCGAGCCCCGCCCTTTCCCAGCCTCCCTGCTGGCTTCTGTAAGTGGGGCGCAGGGAGCCGGGTGGGGCACAGGGAGCTGGTCATGCCCCCAGGTGCCATTTAGGCCCGGTACGCCACTGTTGGCCACAGATGCAGACGAAACAGTAGGAGCAAAAACTACCAGAGCACAGCCATACAGCCTGAAAAACCCACAATAGTTCGACGTGGCCCTTTCCCTGTGCCCTCCCCTCAGTTGGAAGGGGCGTGTCCCTTCTGCTTGGATCAGCATCTCATTCCAAAAATTTAAGAGTGGTTCCCCAGATCAAAAGAACATCTTTTGATGAAATAAATACCATCTTTATAGTTGGGAAAGGACACGTGGGCTTTCCCCACTCACCTTCGGCTGCGCGCCGCTCTTGCGCCCCCTCAGCGCGCGTCATTCCTGGCGGGGTCATCAAAAGGTGCCGTTCCTTCAGTGCCAGGAATGATGCGCGCTGAGGGGGCGCAAGAGCGGCAGCGTCGGGGCGGCTGCGTGGTTGCCGCCCTTGCAAGTGGGGATCGCCGCTGGACCCCGCGCTACTTTCCCGGAGTAGCGCGCAGCAGAAGGTAAGTGGGGAAAGCCCCATGGAAAACGCACCAACAGTAACTGTGGCTGTCACATTTCGAGTTCCCGTCCAGAAATCCACCTGCTGCACCCTACCTCTTTTTTGGCGGGGTGTGTGTGTGTGTGTTCACTCCGGGTCGCAGTTCAGTGGGTGCTACATGCCTTTTGGGACAGATCTTGCTGCTTCTACTACCCATGAAAGCCAGAACTGATACAAAATATTTGAAAGCCAGAAATATATTTTAATTGCTGGGTTATTAGGGGACTTTGACTCACGGGCCACCACCCCCCCCCCCCACCAGCTTTGAAGGACATGAAAGGCAGAACATAAAAGGCAAAAACCATGATGTGAATTAATGAACTGCAGAGCATGCATTGATATTCTTGGGTCATTATGACTGAAGGTTGCAATGTGGAGCGACAAAGCCAAAATCTGGATCTGAGTCTGGTTGCCTCTTAGAGGCTAAGTTTTTTGGGGTATGAGCTTTTAAGAGTCAAAATTCCTTTTTGTCAGAGCTTTGACTCTTGAAAGCTTATACCCCTAAAATCTTGTTGGTTTCTAAGATACCACTGGACTCGAACCTAGATGTTCTTCTGCATTCTAACATGGCTACCTCATGAAACTATCTTCAAGGAAAAAATCCAAGGACTTGTATGGTCGAAGGCTTTCATGGCCGGAATCACTGGGGTCAGTGGTGGGATCCAAAAATTTTAGTAACAGGTTCCCATGGTGGTGGGATTCAAACTGTGGCGTAGCGCCAATGGGGCTGGGCGAGGCATGACGGGGGCGTGGCCGGGCATTCCGGGGGCGGGGTATGCCTGGGCGGGGCTGTGGCAAGGATGCAGCCACTGTGCCGGTCCTTGGGCGGTAAACAAATGCACGCAGGCGCAGGCTGCCACGCACGCCGGTGCACCTCCTGCTAGACTGCTTCAAGTTCGGCGCGCTACTGCTGAGAGGAGGGACGTAACTAAGGCAAAAATCACATGGCAAAATCCCCAATTAGTAACCCCCTCTCGGCACACACAAATACTTAGTAACCTACTCTCAGGAACCTGTGAGAACCTGCTGGATCCCACCTCTGACTGGGGTGCTGCATCTGAAGATGCCAGCCACAGTTGCAGGAGAAACGTCAGGAGAGAATGCTGCTAGAACACGGCCATACAGCCCGGAAACCACACAGCACCCCATCCAAGGTCTTATTTACCGGAAGAGGGGTAAATACTGTTTCTGTGGGCTCCAATGTGAGCATATACTTGACCATGCAAAGTTATTTTTCCTCAAGCTTTTCTGGGCTGTTTTCTTGCAGAGGGTACCTGGTCACAGCCTTTGATGGCACTTTGATGGCTCCTAATATGGCGAAGGACACTTAGGGTGGCAAAAAAAGGGAGACAATTAAGGCAGCAGAATTTGGGGGACAGGAATTGTGTGCTGTTTTGCTTGGAGAGGAAAGGAGCAAGTGTCATCTTTTGTTTTATTTATTTTATTAAATGTACACCCCACCCATTCCCAACCAAAGTCAGGCTCAGGGCGGGCCTTCAAGAATTTAAAACATAAATAACAGAACAAATAATACAATAAAACTTTATAGTAGGCTAATACTAATACTAAAACCTAAACTTGAATCTACAGATGGCAGACAGTAAAACAGCAGCACCCAGCCTACAATGTGTGTCTCCCCATTTCGCACATAGTCCTTTTACCTAAGAATTTCCAAATTAGTATAAGATTAGGATATCCTAATCAGGATTGGGTCCGGTTCATACTGGGATCAAAGAGGAGCTGGGATTGCTACCTGTAGGCAGGCAACAACTGGCTACCTCTGGTCATCTCTTGCTTTGAAAACCCTACAAAAGCAGCATAGTCCAATATTATCCCGTCAAGGGAGACAGTAGAACATCCATTGATCAGGGAAATGGGAAGTGCAAGGCAATGCAAGAAGGCCAAATTTAATTTCTGCCAGATGATCTCGATCAGGGGTGTCCAACTCTGGCCCTCCAGATGTTCATGGACTACAATTCCCATCAGCCCATGCCAGCATCTAGATCACCCCTGATCTAGAGAATTGGGGGGGCACCCTAAATGCAAAACCTGAACGAGCAATACTGTGACGGGGAGACAGTAACACCCCCCTCCACCCGTAGCCTCATTCCGGGAGCTCACACCCAGTTCATTCATAGCGAGCAGTGTAAAGAAGGAGGATGAATTCCTAGAACAAGCACAACACAATCCATCAGCAAACGCAGAACATGTCTAAACGTCATTCTCCCTTACCCTTAATGGTCATAGCAGAAGTCCTAGCTTCTCTTTCCATTTTTGTTTTTGAGCCGATGACTTTCACAATATTGTGTGTTGCAGCAACAGTATCTTTCCTATTTGAGGGCCTTCAGGAAAATGCTGTAGCCCATTTAATTGAATCACCAGGGATGGTTTGTTGTTTAAGGAATTCCCCTCTGCCAAAGGTGTTGCATATCTACTACTGGCATTTGTAATCTGCATGGTCTAACATGTGGACAGCGCTCCCATGTTCATACAGCTAAGGGTCGCTGTGGATCTCAACTGCCAACAGACTACTGTAAACGGTCCAGCCCTTGATGTCGTTCCATGGCATCAGACCATAAAGACAGCCATACTGGATCCAACCAATGGTTCTTGTAGTTCAGCATTCTGTTTCCAGGGGTATCCAGCTAGATCAGGGGTGGGCAATTATTTTTTCCATGGGGCCGCATAACAAACAGAAAATATTGTGGAGGGCCGGGCCAAAAGGCAGGGGGGCGAGGCGCTTTTGAAAGCCCCGCAGAAGCCGGCAGCCAAGGCAACCGGCTTCTGCGGGGCTTTCAAAGGCGCCTCCCTCCCCAGCAAGGCAGGGGGGCCAGTCAGGGTCATCCGGCAGGCCGGATGTGGCCCGCAGGCCGTATAATGCCCAGGTCTGAGCTAGATACTTAAGAAGGCTCATAGGCAGACCCGTGGTCAGCTGTCCCCATGCTGATAGATCCCTGGCAGCTGGGAGTTGTGGGTTTTCCAAGCTGCGTGTCCATGGTCTGGTAGTTTTTGCTCCTAGCATTTTGCCCGCATCACTGGTTGGCATCTTCCGAGGCCTGTCACGATAATATGTGCCATGGAAAGAAACACCGCAACATGTGATAAGCTGTGTGACGTCCCTCTGAAGATGCCGGTTCGCTAGATTGGAATCCACCTGCTCTTAACCACTATACCACGCCGGGAAGACACAAACATTATTTCCAGTTTCCCCACAGTTGGCTGCAACTGATCCCCCAGACTCAAAGCCCTTCACGGCCTTGTATCTGCAAAACTGTCTCACCCGCTGCGCTCCAACAGGCCAGCTTCACCCAACTTCTGCAGATGCCAGCTTGCAAATGGACAACATCAGCAACTGCCCAGAGAGGAGTCTTCTTTGTTGTGGCCCCTGCCTGAGGAGGAGAAGAAGAGTTTGGATGAATACCCCACCTTTCTCACCTGTAAGGAGTCTCAAGGCGGCTGACAAACTTCTTTTCCCTTCCTTTCTCCAAAGCAGACACCTTGTGAGGCAGGTGGGGCGGAAAGAGTTCTGAGAGAACTGTGACTAGCCCAAGGACAACCCAGCAGGCTTCGTGGGTAGGAGCAGAGATACAAATCCAGTTCACCCTATAAGAGTCCGCTGCTCGTGTGGAGGAGTGGGGAAGCAAATCTGGTTCTCCAAATTAGAGTTCGCTGCTCTTAACCCCTACACCGCACGGCCAGGAAGGTTTCCTCAAACTATGCAAGACTAAATTGTTCAGGAGGGATTTTTCTCCGCGGAGAACAGGGTAGCATTGAACAATATGATTCACAGATTGACTGGGATAAGTTAGGGGGCACTGTGGTTTGTACCATTGTGCACAGTTTGTGGTGAGTTGGTTCCCATTGTGCAATTTTGCGTCATTCCGTGTGTCGTGTTAACGCTTATGCTTTGCTTCAGTTCTGCCTTTTTAGACCTCTGATCGGATTTGTAACCCCGATCCTATTGAATCGCGTATTGAACATCCTGTCCTGTTGATTGTATCGATTCACTTGTGTAGCCCGCCTCGAGTCCTAGGGAGAAACGTGGACTATGAGTAACAAATAATATTTTTTTTTAGAAAAATAAAACCACTGGACAAGCCTTCCACAATTCACACAGCCCAGGATGACACCACTGAACGATCCCGAATGGTTTAACCTGGAAGTCGGGTCATCTGAACGGGGCACACGTGAGCCCCATAGGGAACAAAAGAAACACAGAGCCGGAGGGGGCCTCAAAGATCATCCAGTCCAACCCCTGGACACAGCAGGAAATCCACAACTACCTTCCCAGTAACACTTCCCATTGACCTCTGTATTGTGCCCAGAGGCAGGCAGAAATCCTCTGGCATCCTTCGGCAATCAACTTAACCTGCCCCGAGTTGTAAAACTCATGCATTTACTCCCTGTTGTCGTTTATGGCTTTTCAACGCGCAACTCCATAAACAGGGAGGTTCCCTTTGTGCCAGAAAAGGACATGCTCAGAGGCGCCACAGGACGGGTTGCCAATCTTCAGAGGAGACCAGACATCTCCCCCTGACGTCGCAAATAATCATCTGACAAGTAACGTCACAAATAAATTATCCCCCCAATAGTGGAACAACAGCCACACAACCCGAAAAGTAGACCCACAATTCCCAAATAATTCTCTCTCCCTGGGAGCAAAACAGCTCCCTGGGACCGAATGGCAGACACCAGGGCCCACCCCCAAATCTTCAAGTGGGAAACTCCCACAAGGTCCGTTGGGCGGTGGGGCGGGGGGGGGGGGGGGGGAACACATTTGGTCAAGGGTTCAAAACTGACTTGTATGTCCATTTGTATTATTTGTGGAAATGTGTTTGTAATGTAGGCTATAAACAGCCCCATCTGTGTTGTTGTTTTTAACTGGATGGATGGATGGATAGATAGATAGATAGATAGATAGATAGATAGATAGATAGATAGATAGATAGATAGATAGATAGATAGATAGATAGATAGATAGATAGATACACACAGACACACACATCCATCCATCCACACACACACACACACACACACATACCGGTATACTGAATCTTTTTACTCATAATAGTGAAGTCTCTGCCCCTCTTTGGTTTGCTTTACTGCATGTATCCCCTGTGCGGACAGAAACGGGCTGTGCGCTTTGCACGCGCTCAGAGGCACTGTGCCCCTTTGGGGTTTTTTTTTGGGGGGGGGGTTGGAGGGGCTGGGGCCGCTAGGCAGGCAGGCAGGCAGGCAGGCAGGCAGGCAGCGGACCGGGAGCTCTTCCCGGGCCGGCTTCGTCGGGGGGGGGGGGGCTGCGTTTGGGGGGCGCCTGCCGCGGGAGCGCGCCTGCCGGCGGGCACCAGCACCACGGCGCGCCCTTGCCGGACGCTGCTTCTTGGCACTGGCCCGCCGCGGGTGGCTGGGCTGGCGGCGGCGGCGGCGGCGGAGCGGAGGACCGACCGGGCGGGCGGGGTGGGCGGGCTGGGGCTCCCGGGCCCCGAGAGGGGAAGCCCCCTGCCGGCCCCGCCCGGAGAATGCCGGCGGCGCCCGAAAGCACAGCCCGGTAAGGCGCCCCTCTCCCGCCGGGCCAACGGGACTGGGGGGCCGGGGAGGGGGGGATCCCGAGCCTGCGGGGAGGGGGGCTGCGGCCTCGGGAGCGGGGAAACTACGCCGGGGGCGCATTCACACGAGACGCGCGTCCCCCCCAGAAGCGGGCGGGTCGGGCGCCCTTTGTTGGAGAGGGTTCGGGGGTCCCGTGTTGAACTCAGCGGGGGCCAAGCCCCGACACGTGTCCTGGGCGGGGGGGGGGGGGGGGGGCGGTTGGTGCGCGCCCGGCAGGCCAGATGCGAAGTTCTGGGGTGGGCTGCAATGCCGGGCTTCCCCTTCTCTCCGGCTTAAGGGCGCGATCCCTAAGAGCTCCCGGGCGACGTGCGTGCGTGCGTGCGTGTGTGTGTGAGTGTGAGATGCCCCTTCCTGCTCGTGCCCGTGGGTTATTTGTACACAAACGCTGCCATGTGCAGGCCAGGCGGTGCCCCCCCCCCCCCGCCTTGGGGTTGCCGCTGTTGCTGAACCCCCCACCTCCCCCCCCGCCCCGGCCCAGCCGCTCTGCAGACCCCTCCCCGGCGCGCGATGGGTGTGCGCAGAGGCATGCCAGGCTGCCCAAACAGCTCTGCGCCCCACAACCCCGACCCCCCAACCCCCCAACCCCCCCCCCCCGTCGCAGGGGTTCTCCTACAAAGGTGGGACTTCGGGGAAGGACCCTGCAGCAGCAGCAGCAGCGGCAGCAGGCAGGTTATGCAAGTTAAGAAGTGGGGGGGGGAGGGGGAGAGCAGCACTCAGCTGGCAGCTTGGGGGGCATCCCTGAAAGGCGGCACTGGGGCGTGACAGTTGTGAAACCCAACCCCCCCCCCCCCCCCCCCCGGAAATACCCCTGCCCCATGCCGGACTCAAATGCATGGCTGTTCGTTTTGGAGCTTGTGCCCAGAGGAGTGGGTGCCCGGGCAGGGGGGCGCCGCAGGGGGGCATCCCATTGGCACGCACTGGCACCGTGGCACTGGCACCGCTCCCTTTGGCTTGAGGGAGCCGCTTGTTTTTCTCAGGAGCCGCCTGGGCGCTGGGGCTGGGCATCTTCCGCAGAGCCGGGCTCTCCTGCTTTCCCAGCAACACCAGAGGAGGAGGAGGAGGAGGAGGAGGAGGAGGAGGAGGAGGAAGATCGTGTGCTGCATTGCAAACCAAGCCAAGCCCTTGGCACTGCCAGGGGAGAGCAAGAGGCAGAAGTCTTTTTTGGGGGGGGGGGGAGGGTGCTCATGTGGCACCAGCCCCCTTTGCCCTGGCAGCGCCCCAAACCCAGAGCCATCCTGTTGGTCTCCCTCCGGGCAGTGTTGGGTGGCACGGGCTGGGAGGCTCTTCTGGGGAAACGGCTTGGGGATCCCTGCCTGCCCACTGTGCCAGCGCGTGAACGGAGCGGCGCGGGTGCCTGCTGCTTTGCGGCTCAGCAGTGAGTAGCTGCGGGCATGGGAGGCAATCGGTTAGCAGTGGCAAATGGGATGCTTGGAACTGTGACCCATCTCTGCCGGGGCTCCTGTGGATTTGTCAGTGAGCTTACAACTGTGCTGGTGCGTGGGGCTTTCCGGTGTGGTGTGGTGGTTAAGAGCAGGTGCGCTCTAATCTGGAGAACCGGGCTTGATTCCCCGCTCTGCCACTTGAGCTGTGGAGGCTTCTCTGGGGAACCAGATTAGCGTGTGCACTCCGACACATGCCAGTTGGGTGACCTTCGGAACTCTCTCAGCCCTGCCTACCTCACTGGGTGTTTGTTGTGAGGGGGGAAGGGAAGGGAGATTGTCAGCCCCTTTGAGTCTTAGACAGGAGGGAAAGGGGAGATATGACTCCAAACTCCTCCTCCTTCTTGCAAGGGAGCCAGTGTACTGGTTAGGAACACCAAACCCTAATCTGGAGAACCGGGTTTGATTCGCCACTCTTCCATACGAGTGACAGACTCTAAGAACCGGGTTTGATTCGCCACTCCTCCTTCACATGATCAGCGGACTCTAATCTGGAGCACCGGATTTGATTCCCCACTTGTCCACACGAAGCCGGCTGGGAGACTTTGGACCGTCCCGGTTCTCTCAGAACTCTCTCAGTCCCACCTACCTCGCAAGGCGTCTGTTGTGGGGAAGGGCAGATGATTGCAGGCTGCTTTGAGACTCCTTAATGGTGGAGAAAAGCAGGGTGTCAAAACCAACTCTTCTCCCTCTTGATTTGAGTCCAGTGGGATCTTAGAGGCCAGTGGGTTTGGGGGGGGGGGAGGCATGCTTTTTCGAGAATCTGTGCTCAGATCCTAGTTGGAACAGAGATCCCGGAGTCCTCACATTGCAGTCAGAAGGTGGGAGGGTTACAAAAAAACAGGAGTCAGGATGCAGAGGTATGGTGCAAAATGGAATTGTCTCTGTCTCCTCACTCCTTTCTTTGCAACACCCCCCCCCCCTTTTTGACTGGGATATAAGGACTTGGGGAATCTCCGTTCTGACTGGTATCTGCCAGAGGGAGCGTTGGCTCTTGCAAGCTCAAACCCTGAAAATCTGTGACTGTTGTGTTTTTTTTTTCCGGCCTGTGTGGTAGTTTTAGCTGCTGGTGTTTCACCTGCATCTTCGGAGGCATGTCACGGTTGGAAGTGTCTCTTTCAGTGGCACAGTGCTCTGCATTCAACAACACACTCAAAAATCTTGTTGGCTGGACTCAAATCTAGCATTTCTACAGCAGACTGACAAGGCTACCCCCTGATCGTACCCCCCCTCCTTTGCTGTTTTCTTAGTGTGAGCTTTCCCCCCCCCTCACCACGTGGGCACCTTTCCATTGTCCCACAGTGAAAGCCACATTACAAATTGGACTACATGGCTTCCCCTTGGAGGGAGGGGTCTGGTTTCATTGACCCTGCTCTGTCCAATCATCTGGGGCTTGTTGCTTTCATCCTGTATGCCAGCCAGGGGGCTTGTTACTTCTCTCTCTCTCCCCCACCCCCCAAGCTTAACACTAAAAGAAATCTGTCACTCTTGTGACCATAAAGTCCCTGGCATTGGATCACCACATGGCAAGCACAGTGCTTTGTTTTCTGGGGAAACTAGGAACATAGAGTGTTGTGGGTTTTCCACAGAGGCGAATCTACAAGGGGGACAGGGGGTGCGCGGTGCATCGGGCACGCACCTAGGGGCGTGCACAAAAATTTAGGTTTGTGGGTTTTTTGTTTTTTTGTGTGTTTTTTCAGTTTGGGGCCTGCAGGTGGTGCAGTTTTTAGGTTTGGTTCAGGGGGTCAAAAGTTATGGACTCCCAAAGGGGGTGCCCCCATTGTTTCCAATGGGAGCGAATAGGAGATGGTGGCTGCACATTTGAGTGTCCATAACTTTGGACTCCCTGAACCAAACTTTACCAAACCTGGGTGGTATCATCAGGAGAGTCTCCTAAAGATACCCTGATTTTGTGGTGCTGCTAGCCTAAAAACTGCACCCCCTGCAGGCAAAAAACTGAAAAAACACTGAAAAATACAAAAAACACAAACGAACCGGGGGGGGGGGGGGCAGGGTGGCGCAAAACTCAGATTTTGCACCGGGCTCCATTTTCCCTTGCTACACCTCTGGTTTTCTGGGTTGTCTGGTCGTATTCCATTAGCATTTTCTCCTGACGTTTCGCCTGCGTCTGTGGCTGGCATCTTCAGAGGATCTGATGGTAGTAAAGCAAGTGGAGTATGTATACCTGTGGAATGTCCAGGGTGGGAGAATGCTACTGGAACATGGCCATACAACCCGGAAAACCCACAGCATCTTAATGATTCTGGTCGTGAAAGCCTTCAACAATACATCGGAATATAGAGCTGGAAGAGACCTTGAGGTTCATATAGTAGTCCAACCCGCACAGGGACTTCAGTGGTGAATGGGTGAAAAGTATACAGATAAGTAAAATAAAAACTCCAGCATAGTGCAGGAAATTCACAATTAACTTCCTCCCTGCCCCCCATTCCCCCAATGACTCCTGCTCTAACCCCACAGCAAGGCAAAAAATAAAATAAACAAATAAATACCCCAACCCTGCTGAATCCCTGGCCAATCTGGCTTGGAGCAAAATTGCCCTGATAATGTAGCTATTCTGCTAAAAGGTTTTTAAAAAACGGGTCTGTCATCCCAAGGACGCCTGCTGCCCTATTAGGGAGTCCTTTTTAATGTCGTGGGCCCGGTTTTTTGGGGGGGGGGGGTTATACTAAAGATGGAGCTGACTCTATTTTAGTTCATTGTATTTTAGTTTTTGTAGCTGTGGGATCTGTTATTTGGGAGTTATTTATTGTATTGTTTCTTGTATTGTAAATCCTATAGAGCTAGCATTAGGCATAGTTAGAGTTGTTTCAGTTTTAGTTTAGTGATATTATGCTGTATTTTTTTAGATTAGCTACTAGACTAGGCTTGTGGTACCAATGTGGCTGTAGATCAGTTGAGGACTAGTATTCGGTCAATGTGTTTTCTGTAGTCTTGGGCTACAGAAGGGGAAAATCGCCATCTATGCTTATCACGTCTTTGTTCATTATGTCTGCTGCTGCGATCATTGTTGCCTTATAGCTTATGATGTTATGATTATTGATGTTCTTGTTTATAATGCTATGTTATGTTCATTGAATATGCTGCCACAGGAGGTGGTGATGGCCACTAACCTGGATGGCTTTAAAAAGGGCTTGGACAGATTTATGGAGGAGAAGTCGATCTATGGCTACCAGTCTTGATCTGCCTTGATCTGAGATTGCAAATGCCTTAGCAGACCAAGTGCTCAAGAGCAGCAGCAGCAGAAGGCCATTGCTTTCACCTCCTGCATGTGAGCTCCCAAAGGCACCTGGTGGGCCACTGCGAGTAGCAGAGTGCTGGACTAGATGGACTCTGGTCTGATCCAGCAGGCCAGTTCTTATGTTCTTATGTTCTTATTGATCCTATGTTTATTGAGGCTATATTTATTGATATTTTGTTGCTTGAGGTTATGATTATTGATGTTCGCTATTATGCTGTTGTTGTTCACTGCCCTGAGCCCTTCAGGGGAGGGCGGTATACAAATCGAATAATACAATACAACACAACAGAAAACAGACAACAGACAACAGACAACAGAAAACAACTCCGCTACAACTTTTATGAGACAGCCTGTCAAGTACTTGAAGATGGTTATCATGTCCCAGGGGACTGCAACCTGTGGCTCTCCAATTGGCCATGCTGGCAGGGGCTGATGGGATTTGTAGTCCATGAACATCTGGAGAGCCACAGGCTGCAGACCCCTGTGACATATCCCCTCTCTCTATTATCTTCTTTCCGGGCTAAAATTATTATGGGCATCTTCCAAAGAATGGGAATGTCAGCTGGCTGCAGTGAGCATGTATGACTGGGACCGTTCACGTGCCTCTAAGATCGTAGCAACCCTTATGAGCCTAGACTAGATCAGTCTCGACAGAGCTCTGTTTTATTTATTTATTAAAACATTTATTCCTCATCTTTCTTACTTATGGAGCGCAAGGCGGTTTACACCCCAAGGTAAAACACAAAGGATAAAAGACATTAAAAAACACAATACCAAAAGTTAAAATCACAACTTAGGTCTGTTCTTTAACTTAACGAGCCCTAAATAAAACTGCCTTCTAAAGATCAGAAGTGAAGAAGCCAAACTAAGCAGGATCGATATTTGGATGGGAGACCACCAAGGAAGACCAGGATTGCTGTGCCGAGGCAGGCAATGGCAAACCACCTCCGTTTGTCTCTGCTTTGACCTGGATAGCCCAGGCTAGCCTGGTGTCATCAGATCTCAGAAGCTGAGCGTGGTCAGCCCTAGTTAGTACTTGGATGGGAAACCGCCAAGGAAGTCCAGGGTTGCTGTTCAGAGGCGGGCAGTGGCAAACCACCTCTTTGTCTCTGCCCTGACCTGGATGGCCCAAAGTATCCTGATCATGTCAGATTTCAGAAGCTACGCAGGGTCAGACCTAGTTAGTACTTGGATGGGAGACCACCAAGGAAGACCAGGGTTGCTGTGCAGAGGCAAACCATCTCTGTTTGTCTCATGCTATGACCTAGATGACCCAGGCTAGCTTGATCTCATCAGCTCTTGGAAGTATTTATTTATTTATTTATTTATTTATTTATACTTTCAACTTCTATACCGCCCCGTCCCCGAGTATGATGAGTACTGGGATGAGAGACCACCAAAGAAGTCCAGGGTTGCTGTACAGAGGCAGACAATGGCAAACTGTTTTTTTTTTAGTTCTTGGAAGTATGATGAGTACTTGGATGAGAAGTCGAGGGTTGCTGTGCAGAGGAAAGCAACAGCCCACTGCTTCTGCTCATCTCTTCCCTTGAAAAACCCAGGGGGTAGAACTTCATGGGGTTGCACTGACTTGGTCGTGACTCAATGGCACCCTTTATCCGAACAGCCGCTGGAGCCTGTGCAGCTGTGGCCTCCCCAGCCTCAGTTTCCCCAGCTGTGATGTGTCCTTTTGAACTTTCTCCTTGCGGTAAGACCAGATGTGGAACGAAGTAAGGCACATCTATGCAAACTTAGGAATTCTGGGGCTACTAAATGAATAATAGAATCACAGTCCCCTTCCACACACGCAAAATAATGCATTTTCAAACCACTTTCACAACTGTTTGCAAGTGGATTTTGCTATTCCGCACAGCTTCAAAGAGCACTGAAAGCAGTTTGAAAGTGCATTATTCTGCATGTGCGGAATGAGCCTTAGAGTGGGAAGAGATATGGGCAGTGTTGCCACAGTACAATTTGTCGCAGAGTCCGGGGAAGCTGGTGGGGAAGAAGAAGAGGAGTTTGGATTTATATCCCCCCTTTCTCTCCTGCAGGAGACTCAAAGGGGCTGACAATCTCCTTGCCCTTCCCCTCTCGCAACAAACACCTTGTGAGGTGGGTGGGGCCGAGAGAGCTCCGAGAAGCTGTGACTAGCCCAAGGTCACCCAGCTAGCGTGTGTGGGAGTGGACAGGCTAATCTGAATCCCCCAGATAAGCCTCCACAGCTCAGGCGGCAGAGCTGGGAATCAAACCCGGTTCCTCCAGATTAGAATGCACCTGCTCTTAACCACTACGCCATTGGGGGCAGGCTCCAGAGGTGGGACTGCTCAAGAGTATGACTGGGATGGGAGACGGCCCAGGCAGCAAGCCCGAAGGCTGGTGGGGAGGGTGCAAGAAGGCCTTTCCGCCTGCTAGCCAAGGCAAGGAGGATTGGCCTAGCATGCAGAAGCTAGGCACTTGAGCTCCTTGAGGCCTCCTCCAGGGGGTGGGAGGCTTCGGGGGCATGGTTTATGGGTGATTGGGGGGGGTGAGGGGAGAGGATAAGAGGCTGTTGGGCTTGGAAGACTGTGGAGGAGAAGGGTGCACTGGCAGCAGGACAGCCAGCGAGGTATAGTGGTTAAGAGCTGGTGGACTCTAATCTGGGGAACCAGGTTTGATTCCCCACTCCTCCGCATGAGCTGCTGCTGATTTGTTTCCCCTCTCCTACTTTCCTGCTGGGTGATCTTGGGCCAGTCACAGTTCTCTCGGAACTCTCTCGGCCCCACCTGCCTCCCAAGGTGTCTGGTGGGGAGAGGACGGGAAAAGGAGTTGATAAACCACCTTGGGTCTTCTTACAGGAGAAAAAAGGCAGGGTCTCAATCCAAATTCTTCTTCTTCTGGCGACACTGTGCCAGTGCTAAGGCTCTACAGAAATGGAGAAATCCACATTTGAGGCCAAAGGAAAGGCCCGATGGCCACCCCAGGGGGCAACCAGGGAGTAACCAGGTGGGGGCAACGTTGAGTAGTGCACCTGTAGGTCTGGCTCAATAAAAAGAGCAGACCAGAGCTAAGGGTATTTCTGCCTGGTGGCGGGACAGAGCGGTTGTGCCAGAGCTCATAAGAACATAAGAACAAGCCTGCTGGATCAGACCAGAGTCCATCTAGTCCAGCTCTCTGCTACTTGCAGTGGCCCACCAGGTGCCTTTGGGAGCTCACCTGCAGGATGTGAAAGCAGTGGCCGTCTGCTGCTGCTGCTCCCCCTAAACCTGGTCTGCTAAGGCATTTGCAATCTGAGATCAAGGAGGATCAAGATTGGTAGCCATAGATCGACTTCTCCTCCATAAATCTATCCAAGCCCCTTTTAAAGCTATCCAGGTTAGGGGCTATCACCACCTCCTGTGGCAGCATATTCCAAACACCAATCACACGTTGCGTGAAGAAGTGTTTCCTTTTATTAGTCCTAATTCTTCCCCCCAGCATTTTCAATGGATGCCTCCTGGTTCTAGCTCGATTGTTTGGCCTGTCTGTGGTGATGCACAGACTGGGGATCAGGCCCACTGGCACGGGTGGATTCCTACGTGTGAGAGAGGATCCAACCTAGTGGTTGGTCAATACAAGTCTGCTTGTGCCTGAAAGCATGGGACAAAAGTCTAACTCAGGGGTAGGGAACCTTTAACACTCAAAGAGCCATTTGGACCCATTTTCCACGGGAAAAGAAAACACTTGGAGCTGCAAATAATTTTTGACATTTAAAATAAAGATAACGCTATATATATATTGGGGTTTTTTTACCTTTTACTCCGCTCATTCTGAGAAGCGCATGGATGCGCAGGCGGGCAAGGATGAAGCTGGCAGCTCGGGAAGCTGGCGGCTCGGGAAAGCGCCCGCCCTGCTCCAACGGGGCGGGCGAGAGGGACAAGCCAGCATGATGCTTGGCCCAGCCGACCAGCGGGCAGTTGGTTTTAGCCTCCCGCCCTGCTGCCTGCAGGGTGGGCAAGGATGGGGCCGGCGGCTCAGCTCGTGGAGCCACAGTGCAAGGGCAGAAGAGCCGCATGCGGCTCTCGAGCCGCAGGTTCCCTACCCCTGGTCTAACTGCTCTCCAAAGTCACCCCCAGATAACATTTTTGTGCCTCAGCCAAGTGTCTCTTTTGTCTGACTGGAGACCGGTGCTTCTGGTTTGATTCCGGAAGTTTTGTAAGACATCAGAATTTCAGAATTATTTAGGCCTAATTGGGACTGAACATGTACAGGTGGCATTAAATATACATCTCCAAATGCAAGTACTTACTCAGTGTGAAATCTGGCATGCAAAATTTACAGTCCTTGACATTCTTAAAAGGCTTTTCTCCTTACTTTACATGATAAAAAGATAGTTTTTCAGCGTGCGAAATGGTCTTGGGAACTGCCAATTCCTTCCCCAGAAATTGGCACGCAAACCTGTGAAAAAGCTCTGAGTAGACTGTGATAAAACCTCTCAAAACTCATGCCAATGTGTTTTTTAAAAAAATATTTTCTGCATTGAAACCAGTAGGACTTTCTGTGTGTGAAAGCCTGGTGAGACGGAGGAATATTATGGGGTGTTTGTGAAGCAAGAACACAACAGATATGATACATATAGACAGTTGGCAGCATTCAGATAACTAAACCCTCCTTCCTTTCCGCTCCTTCCTTCCCATGAGCATGCAGCTGAGTGTAGTTTGTTAACTCCAAAGAAAGGAACTTTAACAATTTGCAGTCCTGTATACAAACTGGGATATCTTTTTTTTGGGATTTATATCCCCCCTTTCTCTCCTGCAGGAGACTCAAGGGGGTTTACAATCTCCTTGCCCTTCCCCCCTCACAACAAACACCCTGTGAGGTAGGTGGGGCTGAGAGAGCTCCGAAGAACTGTGACTAGCCCAAGGTCACCCAGCTGGCGTGTGTGGGAGTGTACAGGCTAATCTGAATTCCCCAGATAAGCCTCCACAGCTCAGGCGGCAGAGGTGGGAATCAAACCCGGTTCCTCCAGATTAGATACACGAGGTCTTAACCTCCTACGCCACTGCTGCTCCTGAAAGAGATTCTAAACTATTCTTTGATTGTAACCCTAATGCGAAGATAGGAAACACTGCAATTTGTTAAAATGCCAGTAAAAGGGACGTAGGGCAATCCCCCCCATTTATTTGGATATTTATCCCCTGCTTTTCTCCCCAATGGGAACCCAGAACAGGTAGCGGCATTGTTCTTGCCCCCCTCCATTTTTTCCCCATATCAGAACCCCCTGTGAGGTAGACCTGACTGGGACCTTGTGACTAGCCCAAAGTCACCCAACCATGAGAGCTCCCAATGTGAGCTCCCAATGGCACCTGGTGGGCCACTGCGAGTAGCAGAGAGCTGGACTAGATGGACTCTGGTCTGATCCAGCTGGCTCGTTCTTATGTTCTTATGTTCTTAACCAGCTTCCATAGCAGAGTGGGGAATTCAAATCTAATTCTCCCAGGCTGTAGTTTGGCCCTCTAGCCACCACATCAGGAAGCCTTCCATCTCAGCTCCATATGCTGACAAGAAAACCTGGCACGTTCTTCTCACAAAAGACTGGAGTTTTGTTAGTGTTGCCTGACTATGGTCAGTTTTCTGGATGTCTGAATCTAGCCACTTTTCTGGAACGTTGCGCAGTGGAAAGAAACAGGGCCTCTCTAAGACTGTGCTCTGAATAATGTAAAAAGTTTGGAGAAAAGTCTGGTGCTGATTGGACGGCCCTTTTAGATGTCACCACAGAACCTCCTCCAGATCATAGGCCCTTTCTGCACGGGCCAATAAACTCAGGCTAACCATGGGATAAAACCCAGTTGGGGGGAACGTCACACGGATCCCGCTCTTAACATGAGTCCACTCCGCATTTTCCCCTCAAACCCGGGTTTTTCAAGAATCGCGATTTGTGCGATTCTTTTGTTTTAATGCGCCTCGCAGCTGCTGCTTAGTGAACGGCTGGACAGGAGGCGTGCATTGCGGCTGCGCTTTCCTGTGTTTGTAGAACTCCCGGCTCCCATCTGCGGAGCCATGCAGCCGCTTCTGGGGGCGTGAGGCTTCAGCAAGGCTCTGGGGGTTCGTGTGTGCCTGCCTGCGTAGCTGCGCATTGGTGGGAAGTAAGTAAAAAAGAAAAGATGCACCTCTAAGAACATAAGAACATAAGAACAAGCCAGCTGGATCAGACCAGAGTCCATCTAGTCCAGCTCCTCTGAAATCTTCCCTCAATTAGCTGGGCCCACCAGGCGCCATTGGGAGCTCTGGGCTATGCAGAAGATGGAAACCAATAACCTTTCTGCGGCTGTTGCTCCCGAGCACCTGGACTGTTAAGGCCTTTGCAATCTCCGATCAAAGAGGATCAAGATTGGTATCCATAAATCGACTTCTCCTCCATAAATCTGTCCAAGCCCCTTTTAAAGCTATCCAGGTTAGTGGCCATCACCCCCTCCTGTGGCAGCATATTCCAAACACCAATCACACGTTGCGTGAAGAAGTGTTTCCTTTTATTATTATTATTTTTTCTGTGCGAAGGTATGTGCCCCGGCTGATGTGCTGGCTGTCCACGGGACGGCCAGCTGTGTGAATGGCCTAGGGCAGGGGTCTGCAACCTGCGGCTCTCCAGATGTTCATGGACTACAATTCCCATCAGGCTGATGGGAATTGTAGTCCATGAACATCTGGAATGCCATAGGTTTGAACATCTGGAATGCCATAGGTTTACAGCTCTGGTCCCCGCCTGGTGGAACGCTCTCCCTCCAGCTGTGCGGGCCCTGCGGGATCTCAACGAGTTCCGCAGGGCCTGCAAGACTGAGCTGTTCCGCCAGGCCTATGGGGAGGCTGGCCACTGATGCCCCCCCCCTGTTAACATCTGTGGACCCTGCCGTCCCTCCCCTCTTTTAGGGGATTGGTTAGTAGGTCGCCTCTTATTGTATTATTTATTGTATTTGATACTAATACGCTGCTTTTAATGGGGTTTTAATGATTCAAAGAGTATAGAGCCATTTTATTATGATTTATTTAATTATCTGAGATTTATTGATTTTATTTTGTGCTCTATTCGTATATTCATGTTCACCGCCCTGAGCCCTTCGGGGGAGGGCGGTATATAAATATAATAAATAAAAATAAATAAAATAAATAAGACTGGCAGAAACTCTCCAGGATCTTACATCTTAGACAACCTCACGTATTTCCTGGTCCATTTAACTGGAAATATCTGGGATAGAACCTGGGGCCTTCCGCATGCAAAGCTGATGTTGAGATTAGACAATTTGGAGGAGAACATTGAAGTCAGAATGAGAACAACCCGAATGCCATTGCATCACTTCTGGCATGAACCCAGGAGTGATGTCACCGAATTATGGCGGCACTCGTTCTACTAAAACGATGCTCGAGTGTTGTCCCCAAGCGACGATGTCCTTCCTGGGTTGGTGCCAGAAGTGATGTAATGGAGTCGTGGCCATTCTGTTTTCTGCCATCTCCCCGACTCTTCAGCTTGTTGGTAGCGCTTGGCAACCCCTGCGCAGGGCAAAATACAGACTTTTGTTGCTTTTCAACCTTCATGCCAAGAGCAGTCCTCTCTAGGCTAACACACACACACACACACACACACACACACACACGCCACTGGTGGGAGGTGGAGAGTAGGATTGCTACCTCCAGGATGGGGAACTCCTGGAGATTTGGGAGGCTGGAGAACACAGGAACCTCAGTGGGGTACAATGTCATAGAGTCCATCCTTTAAAGAAGGGGTGGTCAACTCTGGTGCTTCAGATGTTCATGGTCTACAATTCCCATCAGCCCCTGCTGGCATGGCCTATTGGTTGATGGGCCAAAAGGGGCTGATGGGAATTGTAGTCCACGAACATCTGAAGCGCCAGAGTTGGCCATTCCTTCTTTAAAGCATTCATGTTTTCTGGGAGAACGGATCTCTGTAGTCTGGAGACGAGCTATAATTCTGGTTGATCTCAAGATCACAAGCCGGAGGCTGGCCTGCCTTCTCCTTGAGTTACCCTTGCATGGTGGGAAAGGACTATTAGGTATCACCACTAGGCAAGAGCATCGGTTAAAATTATCTGGAAATTCAGGGTTTGGTTTTTTTAACCCAGAAATTTTCGGTAAAGCCGAATAAAGCCGACACCCATAAGCTTTATTTGGCTATTACTGAAAATATGTGGGTTTGAAAAACCAGAACCTGAAATCCTCCAGCTCTCCTCCCCAGGAGGGCTCAGGAAATGGCGAGGGGAGAATTGCCCCTGCTGGCACTTTCCAAGCCCCGGAGCGCTTGAAAGCATCCGCGGGAAGTAGATCTGCATGGAGATCTGGCTGCCACTCACCCCCACCAGTGCTTTCCAAACCATGCAGAGCATGGAGATCTCCCTCTCTATACCCTGCACCTGCTCCGCTGGCTTCCAAGTCCACCTGGACTTGGAAAATGGCAGAGGGGTTGAGGGAGGTTTAAAAACCCGAAGAAGCCAAATGTTATTCGGCTTTTCGTATACACCTTTGTAAAAAAAAAAAATCGGAAGTCATGGCCTGAGGCTGAGGAGCGGAGCAGCCTGTTGGCCTTGAGGCCATCTTTCCCTCATGCACAGGCCTGGTGTCAGTGTTTTAATTGTTGTTTTTATGGCACTTTCAGACATGCTGAATGCCACGCTTCCTTCTGTGTGCAGCAGTGGTGTGGAGTGTGCTGAAGCCGCTCCTCTTCATTAGTGATGTGGGCATAATATTGGATCTTCAGGATTGAGCGTAGGCACTTCTGTTGGAAGATGTCGAACCTGTTGTTGATACTTGTTGACACCTTCCAGGTCTCACTAGCATAAATGGCTGTCGGGATCATAAGGGAGGTGAATAGGTGGAGCTTGGTCTTCGGTGGTTGGTGAGCACCAGCTCTTGTTCATTCTCTGAAAAATGGCTGCAGCCTTCCCGATGCAGCATCTGACATCTGCCTCTGCATTCTGGGAGATCAAACTGTCCAAGTAGGTGAATCTCTCCACTTTCTGGAGAGAACCGGGTTTGATTCCCCACTCTGCCGCCTGAGCTGTGGAGGCTTATCTGGGGAATTCGTATTAGCCTGTGCACTCCCACACACGCCAGCTGGGTGACCTTGGGCTAGTCACAGCTTTCCGTAGCTCTCTCAGCCCCACCCACCTCACAGGGTGTTTGTTGTGAGGGAGGAAGGGCAAGGAGATTGTAAGGCCCTTTGAGTCCCCTGCAGGAGAGAAAGGGGGGATATACATCCAAACTCCTCCTCCTCCTCCTCCCAGGCTATTGTATTGCACTGGGTTAATCCCTGGGGGGGAGGCTGAAAATCGCCCCTGCTACCTCATGGCACCCCCCTCCCACTACCCAACGGTGCTCCCCTGCCCCCACACTTACCTTATTGAAACAGTGCAGGCTGGAGAAGCAGCCTGTTCCCTTCAGGCTGAAAATGGCCTGGTGGGAACTACATTTCCCAGGAGACCTTGCAAGTTCCAGGGTCTCATGAGAAGTGTAGTTCCCCCAGACCATTTTCAGCCGAAGGAACAGGCCGCTTTTCCAGGTTGACCTAAGGTAAGTGTGGCGGGGGCGGGCAGGGCGACACGGGAGGGGGACACAGAGTGTGCACTGGGCGCATTCTGGCCCAGCTATGCTTCTGTTGGATGGTATTATTCCAATCTCATTGAATGATATATGTCATGATTAATTAGGTAAGAAAATAAGGACATAAGAACATAAGAAAGAGCCTTGCTAGATCAGACCAGAGTCCATCTAGTCTAGCATTCTGCTACTCGCAGTGGCCCACCAGGTGCCTTTGGGAGCTCACAGGCAGGATGTGGAAGCATTTGTAATCTAAGATCAAGGAGGATCACGATTGGTAGCCATAGATCAGTGGTGGCGAACCTATGGCGCTCCACATGTTCATGGACTACAATATAAGTTTGAAAATAAATAAATAAAATTCCCATCAGCCCCTGCCAGCATGGCCAATTGGCCTTGCTGGCAGGGGCTGATGGGAATTGTAGTCCATGAACATCTGGAGTGCCATAGGTTTGCCACCACGGCCATAGATCGACTTCTCCTCCATCACCACCTCCTGTGGCAGCATATCACAAACACCAATCATGCGTTGCGTGAAGAAATGTTTCCTTTTATTAGTCCTAATTCTCCCCCCCCCCCCAGCAATTTCAATGGATGCCCCCTGGTTCTAGCATTGTGTACAGCAGGGATACCCAACCAGGTGCCCAGGGCACTGCCCAACTTCTTTCCTGGTGTTGCCAAGTATTTTTAGAACGTGGGTGTGGCCAGGTGAGCTCTTGCCCAATACAGTTTCTGATGGCCACTGGAAATCTGATTAGCTGTGCAAATTGGAATAATATTTTTACAGTGGCCGCTCCCATGCCAGTGTTGGTTTTATTCTCTCTCTCACTCCTGTTTCCCAGTGCGTTTGTAAAAAGTGCTTCTTTTGTCCCCTGTGCTTTGTGAGTGACTCTGCCTCTCATAGTCACCATTTTGGGGATGTGCCCCGGACGCGTAGGTATAAGGGGCCAGGGTGGGGACCGCTGCTGGGTCAGCCTCACCTGTCCAGGCCCCGTAGATGCCGCTCCCGGGAGTCCCTGACCGTCCCTGTCCCATCATAGCTATAAGGGGGTGGGGACCGATGCAAAAAAAATAACAAATCTCTTCTCCTTTCCTCCTGGCCCTCCAAGCAAAATGCTAGGTACGTGGGGTGGGGGTGGGGGGCAAGAGCAGGGGGCAGCGTGGGGGCCCATGGGGTGGGGGGGGCGGGATGGTGCTAACTTCATACTCTGATGATATACCCACCGAAAAAGTTTCTAAGCTGAAAAGCATTATAACCTGGGAACCCAGATTCCTTCCCTTCTTTGGATCTCTCTACATTACAGCGGTTCTGAACCTTTTTTTGCTTGCAAACTGCATGCCCCATATTGGCAAAACCCATTATGTAATTTTTTATGTACCAGGCAGGTGCCTTTCAGGGGATATTTGGGCTCCAGGTTGGGAACCTCTGCTGTAATAACTGAGATTGCTGCTTCTTCAGACAGGCAAGGGGGCTGTCTGTCACAGAAGTCTAGAAGGGAAATTTTTGTCATTGAAGGATTGGAGCACCTTCCTAATGAGAAGAGGCTGCAGCGTTTGGGACTCTTTAGTTTGGAGAGGAGACGTCTGAGGGGGGATAGGATTGAAGTCTATAAAATTATGCATGGGGTAGAAAATGTTGACAGGGAGAAATTTCTCTCTCTTTCTCACAATACTACAACCAGGGGGCATTCATTGAAAATGCTGGGGGGAAGAATTAGGACTAATAAAAGGAAACACTTCTTCACGCAACGTGCAATTGGTGTTTGGAATATGCTGCCACAGGAGGTGGTGATGGCCACTCACCTGGATAGCTTTAAAAGGGGCTTGGACAGATTTATGGAGGAGAAGTCGATCTATGGCTACCAATCTTGATCCTCCTTGATCTTAGATTGCAAATGCCTTAGCAGACCAGGTGCTCAGGAGCAGCAGCAGCAGCAGAAGGCCATTGCTTTCACCTCCTGCATGTGAGCTCCCAAAGGCACCTGGTGGGCCACTGCGAGTAGCAGAGTGCTGGACTAGATGGTCTGATCCAGCAGGCTAGTTCTTATGTTCTTATGTTCTTAAAGGGTATCTGGATTTCAGCGTGGGCACAAAATATCTTAGACGCTTGAAATGAAGAGTATTTGGTAGCTCTGTTCTGACCTCCAGTGACTTCTATCAACTTTGCAGATTAGTACATTGTCCCATTTCACAAAATGCTTAATCTAGATCGATAAGTGGAATGCGTTTCCCTTTGGCAGTCTGCCAGTGCCCCGCCGAAATGGCTATGGAAGAAGCATCTCTTTTTCCATCTGAGGATGAAGGCAAAGATGAGGAACTGGACATATTTTCAAACGTGTTCTTCCAGGTTTGCAACAACTGTCTCTCCAGGTTAGCATTCCTCCGGCTAGCCGGCCCTTCTCCCGAGTAGTCCCAGAAGGCCTTTACATGGCAGCTCTGGTTATTGTAATGTCTGTTGGAGAGAGTCTGTTTTTGTGGCTCCTTTGTGAGACAATAAAACTGGTGATAGTAAACATCTGCAGACTAGACAGCGGCTCGTGGTTTGTGGTAAGAAATTGGCCTTAGCTGGAGAAGACTCCTGGGGAAAGGGGGAGCGGCAGCAGTGGCGTAGTGGTTAAGAGCAGGTGCACTCTAATCTGAAGAACCGGGTTTGATTCCCCTCTCTGCCACTTGAGCTGTGGAGGCTTATCTGGTGAATTCAGATTAGCTTGTGCACTCCCACACATGCCAGCTGGGTGACCTTGGGCTAGTCACAGGTCTTTGGAGCTCTCTCAGCCCCACCCATTTCACAGGGTGTTTGTTGTGACGGGGGGAAGGGCAAGGAGTTTGTAAGCCCCTTTGAGTCTCCTACAGGAGAGAAAGGGGGGATATAAATCCAACTCCAACTCCCCCTCCCCCCTCCTCCTCCTCCTCCTCCTCCTCCCCTCCTCCTCCTCCTCCTCCTCCTCCTCCTCCTTCTTCTTCTTCTTCTTCTTCTTCTTCTTCTTCTTCTTCTTCTTCTTCTTCTTCTTCTTCTTCTTCTTCTTCTTCTTCTTCTTCTTCTTCAGGTCAAGGCCCACTCACCCTGGGGGGAGGAGGGGGGAGGGATTCCTACCAACAGCCCCCTGTTCTGGAACTGATCCCAGTGTGTGGAATTTACAATCCACACACTGAGGCCCCTGTTCAGAATTTAGATATAGGATGGTAAATAAAGTTACCTTGCTGCAGCAGAGTCTGGGTCCTAATGTTTTTGGTATGATTTTATTAAAACGTTTACAAAGATGGACAACAACAACCACAACAACCAAAAACACAATATTTCCTCTGCACCCAATAGAAACTCAATTCAGAATTTACCACTAGCTCCCTAATTACACATATTGGCATGTGAAGTCCCACAGAAAGCAATCTTCTCTCCGATGCTATTTAACATCTACATGTGCCCTTTTGCACAGTCGGTCTGGAGATTAGGGCTGGGATGTCACCAGAACTGAACCAGGCGAGATCTAACCAAAGCAGTATGCAGGGGCACCAATTCCTCACGTGGCCTGGATGCTACACTTTTGCCAATGAAGTCTAAAATCGCATTAGCCTTTTCTGCCGCTGCATCACACTGCTGAGTTGGGTTATTTGAAGGAGGGAGTGATTACCCTGTTTCCCCGAATATAAGACATCCCCGGAAAATAAGACGTAGTAGAGGTTTTGCTGAAGTGTGAAATATAAGGCATCCCCCAAAAGTAAGACGTAGCAAAGTTTTTGTTTGGAAGCATGCCTGACGAACAGAACACAGAAAAATAAGACATCCCCTGAAAATAAGACATAGCGCATCTTGGGGAGCAAAAATTAATATAAGACACTGTCTTATTTTCGGGGAAACAGGGTATATTTAATTTGTTGGGGAAGGACAATCCAGAGACACATTTGTTCCTAATACAGGAGGAGATTTCTGTTTCTTCAAACATTTTAGAAGGGTGAAAGTTGTGTGTCTCCCTGAGGTGCCCCGTCACTTCCTCTTCTGCCTCACCACAGGCAAAGGGAGAAACCAGGAGGGAGCTGTTAACCTCTGCGGCCGCAGTGGCTGAAGCGGAAAGAACTGGAAAAAGCAGAAGGAAATGATGGAGCAGAGACAACAGCGGCATGGGGCCTTGCTGTCTGTGGTATTAGATGCCCCGTTCAGAAACATTTGACTGAAGCCCTACAGTGGGTGAATGTTAGTGGAGGCACAATTGTGAGGAAGGAAACAGGTGGATAAAAGCTCAGGAAGTCTTCCTTTCTACAGCTCCCTGCTGCTTGCTTTCCAGCCGAAAACTTTAAACCTCCCAAAGTGGATTTTCTGGAGCAGCCATCAGGGTTTACGCATCCGGCTGAAATCTCTGGTTGAGCGATCGCGTGTCTCTGTTTTGACATTTTAGGCCCGACTTTGTCTGGTACGTTCCCACCGCCTTGGGTTTGGCCATTGCTCGAAGACTCCCTGTGAACAAAATCGCTTCCCTTCGTCATATGATTTCCTAACGTTTTTCAGAAGTTATCTGCCCCGCAGACTTCCCCATGCGCCAAGTTCTGAAACTGTCTGAAAACCTTGCTGTCTTCCAAGAGACGGATGGAGGTAGTTTGCTGTTGCCTGCTCCTGGGGGCAGCCTTGGACTTCCTTGGTGGTCTTTCGTCCAAGTATGGACCAGGTCCTTCTTAGCTTGCAAGATCTGACAAAGTTGGGCCATCGTGTTCAAGATAACAGACGAAGAGAGGTTGGTTTGCCATTTCCTGCCTCTGCATATCAACCCTGGACTTCCTTGGTGGTCTCCCGTCACAGTGCTAACCAGGACCGACCCTGCTTAGCTTCTGAGATTGACAGGACCAGGCCAGCCTGGACCGGCCATAGTTTTATGGAAAGTTTAATTTCTTCTTTGCTGCCACGTGAATGAGCTTTGAAGCAGAACTGCTCCTGAGTTGAAGGAGAAAGAGCCGTTTAAGATGGAGGGATGTTCTCTGGAGGATGGTTGACTCCCACTGGTCTGGATCCAGTTTAAACTGTCCACTTCCATTGAATTTCCACCGATTTCCCACCCCTCGCTGCAAACGGTTGGTAATTCTCTCTCTCTCTTTGCATTGCAAGCAGGTGCAGAGGCAAAACACAACGGGGCCTTACCCAGGCGTGCGTGTGTGTGTGTGTGTGCTGGCCACAAAAGTAGCTTGGACGGTGCCAATTCATAGTTTCTACAAATAACTCTTTAGTAGTGAACTCCATTCCGGATAGAAGAGTGGAGAGAGAGGTTCTAGATTGCAATCCAACTAGTTGGATGGGGACTGCATCTCTGTGCGGGCATAATGCAAGATGGAGGAGCTCGCATACAAGAATGGCGTACATGTGGAGAAGCGGGAAGGAAGGAAGTTCCCTGTGAGTGGCAGTCTGGATCCATCCCATTGTTTTTATTTTCCCAGGCAATTTGGCAGTAATTAGTTTTAAGTCAGGCCAGTACCAACAACTGATATTTTTTTTGCTGGCTTTAAATCTCACGTCTGGTTTTAAGCATTGTAATTATTTCTGCCTTTTTATTCCTGTTGATCGTTACTGAGTTCTTGTTCTGCTGATCTTTTTTGCTGCTTGCACTGTTTATTCTGCCTCAAACCCCGTAAAGGCTTTTGGTTGAAAAGCTGCTTAGGAGTACTTGAAATAAATAGATAAAGGAGTTGGTTGAAATTCACAGCGAAGGGATTCTCCTTAGGTTCACACCTAGGAAAGATGATTATGTTTACCTATGTCTCAAGGTTGCATCTTGTTGGCCAAAATGCACCAGATTAAAGCTAAGAGTTTCTAGAGGGTTTAAATGCTGATTTCATTGGGTACCTGGCAATAAATGAGGGCAGGAACATAAGAAAGAGCCTGCTGGATCAGACCATAGTCCATCTAGTCCAGCACTTTGCTACTCGCAGTGGCCCACCAGGTGCCTTTGGGAGCTCACATGCAGGAGGTGAAAGCAATGGCCTTCTGCTGCTGCTGCTGCTCCGGAGTACCTGGACTGCTAAGGCATTTGCAATCTCAGATCAAGGAGGATCAAGATTGGTAGCCATAGATCGACTTCTCCATCAATCTGTCCAAGCCCCTTTTAAAGCTATCCAGGTGAGTGGCCATCCTGCCACACTCCTTGTGGCAACATATCCCAACACACCAATCGCATGCGTTCGCGTAAAAGATAGAAGTGTTTCCTTTTATTAGTCCTAATTCTTCCCCAGCATTTTCAGCCTGGATGCCCCTGGTTCTAGTATTGTTGAGAAAGAGAGAAAATTTCTCTCTGTCCAACATTTTCTACCCCATGCATACTTTTATAGACTTCAATCATATCTCCCCTCAGCCGTCTCCTCTCCAAACTAAAGAGTCCCAAACGCTGCAGCCTCTCCTCAGAGGGAAGGTTCTCCAGTCCCTCAATCATCCTCGTTGCCCTTCTCTGCCCTTTTTCTATCTCTTCGATATCCTTTTTGAGATGTGGCGACCAGAACTGAACACAGGACTCCCAAGTGCCGTCGCACCACTGCTAATTGTTAATGCAGGCGGGGAATGGGACTACAGATGTGTAAAGTGGTTGCAATTGTCAGGTGACTTATGGCAATTCCGCAGGGTTTTCAAGGCACTTCTTTGGTGGTCTTCCATCCAAGTGTTACCCAGGACTTACCCTGCTTAGCTTCCAACATCTAATATGATCGGCCTAGCCTGGGCCATTCAGATCAAGGCAAGAGATGGACTGCGGGGGCTTGCCACTGTCTAGCTCTGCATAGCAACCCCCCGTCTTTGTTGGTGGTCTCCCATCCAAGTACTAACCATAGCTGACCCTTCTCAACTGCTAAGATCTGATGAGGTCAGACTAGCCTGGGCCATCCAGGTCAAGACAGGAGACACGCAGAGTTGGTTTGCTATTACCTGCCTTTATGTGGCAACTTAGGTATTATAAATATTATGTATTTTTCTACATGTTATAAAACATGTAGAAAAGCAAGACCTGCTGAGAAAGAGTCAGCATGGCTTTTGCAGAGGCAAATCCTGTCTTACAAACTTACTAGAGTTCTTTGAGGGTGTAAACAGGCATGTGGATAAGGGGGAACCAGTGGACATTGTCTACTTGGATTTCCAAAAGGCTTTTGACAAAGTTCCTCACCAGAGACTATTGAGAAAACTCAGCAATGAAGGAATAAGAGGGGAAGTCCTCCTATGGATTAAAAACTGGTTGAGGAACAGGAAGCAAAGAGTGGGTGTAAATGGGAAGTTCTCACAATGGAGAGATGTAGGGAGTGGTGTCCCCCAAGGATCCGTTTTGGGACCAGTGCTCTTTAACCTATTCATAAATGACCTGGAAGTAGGGGTGGGTAGCGTGGTGGCCAAGTTTGCAGATGATACCAAATTATGTAGGGTGGTGAGAACCACAAAGGATTGCGAAGAGCTCCAAGCGGACCTTGATAAATTAGGTGAGTGGGCTAAGAAATGGCAAATGCAGTTCAGTGTAGCAAAATGCAAAGTGATGCACATAGGGAGCAAAATCCAAACTTCACATACAAGCTACAAGGGTCAGTGCTATCAGTCACAGACCAGGAAAGGGATTTGAAGTCTAAGTTGATAGTTCCATGGGAATGTCAACTCAATGCATAGCAGCAGCTGTGAAAAAGGCAAACTCTATGCTGGGGATCATTAGGAAAGGAATTGATAATAATAAAACTGCAAAGATTGTCATGCCCTTATATAAAGCAGTGGTGCGACCGCACTTGGAGTCCTGTGTTCAGTTCTGGTCGCCGTGATCTCAAAAAAAGGATATTGATAGGAGATAGAAAAAAAGTGCAGAGAGAGAAGGGCAACGAGGGATGATTGAAGGATTGGGGGCACCTTCCTTATGAGGAGAGGCTGCAGCGCTTTGGGACTCTTTAGTTTGGAGAGGAGACCCCTGAGGGGGGATATGATTGAAGTCTATAAAATTATGCATGGGGTAGAAAAGAAATGCTGACAGAGAAATTTTTCTCTCTTTCTCACAATACCTAGAACCAGGGGCATTCATTGAAAATGCTGGGGAAGAATTAGGACTAATCAAAGGAAACACTTCTTCACGCATAGCGCAGGATTGGTGTTTGGAATATGCTGCCACAGGAGGTGGTGATGGCCACTCACCTGGATAGCTTTAAAAGGGGCTTGGACAGATTTATGGAGGAGAAGTCGATTTATGGCTACCAATCTTGATCTTCTTTGATCTGAGATTGCAAATGCCTTAACAGACCAGGTGCTCGGGAGCAACAGCCGCAGAAGGCCATTGCTTTCACATCCTGCATGTAAGCTCCCAAAGGCACCTGGTGGGCCACTGCGAGTAGCAGAGAGCTGGACTAGATGGACTCTGGTCTGATCCAGCTGGCTTGTTCTTATGTTCTTATGTTCGTATGTATTCCTTGGTGGTCTCCCATCCAAGCACTAATCAGAGTTGACCCTGCTTAACTTCCAAAGTCTGTCAAAATCGGCATAGCCTGGACCAGTGGTGGTGAACCTTTGGCACTCCAGATGTTATGGACTACAATTCCCATCAGCCCCTGCCAGCATGGCCAATTGGCTGATGGGAATTGTAGTCCATAACATCTGGAGTGCCAAAGGTTCGCCACCACGGGCCTGGACCATCCAGGTCAGGGGAAGGTGGACTATTGGGGGGTGGGGGGAAGAGACATTGTAAACAGAATGCCCAAAAGATTGTGAAATGTAGAAAATGGGCCTGTGACATTCCAGGGCAGAGCATTCGTGTATACAAGAGAAAAACACTTACTAATGGGTCTGCTTTGTCTCTATTTCGAATACATTCAGGTTCTCTGTACCTGTTTGTATATCTGTATCTAGAGACCTACGCCTGTGTGCCCATAGATCGATAGGAATACAGTTTATTCTGCCAGTGGAACAAAGGAAAGGGGCTGTAGTCCACCAATCTTTTTTTGCTACAACAAATCTTATTTGAAGAATTCAATTTATTTATTTTAAAATTATTTTAAAATGCTCCCCAGCCACCTTTGTATGGTTCCAAGTCAACAAACAATACACACATTAAAGTAAGCTTAAACCTGTAAAGAGCCAGAAAGCTATGAACACAACAACAAATTAAAAAGTGGTTTTCCCTGTGTCCCTGATGGCAGGATACTGCGAATACTTCGCTCATTGAGTTCGCAGCAGAGGCAAGAATTTTCTTGTTGGGGGGAGGTCTGCTTGTTTCTTTTGCTCATTTCACCATCCTAAGTGGGTCTACATAGAATCCTGGCCAAGCCTGGCTAATGGGGCTTACTCCTAGAACAGTATTCTTCAAATTGCACAGTTTCTTAGCTGCTCTGTGACGTTGGCTCTCGTGTGCATATTTCTGCATTCCTCTCAGTAGGGTATCTTTTTGGTTGGGTTGCCAACTCTGAATTGGGAAATTCCTGGAGACATATTATTATTATTATTATTTTATTTATTCAATTTCTATACCGCCCGATCCCCAAAGGGCTCCAGGCGTTAGAACAACATAATATATAAGCAATAAGCAGGGAACAAAATCCGGTACAATACAAGGGCCATGCAACTCACGTCAATAAAACATCTTAAAATACATAAAGATGGCTAACAATTGTAAAATTAAACAAGAAGTCAGGCCCATCGATCTTAAAACCCACCCCAAGAGGGGGGGGGACAGCGAGCCCTCAATGAGGGAGCTCTGTTGGCCCTTGGTGCCAAAGCAGGAGCAGTGGGGAGGCTACCATATCACGCGGCTGGTCCCTCCAAAAGGCCGGTGGAACAGCACAGTCTTACAGGCCCTCGCGGAGACTCACCAAGGTCCCTTAGAGGCCGGACAGTTGGTGGGAGGCGTTCCACCCAGGCAGGGGCCAGCTGTGAAAGTCCCACAGCTCCGTGTGGAGGCCAGCCATCATTGAGGCTGAGGGGACCACCAACAAGTGGCCTCATTCTTGCTGAGCAGCAGAGGCTAGTAGAACATATGGAAGTGGATGTGGTCGAAGGCAGTGCGAGGTCCCGAGGCAGCATGTGCCTTTAAAGGTCAGAATCCAACAATTCCTTGAAGGATGATTGACGCATTCAAGCAGGGAGCCAATAGGAGTGGCGCTTGGGAAGGGGAAGGTTTAGGGAGGGGAAGGTCCATCAGCAGGGTGTAATAGCAGACCTACCCTCCAAAAACCGCCCCTTTCTCCAGGAAAATGGCTCTCTTTAGTTCAGAGGTCAGTTGTAATTCTGGGAGACTGTAAAACAGAGTTACTTTGGAGGTCTTCCAGAGCAGCCTGGACAAAGAAGGTATTTTTAGATGGGTTTATTGAATTATTAAAAATGTTGTTATTACCTGTGTGGCGTAGTGGTTAAGAGCAGGTGCACTCTAATCTGGAGAACCGGGTTTGATTCCCCGCTCTGCCACTTGAGCTGTGGAGGCTTAATATGATGAACCAAGATTTGAAGCTTGTGCACCCAGCATGCCAGTCAGTGGGCTGGGTAGTCAAGAAGTTCTTTGGAGCTCTCTCAGCGCACCCACCTCGCAGGGTGTTTGTTGGGGAAAGGAAAGGAGATTGAGTCAGTCCCTTCTCTGAATCTCCTGACCCAGGAAAGTGTAATATAAATCCAAAGCTCCTCCTCCCCTCTCCTTTTGATGAAGTTTTGCCATTTAGAGACAGGGTGCAGCTTGAAGCCCCGGAGAGAAGCACATCTTGCCGTGACATGCCTCTGAAGACGCCAGGCTTGCTAACCATAGATGCTAGTGTGGGGCCAGGACCGCGTCTCTGGTCCTACACAGCTGAATTAGTTTAAGAAAAACGTAACGTTAGAAAACACCCAAGAAACAGTTTGGGAAACAGAAGATAAGTTTACTGTACAGCGCCAAAGTATCTGACCAGGGTGTCCCTTAAGGAATTAAGAGGCACACCTTCATACTAAAGGACCAATTTTTATAGACACAGAATTTAGAAAGTTACAGAAGGTTTAACCCTCCCGGGTGGCTCTCGAAAGAGACACACCCAGCATAGGAAGAACCTTAGTTTTTATAGATACAGAATACAGACGTCACACAGTTCATCCCCTTTCACGTGCTATAAGCATGTACCTTAAAAATCTCATTGGATAGTTCTGTCTCCTGGTCACATTAAGACAGCCTCTTATTCTACGTGTATTCCAACGCTGCATGCTGTTAGCGTGTGCCCTCTACCCCATGTACAGAGGCAGCAATAAAACCTTCCTGCCTCATCCACAAACCTGTAAGCATTCTTCCTGTTTTTCGTTTGCTCCAGAGACATGTCCCAAGGCATGCTACCCCTAGGACCCATAACTTCCCTTCCCCAGTTTGAAATGTTAAAACATTTTAAAGATTTTACATACACTGATCTCAAAAAAACAATTATGCACCTTCTATTCCAATACAATAGAATTATAGTGCAAATACAAATGAAATGTGAATCTCTCATTATCATTTCTGTGTTCATTTAACTATATAGAAAAACACTAATCACATTCATGTAGCTAGTTCTAACCCAAAGTTATAAAATGCATATGTCTGCTGTCACGTTGGCCCTTAGTGACAAGATCTCAAAGATGTTATCTTTGCTTGCCTGCATAGTCACTAGCAAGCTTCCAGCATTCCTTTTGACCTGCTGCAAAAATGCAGGCTTCTACTGGTCACTATACAGAAGCTCCCATTTTGATTCTTAGGATCTTTGGTTCATGCAACTTAATCAAATACAAATTTATAGACATTCTGGCCCATCTCCACACTAGCAAAATGTTAGGAGCTGAAACTACCAGACCACAGCCACACAGCCCCCAGAGAACCCACAACAGGTAGTTAGAGACACATCCTTATATGGGAATATAGAGCATGGGAGTTTCCCAAGGATCCCTCCTGGCTTGGCGGAAGTAAATGCAGGCCGCAGGACTCGGAAGCGTATTCGTCTGGCAGTAAACTAGCAACATTTATTCGTCTCTTGGTGCATCCCTTGTCTGATTGAACTCTAAATTATTACATCCGCCTTTGTTCCCGAGATGCTCAGGAGAAGACAGGCGTATAAATATGCCAAATCCATAAATGCCTGCTCTCTCCCTTCACATCGAGGCTGTGTATTTTAGTGTCTGTGGATCTGGTAGCAAGCGGACGGCAGCTGCCAACCACTGTGCCCACTGCTGTGCTTGCTATGGAGCCCCTAGGAAGCTGCGAAGGAGGGGAAGGCTCATTCCGGCTTCTCCATCCCCCAAGCCGGGCCCAGCCCTGCCCGGCTTCTCTGCATCCAGCCGATGTGCGTCATTCGGGGACTCCCTGGGCTTGGCAGTCTTCCAAGCCAATGTGCTCCAGCTGGAGACGCTGCGGCTGCTCGGCGCGGAGGCGGAGCGGTGATTTCCATCACCCTGGCTGTCGAAGCCCTTTTTTGGAAGGGGGAGAAAGGCCGGTGGAATTCCTTGCCTGTCAATAAGCAGTACGTGATGCCGGGAAGTTTCTGGCTGGCTCTTTTGATCACTTGTTAAAGACAGTGGGTGCTGAGCCCTGTTTTTTGGATTGGGACAGTGGGGGGGAGTTCAGCATTCGTCCTCCTGTCGAAATCTTTTCACAACCCTGCAAGAGAGAAAAAAAAAAGGGAATTCATCCTCCGTTTGCAGCCCCAGTTCAGATTCAAAGCAAATCCACACGCTATGCGGTGCATTTGCTGAACATTTAGATCAGGGGTCTTCAAACTATGGCACTCCAGATGTTCAGAGACTACAATTCCCATGAGCCCTACCACTTGACCATGCTGGCAGGGGCTGATGGGGGTATGAGGAATGAGCTATCTGGAGAGAATTTGAAACCAATTCGTCTTATTAAGAATATTTACTATGTTTGACATCAGACAAGCTTGGAGCAAGCTTGTTTTCTGCTGCTCCAGAGACTAGGACCAGGAGCCATGGGTTCAAATTGAAGGAAAAGAGATTCCGCCTAAACATTAGGAAGAACTTCCTGACAATCAGGGCTCTTTGACAGTGCTTGCTGGGTGACCTTGGGCTAGTCGCAGTTCTTTGGAGCTCTCTCAGCCCCACCCACCTCACAGGGTGTTTGTTGTGGGGCGGGGGGAAGGCGGAAAGAGAAAGGAGATTGTCAGCCCCTTTGAGTCTCTTTACAGGAGAGAAAGGGGGGGATATAAATTCAGCTCTTCTTCTTCTTCTTGCACTTGACTTACACTGTGTAATGCACCTTGAGTCTCAGTGAGGAAGGGGGACTGTGCATAACCAATTAAGAATGAAATAAAATAAATACTACCACGCGGGTGAGTATCAAGGCCATGCCTGAATCCAGACCTCCAGAGAAACGGTTCTCCAGGTAGAAACCCCTGAGATAAGTTGTTGGACCCAGATCCAGAAGCAGAGCAGGCAGAAGGTGTTTCTCTTCTGGACAGGCGTGAACAGACGTCTTGGCTTCTCAGGTTTATGTTGAATTTGGCCTGTCCAGCCACTTCGTACTGCTTGTCGGTTGCAGTGGCTGACCGTGGACACTATTTCTTTCTGAGCCTGGAAGGTGGCTCTGTGGCCAGAGTGTGCAGCGCCCCCCTGGGTGAGTTCCTGGCCTGAAAGCCGCATGCCTTCTTGGGGGGCAGGCTGGAAGAGGTCCAAAACATAGGCCATTGAACTTACTCATTCGCCTCTGCTTCTGGCAAGAAGAGCTACTCTCCTGCTTCCATCCATGAATTCCTACAGCAGACTGCCTCATACTTGGTCTATTAAGGTCAGTATTGTCTGCTCTGACTGGCAGCTGCTCTCCAGGCTGACGTCTTTCACACCACCACCGCCTTTAAATTGGAGATGCTGGGGATCGAACCTGGGAGCTTCTGTATGCTAAGCAAATGTCCTGCCTCTGAGCCACAACCCCTCTTCAATGAAGCTGGCTCAGATTTCTAGCTTCTCGAGCTCACTATTGTCTGCTCTGACTGGCAGGTGCTCTCCAGGGTCTTAGGCAGAGGTCTTTCCTATTACCTTCTATCTGAGCCATTTAACAAGAAATGTCAGGGACTGAACCTTGTGTCACCTTCATGCCAAGCAGATGCCAAGCACTGTCATAAGAACATAAGAACAAGCCAGCTGGATCAGACCAGAGTCCATCTAGTCCAGCTCTCTGCTACTCCTTATTAGCCCACAGGTACCTTTAAGAATACATGCAGGAGGTGAAAGCAATGGCCTTCTAGCGACTGTTACTCCAGAGCACCTGGTCTGTTAAGGCATTTGCAATCTCAGATCAAGGAGGATCAAGATTGGCAGCCATAAGTGACTTCTCCTCCATAAATCTGTCAAGCCCCTTTTAAAGCTATCCAGGTTAGTGGCCTCACCACCTCCCTGTGGCAGCATATTCCAAACACCAATCACGCGTTAGCATTGAAGAAGTGTTTCAACTTTTAATGATCTAATTCTTCCCCCCAGCATTTTCAATGTATGCCCCCTGGTTCTAGTATTGTGAGAAAGAGAGAAAAATGTCTGTCTGTCAACATTTTCTACCCCATGCATAATTTTATAGACTTCAATCCTATCCCCCCCCCTCAGGCATTATACTCTCCAAACTAAAGAGTCCCAAGCGCTGCAGCCTCTCCTCATAAGGAAGACACTCTAAATCCCTCAATCATCCTCATTGCCCTCCCTCTGCACTTTTTCTATCGTCTTCAATATCCTTTTTTTTGAGATGTGGCGGCCAGAACTGAACACAGTACTCAAGTGGAGTGGCACCATTATAAGGGGCATGACAATCTTTGCAGTTTATTCTCAATTCCTTTCCCTAATTATCCCCAACATAGAGTTTGCCTTTTTCACAGCTGCCATGCATTGAGTTGACATTCCCATGGAACTATCAACTAAGGCAGCCCAAATCCCTTTCCTGGTCTGCTGACTCGGATGGCACTGACCTGTAAGCGTCTTATGTGAAGTTTGGATTTTTTTGCCCCTATGTGCATCACTTTACATTTTGCTACACTGAACTGCATTTGCCATTTCTTAGCCCACTCACCTAATTTATCAAGGTCCGCTTGGAGCTCTTTGCAATCCTTTGTGGTTCTCACCACCCTACATAATTTGGTATCATCTGCAAACTTGGCCACCCTACCCACCCCTACTGTCCCCTGCTCTTCGCTCCGAGCACACGTCCACATTGCTCAAAGTACAGAGTTAATTGTCAGGCATTGCTTCTGGCATCCCAGGCGATGCTGGGGCTGGAAGTGTTGTCGAACTTCATGCTCCCCTTCCTGACATGTGTGACCCTATGGCTTTTTAATATGCCAGTGAGAGAAGTCCCCTTCTGCACCCTTATCAAGAAGAAGAAGAAGACAAAGAAGAAGACAAAGAAGAAGACAAAGGAGGAGGAGGTGTTTGGATTTATATCTCTTCTTTCTCTCCTGTAAGGAGACCCAAAGGGGTTGACAGTCTCCGTTCCCTTACTCCACCCGCCAACAAACACCCTGTGAGGTGGGTGGGGCTGAGAGAGCTCCGACGAGCTGTGACTTGCCCAAGGTCACCCAGCTGGCATGTGTTGGAGTGCACAGGCCAATCTAGTTCCTTAGATAAGCCTCCACAGCTCAAGTGGCAGAGCGGAGAATCAAACGCAGTTTCTCCAGATTAGAGTGCACCTGCTCTTAACCACTACGCTACTGCTGCCCCTGAAGGTAAAAAAGATGCTGCTGTTGCCTCTTTTGACTGTTGTTTGCCGGAGGACAAGCGTTGTGTAAACAGTGTTTCGCTCGCTACCCAGGGGCACGTGGGAATCGAAACAGACCAAAGAGCTCGGTCATGCGTTTGCTGAAGGGAACAGTTGGCAAGGCCAAAAAGATGCTTGCAGAATGAACCGTTCCCTGCCAAGACTGGCTTGACGCACCTGCTGTCATTCTCGTTGGGACGGGACGTGTCACATTGAGACCGACCTGCCGGGGTTGGTGGGGAGAGAGAGCTAATGCAGAATCTGGCGACATGCCAGTCCAGTCCGCGGGCTGAATGCCAAGTGTTGATATCACTGGGGTTGGTTTTAAAGAAATGTCAGCCAACTTCTGTGCAACAACTGACGGAACGTCTCTTTTTCCGGCACTGCCTAGAACAGTGGTGGCGAACCTATGGCACTTCAGATGTTCATGGACTACAATTCTCATCAGCCCCAATTGGCCATGCTGGCAGGGGCTGATGGGAGTGTGATCCCATGGCTCTGGAAATATATAGGTCACTCTACTGACAGGCCTCTGTGTTAGGATGGAAGCCGGGCCTTGAGCTGGAACTCGTTTGCTTTTGGAATTCTTAGCTGGGAATCTCGATGCTGAGTATTTGGCGCAGTGCCTTTGGTGACTGTTTAGATGCTTGTAAGATGTTTAGTGAGAGGCAGCATTGTGTAAAGGTGTCCAATTAGAACCACATTTTTCTCACGTCTGAAAAGTTTTGATGGGCGATCTTGGGCCAGTCACACACTTATGGGCTCTATCCTGCCAAGTATTTGGTGATGGAATAAGAGCTCCTTGTATATGGAGTTTATTCCTAATCGTATTTGGCAGAGTGCACGGATGGCTAGAGCGCAGCAGAAGCATTACCTCGTGTGCGCGCGTGTGAAGGATCCCATTGTGCGGCAAGCTTGCACAAAAGAAACTCGGAGTCAGTTGTAGTTTCTAATCTAATAAAAAGAGTATTTATTAGTGAACTCCATTCTGGATAGAAAGATAGAGAGATAGGTTCACTAAACTATCCTATTCTAGCTGGATGGTGATGGGTGCACAGAGCACCCATCCTTCCTCTAGGCATGGTAAAAGAAAGATGGAGAAGTGGTCGAGAAAAAGGCGGAAGGAAGGAAGTCCCTGAGAGTTATCAGTCTAACATCATCAAAGGGATAGAACCAACATGATAGAGTAAAGGTGACAATTCCTAGGTCCCTATCTAGCCACTGGCTATCTCGTAAAACCCCCTCTGTAGGTCGAGGCAGGAAACAGCGTAAAGTCCTTCTCTTCCAACATTTGGAAGGAGGGCTTCTAAGGAATACCAGGATTGTGACGCGCAGGCAGTGGCAAACCATCTCCCAGTGGTGGAATCCAAAAATTTTAGTAACAGGTTCCCATGGTGGTGGGATTCAAACTGTGGCGTAGCACCAGTGGGGCTGGGCGTGGCACGACAGGGGTGTGGCCACGCATTCGAGTGGGGGCTGTGAGATGTTGGGCAGGTGTCAAGCCTCGGTTCTACAGACCAATTCAGACTCTACAACTCTGGATTTAGAAGCCTTTATTGATAGACATTGGTTGGCCAGAGGAAAGAAGCCAGTTCTGAGAACTGTCTCGAATAACCCAAGTATAATGTATTGTCAAAGGCTTTCACGGCCGGAATCACTGGGGTGCTGTGTAGTTTCCCGGCTGTATGGCCGTGTTCTAGCAGTATTCTCTCCTGACGTTTCGCCTGCATCTGTAAAACAGCATCTTCAGGAATCTGATAGTGGAAGAAGCAAGTGGAGTATATATACCTGTGAGTAACAATGAAGATAGCAAGGTCAATAGGTGAGGGCATCTGAATAGATGTAGCCTGGCATGTGAGTAACAATGAAGTATGTAGCATGTGGTCAGGATAGTTCTATTCAGGCTACTTCTACTCTACTTCTTGCCAGGCTACTTCTATTCAGAAGTATAGAAGTTTTTTTTGGGGGGGGGGCAGGCACGGCTACTTCCTTACACCAGCCAAAAGTGTCAGTCACCCTCCATCACCATATCTGTCTTCCCCACCCCTCGGTGAACTCCTGATGGGTGCCAGGCTCCAGCCTGACAGCAGGAAGTGCGGTGTTCGTTCGTGTCGATTCGTTCTGTCTCCAGGTGGTCAGTTCGGTCAATCAATGGTCTCTCTAATTTGTTGAGTTATTCCTGATTGCAGCCACCCTTTTGCTGTGCAGTGTGAGAGAAACAAAGACCCTGTGGTGCTACTTAGCCTTGAAGTAAACAACTGTCAAATGTCTCTTGTCTGCTCTCGTTCCACGTTAGGGTGCATTAAGATAACGCATTCCCATGGACAGTGTAGAAGGGGTTGTAAGCCACCTTGAGTCTCCTTACAGGAGAGAAACATGGGGTATAAATACAAACTCTTCTTCTTCTTCTTTATAGAAGTTGTGTTATCCTGAAACAGGCCATTGATTAATCAAGGTTAGCATTGTCTGCTCAGAGTGGCAGCAGCTTTCCAGGACAGGGTCTCTGGTCGAAGTCTTTCATGCCAAAACCTCATAAATGAATGGCTTACAACTTGCCCGTGAATATGCAAACCATTTAAAGTCATGTGTTCGAGGAGGCATGAAAATTATCTCTGAGGAATTTGACTGGTGGCAACCATTTCACACCTATGAATCGCAGAGCAATGAACCTGCTTGTGTGAATCCAGCTTACAGGCAGGGCCCGTACCCACGACTTCTCAAAAGCTCTGCTTTGACCCCTGCATCTGTTTCCCAAGCAGAGCCCCCTTTTTGTCCTTGTACGCGGTTTCAGAGGAGCTGGTACACTGAATTTATTCCCTTCCGCCAGAGTTCTGACTGCTTTTAGGACAGTGGTTCTTAGCAGAAATGCATTCAATAAAAATTTGATGTGGCACTGTAGCTCAGCAGAATCATCTTTTTAAGGATTCCACCTCTGGAGTATTTTCAGTTTTTAGTGCATCCTTTTCTACCGCAAATGAACTCTTAGCTTGTTAACCAGTTTATGAAGAAGCCTCTCTTCTGTCTCTCCCTTTCTCTCTCTCCCTTTCTCTCTCTCTCTCTCTCTCTCTCTCTCTCTCTCTCTCTCTCTATCTATTTTATAGTCCTGTATCTGTATATGTGTGTGTTTCTAGGAAATATAATTATTATTATATTAAATTTATAACCCGCCCTCCCCCTAAGGGCTCAGGGCGGTGAACAACAGAAGAAAACAAAACTGTAAACATAATAACAATATAAACAATTAAAACAATTTCAGCATATATACAATAAAACCAGGAACCATAAAACAGCTGATGGCATCAGATATCCCTCCCCCTTGCACCCAGGGCAGGCCAGATGGATTGGGTGTGATGGACTCAGCTTGGCTGGCCAAACGCCTGGCGGAACAGGTCCGTCTTACAGGCCCTGCGGAAACTCAACAAGTCCCGCAGGGCCCTGGTCTCTCTCGGGATCCTGTTCCACCAGGAAGGGGCCAGGGCCGTAAAAGCCCTTGTAGAGGCCAGCCTCTCTATATGTCAATTTTGTCCACGTATAAACACACACCAAAATAGAAAATTATTTTTAAAAATCAAACCATTAAATAGCAAAATGTTAGATGAAATAAATAAGATCGAAGGTACTCCCTCAAATGTGTATCCCATCTATATTTTATTGAACATTAAGATCCATTTCACTGTTATGTTGTAACGATTTAATTTATTTAATTATTTGATTAACACCCTCTGGTATGTATCAAAAAATGATAGCTTTGACTAACATATTAATAGCATATTAAAGTATTCCTTTCGTTCCTTGGAATCTAATTTTAACCCCCACTTTTTAGTATTATTATTTTTAGGTAATTGTTTCAGCCACATTTAAAAATACAATTCCCACTTCTTATCAAATTCATGTTTTGATTGTTTGTTTACAAGAGTTAGTTTAGCCGTTGTCGCAAGGCAAGCTCTCTTACTTTTTCTTTCCCAATTTCTGTGTTTGGGCTCATTTCAGCTTTCTGGTCCTTTATGTTTCTTTGGAAAATTCTCAGGGAGGATATCCAATACCACTGTCTTAGCCAGCGTGGCGTAGTGGTTAAGAGCAGGTGGATTCTAATCTGGAGAACCACGTTTGATTCCCCACTCCTCCACGTGAGTGGCAGAGGCTTATCTGGCGAACCAGATGTGTTTCCTCACTCCTACATTCCCGCTGGGTGACCTTGGGCTAGTCACAGTTCTCTCAGAACTCGCTCAGCCCCACCTTCCTCACAAGGTGCTTGTTGTGGGGAGAGGAGGGGAAAGGAGCTTGTAAGTCACCTTGAGTCTCCTTACAGGAGGGGTATGAATCCAAAATCCTCCTCCTGCTCTTCTTCTTCTTCTTGACTGAAGTTTCCAGCGCTGTTAGCCAGACATGCAGAATTCTGGCCTCATGGAGACCCACTGTGGGTTAGTGCATAGAGGCATCACCCATTAGGTCAAGTGGGGGCACAAAATTGCACCCCCCCCACGTGATCTGAAGGAGCAGCCGGGCCGGGAGCCTGCTGCCCCTGGCTGAGGGGTGCCCCTCACCTCGCTCCCAGCCCGGCTGAAGTAAATGAGGCGGGGGGGGGAGCGTGCGGGGGCGGGTTTAGGGCGCAGGAACAGGTGCTGCCCCCAGGCGCCATTTTCTCTCGGTGCTACTGGACTCAAACCTAGCCCTTGTTGAGCGTTTATGGTCCTCCCAGGATTCTTCCTGGATCGCTGAGGGCCCAGCTGTGGGACTTCCTTCTTGGACCCCAGTAACCCCAATCCATTTCAGTGGGGTTTGTGCATTGGGCATTGCTGGAGCCCTGTGTCCCCTTGACCCTTGTGCGTGTTAAGTGTTGCCAAGTTGCTTCAGACCTTATGGTGATTCAAGAACGTAGGTAAGGGTTTTTTTTCCGGGTTTAAACCCCTCATTACATGTCCGAAGCTCTGCCCCCGTTTGTGTTTTTTTGTATTTTTAGTGTTTTTTTTCCCTGCAGTTTTTGGCCTGCAGGGTCGCAGTTTTTAGGCTAGCAGCACCAAAATTTCAGGGATCTTTTGGGTGACTTTCAGGTGACCACCCAGGTTTGGCGAGGTTTGGTTCAGGGGGTCCAAAGTTATGGACTCCCAAAGGAGGTGCCCCATCCCCCATTGTTTCCAGTGGGATCTAATGGAAGATGGGGGCTACACCTTTGAGGGTCTATAAATTTGGACCCCCTGAACCAAAGTTCACCAAAACTGGTTGGTATCATCAGGAGAGTCTCCTAAAGATACCCTGAAAGTTTGGTGCTGCTAGCTTAACAATTGCACCCCTGACAGCAGGAACCACCCCCCACATTTCCCCAGATTCTCCTGTTAAATCCACCCCCTTCAGCATGAATTTAAAGGGAGAATCTGAGGTCCCCAGTTTAAACATTGAAAGTGATGCTGTTTCAGGGTGGGGGAGAATCCACCCCCAAACAGCATCACTTTCAATGTTGTTTTAACTGGGGACCCCAGATTCTCCCTTTCAGGTAGATTTAAAAGGAGAATCTGGGTTCCCTAGTTTAAACACCGTTGAAAATTATGCTGTTTGGGGGTGGATTCCAGCATCACAGCGGCCGCCCATGTGGGGGGCGACGGCGCAAAATTCAGATTTTGCACTGGGCTCCACTTTCCCTAGCTACACCCCTGCCCGGAGGGGAGGGCAGAAGGAACTGCCGGCTTCTGGCTGGGAGCCCAACCAGTTGGGGGCGGGGGCGGGGGGAGTCTGCTGTCCCTGACCTTGGAGAGCTGCTTTTATAAGCACTGAGGCTGGGCGGCGGGGCTTGGGGAGCATAAAATCCACCCCATTAAAAAATCTATACCTACATCCCTGTGGTGATTAAACGATCTTCAAAAGGTCTTATCCTTTACAGCCCTGCTCAGGTGTGGTGTTCTGTATGTGCTGTATCTGCCCGGCTGTGTGTACCTGCTCACGTCTGTGATGTGTTTGTTTTATGATGAAGCTCTCAGTTTATTGTGGCTGAGTCTCTGGGTCTTGTCATAGAAGCTGGGGGGTTGTTCCTGGCTACCCTCCTGCTGGCTGTTGATATTGTGTCAGCCGAGCGGCTTTTCCACCTGGGCCCTCTGTGGGATGGAACATTTTCTCTTGCCTGGCAGATGCGCCGGGCAATTGCAGCATTTCCCTCCTGCAATAATTAAGATCTCATCTGTGGCCTGCCAAGGTCACCTGCTAATTAAATTGCCCACTTGTCCCTGGGGAGCCCGGACAGCTCTGCCTTGCGGAGCGAACAAGGTTTTTTAAAAAATTATTGTTTTGGGTTTTTAGGCCGCCCATTCCCGAAAGGGCTCAGGGCTGCGTACCAGCAAACCAACAATAAAATGCATTTGAATTTAAATACATTCGAAACCCAATAAAAGCATAAACAATAGGAGCAGCAGTGGCATAGGAGGTTAAGAGCTCGTGTATCTAATCTGGAGGAACCGGGTTTGATTCCCAGCTCTGCCGCCTGAGCTGTGGAGGCTTATCTGGGGAATTCAGATTAGCCTGTGCACTCCCACACACGCCAGCTGGGTGACCTTGGGCTAGTCACAGTTCTTCGGAGCTCTCTCAGCCCCACCCACCTCACAGGGTGTTTGTTGTGAGGGGGGAAGGGCAAGGAGATTGTCAGCCCCTTTGAGTCTCCTGCAGGAGAGAAAAGGGGGATATAAATCCAAACTCTTCTTCTTCTTCTTCTACTTCAGCCGAACTAAAAACCAAGATTGCGGCTTCCCTACCTAGACCCACGGGAGGCCGTGACGAAACTTGATGGTTAAACCCGGCTAGCACGATGGAAAGGCCTGATGGAACAGCTCCGTCTTGCAGGCCCTGCAGAACTCATTTAGGTCCCTCGGGGCCCTGATCTCTGAGGGGAGCTTGTTCCACCAGGTTGGGGCCAGGACTGAGAAAGCCTGAGATAACTCGGCAGAGGCTGGGGTTATGTTTTCCAGTGGTTGGCAGGGCTGGCTGGCCGGCTGACCATGTTGTCTGCAAGGCCAACCACGAGTGCACTCTGTGAAGACTTGTTTAGACATTACAAGCCAACCAGCCTGGGGTTGTGACCCAGTGTGTGCTTATCAGCAGAGTTTAAAGCGGAGTCACTCTGGCAAGATGAGAAGGTTTCGTTGCCTTCTTGCACTCACTGCAACCTCCTACCACTCTGGAAAAGAATACTCTCCACACAAGATGTTCTTTCCATAGGAAGGTTTTACTTTAGCAGTTGCAAGGTTCCACAAGTCTATTCTATACAAGACTATAATACTATACAGAACTCTTCAGCAATAACAAAGTTCAACACAGAGAACTTAACTCAGACTCTATCTCTATCTATCTCAACTTAGCATAGCATATACCCGTGGTGGCGAACCTTTGGCACTCCAGATGTTATGGACTACAATTCCCATCAGCCCCTTCCAGCATGGCCAATTGGCCATGTGAGCAATCAACATCTTAGAATACAGAATTAACCGTGTTGGCGAACCTTTGGCACCCAGATGTTATGGACTACAATTCCCATCAGCCCCTTCCAGCATGGCCAATTGGCCATGCTGGAGTACCAAAAGAACTCTATTTATACTAATCACATACATCAAGGATACTTTCCCCTGCCCCCGCAACAGCCTCTCATTGGTCTAGAATCACAGTTGAACTCACCAATCATGTTAAAGGTCAATCTTTGCTACTTTTCCCCCTAGACTGACTGTCTCTGTCCTCTGGGTTTTGCAAACCTCTGCTAACTCAGAAGATGACCTTTTTGTAAACTTTCACTCTTTTTTAATATATCATGACAGTGCTCAACAGACAGCTTCAGCCAAACAGTAAATGTGTTTCCAGCATGCTGCTGTTACAGAGGCATCCTGTGTTTTAGATCTGCATTTTAAATTGTATTAGATACCTCTTCTATGTTTGAGACATATTGCATTATTAGCTGCCTTGAGGCCAAGACAATAAGGTGTGGGAGATATAAATACTTTAAACATCCCTCTGCCCGGACCTGGATAGCCTAAGCTGGCTTGATTTCGGAAGCGGAGCAAAACCTGCCCTGGTTATTATTAGGATGGAAGGCCACTAAGTCCAGGGCTGCTGCGAAGAGGCAGGCAATGGCAAACCACCTCTATTTGACTCTTGCCTTGACCTGGATGGCCCAGATTATCCCAATCTAGTGAGATCTCAGAAGCTAAGTAGGGCAGCCCTGGTTAGTAAATGGATGGGAGACACCCAAGGAAGTCCACGGTTGCTGTTCAGAGTCAGGTAATGGCAAACCACCTCTGCACATCTCTTACCTCGAAAACCCTGTGGGATCTTCATATGTCACCTGCAACTTGCCAGCACTTTGAAAACACACACATTAACTAGTAATCCCAAGTGTTTGGTGTCCCGATCTATGGCATTTACCATCAATTTGTAAGCCAGTGTACTTCCGTTTTATGTTTCTGTTGACTATGCCAGAATGCATGTTTTGTTTTCTATATCCAATCCCACATGCATTTCTCAGTCCCTTTTATTTTGACCTGAATTCTTCAAAGATCCTGTCAGCCACAAAGCTGTTAGACAACAGCTAAAAAAAAAACCCACACAAAAATCACTGTTGGGATACTATACAGAAAAGGAACGCACAAGTTAAGAGCCCCAGGAGGTCAACAAAGATGATGTGTACGAGCTGGCTTTCCTCGTCTACTTTCCCAGTGGGGGCAGCTATTGGAAATCTCATTTGTGCTGAACACCAGAGCAACTTCGAGAACCACAAAGAGAACACCCGGAGCAGTCTCTGGTTTTGTGTTCGTAATAATGATCTCAAACACAGCCTTTGTGGCAAGCAGATATGGTTCCTGCAAGGAACAACAAGTGGTGAAAATTAGGGCTACTCCATTGTATCCTCTCAATCTACTGGCCTTTAAGGCCTTGCGTGGCCTGGGACCTCCGTACCTATGGGACCGTCTTGCCCCACATGTCCCAAATCGGCCTCTGCGCTCAGCAGAGGCAAATTTGCTGGTGATCCCTGGCCCCTCAATGATGCATCTGGCCTCCACCCGGGCCAGGGCTTTTACAGCTCTGGCCCCTGCCTGGTGGAACGCTCTACCTCCAGCTCTGCCAGGGCCCTCGCCGGGATCTTAATGAATTTGGGAGGGCCTGCAAGACAGAGCTGTTCCACTGGGCTTTTGGGGAGTCCGGCCGCTGATGCCCCCCCTCCTCCTTTTCATAACATCTGTGGACCCTGCTGTTCCCTCTCTCCCCTCCCCCTCCACCCCTTTTTGTTAGGGGAGTTTCTAGTAGGACGCCATCAGTATATTTGATTAGGATGCTGCATTTTAATGGGGTTGATTTTAACATATAGAGCCATATTTAATGATTATTTACTGATTTTATCTGTGCTCTATCTATTTGTTTTGTTCACCGCCCTGAGCCCTTTGGGGGAGGCGGTTTATAAATACAATTAATAATAATAATAATAATAATAACAACAACAACAACAACAACAACAACAATAATAACAATAACAACAATAACAATAACAACAATAACAACAATAACAATAATAACAATAATGATAACAATAATAACAATAACAACAATAACAATAATAACAACAATAACAACAATAACAACAACAACAATAATAACAACAACAACAACAACAATAATAATAATAACAATAATAACAATAATAATACTGTGAGATAGGTTGGAGCAGGAATCCATAATGTGACACATGGCACCCACCAAAGGGTTTAGAAAATGGGTGGAAACTGATGAAGAAACATAACCTTGAAACAATCTAGAGACCCACGAAGAAAATTCAACAAATGCTACGTTCAGCAAAGGATAAGAGGGATCTTCTAACTTCTGCAGGAGTCTACCACGTACTGTGCATCTGTGGGCAAGTCTGCATAGGAACCAACAAACACAGAGCCCAGACACGAATCAAAGAACATGAAAGGCACTGCAGACTAAATCAGCCGGAAAAATTCAGCAATAGCAGAACACGCGATAAACCAAGCTGGGCACAGACCATTCTTTGAAAACACAGAAATTCTGGACCACTCTGACAACTACTGCGTCAGACTACACAGAGAAGCCACTGAAATCTACATGGACAATTTCAACAGAAAGGAAGAAACCATGAAAATGAACAAAATTTGACTACCAGTACTGAAAAACACTAGAATCAAGACAGTGATTAATGAAGACCACTCAGACAAAGGATGTCTCCAGGAAGTAAGCAGTCAAAGGGCTAGTGAAAACCACCCAGAACACTATGCACCACTCTAGGCAATCAAAAGGATCAAAAGGCCAGGCTACTACAATGCAGATGCCCTCACTAATTGATTATGCCATTTTCATGGTTACTCACATACTAAATGGGTGGATTGCACCCAACACATGCAATCAAGCTTGCTAATTGCCCTCTTTACACTTGTTAACAGGCAAATGGTTCTTTCTCCCACCCTGGACATTCCACAACGGGGTGTGTGTGTGTGTGTGTGTGTGTGTGTGTGTGTGTGTGTGTGTGTGTGTGTGTGTGTGTGTGTGTGTGTGTGTGTGTGTGTGTGTGTGTGTGTGTGTGTGTGTGTGTGTGTGTGTGTGTGTGTGTGTGTACACACACTCCACTTGCTTTACTACCATCAGATCCTCTGAAGATGCCAGCCACAGATGCAGGCGAAACATCAGGAGGAAATGCTTTTGGAACACGACCATAAAGCCCGTAAACCACACCACACCACACCCCGGTCAGTGAAGCTACTGTTGTGTCCCTGATCTTGCCCAATGAAGAGTCTTTGTTGCAAATAATTCTTCTTTATTGGAAGATTGATATCAGTGCAAGAGCACTTAGGAATCTATTGACAGAGCTAGAATTTAGGTGCCAAGATGCTCACGCTTATCCCCTCCCGCTATTTGGCAACAACCACCCCACTTTTGCGCCCCACGCAGCTCTCAAGCCAAGCTCCTATTCCCAGGTGGGTTATCACCCCAGCCTGGCACAGGTTTCTTTGAAGCTGCGAGGGAATCGTGTTGACCTTCCAGCAGCCAAAGCATTTAGCGGGGTTGGATGGAGAGAAGAGCAGGACAGACTTTTCTCTGTGATATACCTCTGAAGATGCCAGCCACTGATGCAGGCGAAATGTTAGGAACAAGATCCACCAGACCACGGCCACACAGCCCGGAAAACCCACCAGAACTACTTGAATCCGGCCGTGAAAGCCTTCAACAATACAAAGAGCAGGACAGTCCATTATGTACACGTTCCAATACAGCAGAAGATAAACAAGGAGGAGATGCCACATCCCGCCTGGGATTCACGGCACGGACAAAGTAGGATGGTGACACCTACCGTTTGGCCATTGGAAATTTGATTGGCTGGGCAGATTTTCTTTAAAAAAATGTCCTTAACAAAATGTCTCCAAAGCTCAAGGATCTTCATTATGTGGCTGAAGGGAAGCTGCGGCTGCGGCTGCGCGACCGGCTCTGCCATTTTGTGGCTGTACTTGCCACGCTGTGTTAGAATTCCAAGCATGTCCACGGGCTCAAAAGAGACTGGGATTTCTGGGCTAGATGGAAGAGATTTCTAGCTAAGTGAGAATCCGACTGCCCCGTCCAGCCACTTCATCATTGCAGCCGTTACGCCACACCAGAGAGTCACAATGTGCTGCTGTTGCAGGGCCTTTCCCCACTTACCTTCTGCTGCGCGCTACTCGGGCCAAGTAGCGCGGGGTCCCGCGACACTCCCCACTGCAGGGGTGGCGACATCGCAGCCGCTCCGACGCTGCCGCTGTCGCGCCCCCTCAGCGCGCTTCATTCCTGGCGCTGGAGAAAACGGCGCCTTTTGATGACCCCACTCAGAGCGTAGGATCGTGGGGAAGCCCGGGCGTGCGCCAGAAATGATGCGCGCAGTGAGTAGCGCGCAGCAACAGTGGTAGAGGGAAAAGTGGGGAAAGGCCCGCACTTCCCAGCCACAGAATCCCCAAGACAACACCAACAGTGGCAAATGCAACACCCAGCGGTGTGTCTCCCCACGCAATACTGCCAGTTCTTTTCTTGCCTGCATCATGTTGCTAGTAGTCAAGAAAGGCATCGCTTTTGCATTTGTTGGTCTGATCTGCTGATTTGTTGGTATGATCTGCTGAAACTGAAGAAACAGTGAACAAATACTGGGTTCTGGGCCAGGCAGCCCTTGAAGACTACTTGGAAACTTTTAATGAGCCCAAAATATGTTTATTGTTGGGCCAGCTGCTGCAACTATAGTAAGTCTCCCATTTTGTCATCTCAACACTGGTAGCCATTTTCCTTCCCCGACCCAAAGTGGGGGTAGAAAGGGAAACAAGAGTCCCTCCTTGCCCTTTGCTGTAGCCCTGATCCAAATTAGGTGTTGCTTTTAAATCAAGTCGTCACAGAGAACCAACAGCTAACAGCGGCCTGGAAGTCATTTACAACCCTAGCCCCAGCCTGGTGGAAAGCCCTACGGAGTCTGAGGTCCGCAGGGCCTGTAAAACGGAGTTGTTCCACTGGGCCTTTTCTGCCGGGCTGCCTGGGCATCCCTTTTTCTAATATCATTCGTGGTCCTCGTCTGGATACGGTGCGCACAACTGTCTTCTATGTTCCCATGTAGGTTTTTTCCATGCCATCTTGTTGAAATTTGATTTTTAAATTATTTATATTATTGCATTGTTTTTGTATGTTTTTACTTGTAAGCCACCCTGAGTCCTTCAGAAACTTGGCAGGGCAAAAAAAATGAATTAATTAAGACGGAAGGAAGGAAGGAAGGAAGGAAGGAAGGAAGGAAGGAAGGAAGGAAGGAAGGAAGGAAGGAAGGAAGGAAGGAAGGAAGGAAGTTCTCACTGGAACCATGTTTTTAAAGTAATATGTCATTTCACCCACTTTGTCTGTTCCCAGCCCCGCTCTCCTCAAATGCCATCAGCTGCCCCACATTTGCAGGCTTTTTCAGTGGCAGCAAAATGTGGCAGCACCTTGCTCCCAATCAGTGGGAAATGCTGTTTTTGAAACTCACTCAATGAGTGAGGTTTTTGAAAGACATCGTTTTGTACCTGGTGCCATGCGAACAGCACCGGGTTGGAGGTGCCGCTTTTAGGCGTGTCCTGTTTTCTAAAAACGTACTTTCTCTCCCTGCACAGCTCCACAGGGACAAGACATGCCCACGCTGCCCTCTGACCCCCAAGGTGTCATCGTGGTCGTGGGGGGGGCGTGTCTCCTCATCCTTGCGATGCTGCACAGGGAGAGAAAGTAAGTTTTTAAAAAACAGGATGCGCCTCTGTGGGCTGTGGCAGCTTCGGGGCTGCCCGCACAGAAGTGTGCGAACGGTCCCAGGACTCCACTGTGGTAATTTACCCCGGTGCGCTTCCCTGGCCCTTGCGGAAAAGGCCTTAGTGTTGGATGTCCAAACTTTGTTTAATGCTGTTTTCAAGACCCTGCTGTTTAGGGATTCCAATTAAAGCAACTGATTATCTTTATCACCTGCAGAACCCTATCCAACACAGCATTTTTGCTAGCTAGATTTAATGTTATGCCTTTTGCGTCACTGTATGAAGGTTTCATAATGTTCCTCAGGAAGAGAGGCTACGTCCCTGTGGGATGGGTGGTGCTGAGACATTTCCTTTTACTGTTCTTTGTATGATGTGATCCTTGAGAAATATATAAACCCTGATATTGTAAACCTATCTTGTTTATTAGACACTTCTGATCCAACCATACGTGAAGACGTCGCTAGTTTCTTCCAAGCCGTAACCGAGCTTCGTTGTGATGTTAATCTATAGGACTTTTTAGTACATCTTGTTTCATATTTTTTAGTGATTCCAGGACTGATTTGATGGTTTTTCCCTTTTGAAAAATGTTGCATTTGGAGTGTACAACCCATTTTCAAACCATGTAACCTTAATTTTGAGTTCTCTGTGTGGTTAATATTTATATGATGCCAATAAAGGCTATGGAATGGAATGGATCAGTAATGGTGGGGTGCTTGCCTTTACGTTTTAGTAGATGAAGAACTGGAGTGAAGGGCTCCTGAGCTCTTGTGTCCAAGTGTGGGGGCAACGCGCCGTGGTGCCTGTTGATGGGTTTCCTGATGGCCACCTGCATCTCTGTCAAAGCGTCTTTCCCCAAAGCACTCTTTCCTTCCTCCTCCAGAGGCACCCAAGAGTTGCAGGGATTATCCGTTGAGAAACAGCTGCTTCGTTGTGGAATAACACTTGGTTTTGCAACTCTCCAGTGTTTTGTGATTCGCCCCATTTCCCCTGGCATCTGTTTTGTAAGCACGCCCATTTCCAGTTCTCAGAACACCAGAAAGGTCCACAGGCGCTATCAGATGGGGACCCTGTGCCGATAATGTCCCCTGTTGGTGGAATGATCCACTGACACCACGTGTTTAAGGGGGATTGTGATCTTTGGAAGCTGGATTTAACCATCGCCCACTTATATAAGGCCGAAGCTCCACTGCCTGCCAGTGAACATCCTCGTAACCCTATGGCATCTGCCACCATATTTGCATGCCTGCTGTCAATATTATTTGTTAAGCCATAATTGGCTTGTGAAAAAGACATGACTTTCTGTATGTTATGTTCAGCAGCTAGTCCAAATCATTTTGTGCATGTGTGGAATGGCAACATACAGGCCTGACTAATGCCTCGTCTTTAATACAGATGGGTGAGGCGACTGTCCCCCCGTGAGGCGCGTCACCAAAACGGCATAATTTAAAAGCCAGCCAAATTGTTTTAGGAAGCGGCATGGAGGTAGGGAGAGAAGGACAGAAAGAACGAGAGAAACTTGAGTGGTAGCAGGGAGAGAAAAGGTCCATAATAAGACACGCCAGGGCGGAATCCTATCTGGAGCTGCTACGCACATGAATTTGCTTGACACTTTGCATAAGAACATAAGAACTAGCCTGCTGGATCAGACCAGAGTCCATTTAGTCCAGCTCTCTGCTACTCGCAGTGGCCCACCAGGTGCCTTTGGGAGCTCACAGGCAGGATATGAAAGCAATGGCCTTCTGCAGCTGCTGCTCCTGAGCACCTGGTCTGCTAAGGCATTTGCAATCTGAGATCAAGGAGGATCAACACTGGTAGCCATAGATCAACTTCTCCTCCATCAATCTGTCCAAGCCCTTTTTAAAGCTATCCAGGTTAGTGGCCATCACCACCTCCTGTGGCAGCATATTCCAAACACCAATCACACGTTGCGTGAAGAAGTGTTTCCTTTTATTAGTACTAATTCTTCCCCCCAGCATTTTCAATGAATGCCCCCTGGTTCTAGTATTGTGAGAAAGAGAAAAAATCCCCTCTGTCAACATTTTCTACCCCATGCATAATTTTATAGACTTCAATCATATCCCCCCTCACACGTCTCCTCTCCAAACTAAAGAATCCCAAACGCTGCAGCCTCTCCTCATAAGGAAGGTGCTCCAATCCTTCAATCATCCTCGTTGCCCTTCTCTGCACTTTTTCTATCTCTTCGATATCCTTTTTGAGATGTGGTGACCAGAACTGAACACAGTACTCTAAGTGCAGTCGTACCACGGCTTTATATAAGGGCATGACAATCCTTGCAGTTTTATTATCAATTCCTTTCCTAATTATCCCCAGCATAGAGTTTGCTTTCTTCACAGCTGCCATGCATTGAGTTGACATTCCCATGGAACTATCAACTAAGACGCCCAAATCCCTTTCCTGGTCTGTGACTGATAGCACTGACCAGTTCTTGATCCTCCTTGATCTGAGATTGCAAATGCCTTAACAGACCAGATGATCGGGAGCAACAGCCGCAGAAGGCCATTGCGTTCACATCCTACATGTGAGCTCCCAAAGGCACCTGGTGGGCCACTGCGAGTAGCAGAGAGCTGGACTAGATGGACTCTGGTCTGATCCAGCTGGCTTGTTCTTATGTTCTTATGTTCTTATGACCCTTGTAGTGTGTATGTGAAGTTTGGATTTTTTGCTCCTATGTGCATCACTTTGAATTTTGCTACATTGAACTGCATTTGCCATTTCTTAGCCCACTCACCTAATTTATCATAATTTGGTATCATCTGCAAATTTCGCCACCACGCTACCCACCCCTACTTCCAGGTCATTTATGCACCTTGGAGACCAACAAGATTTCTGGTATAGAAGCTTTTGAGTGTCACAGTATCCTTTGTCTAGAGTGTTAACTCTCAAAAGCTTACACTTTGCTAATCTCGTTGGCTCCAAAAGTGCTACTGGATTCGCATGCAGCTATTCCACTGCAAGTTGTTGGTATTTTTGCAAGAGTCTGTCACACTTCAGACATGAAAGGGTTAACTGTGCGTATGTTAATTAGTTACTGAGGTCACAGTTTATGGCCAGTCTATTGATTAAGCTATTGGCCAGTTTGCCCGGCATTGCTAGCATGCCACTGGTCATGTAGACAGAAAGTTATAGAGCTGTGGTGGCGAACCTTTGGCACTCCAGACGTTATGGACTACAATTCCCATCAGCCCCTTCCAGCATGGCCAATTGGCCATGCTGGCAGGGGCTGATGGGAATTGTAGTCCATAACATCTGGAGTGCCAAAGGTTCACCACCACTGTTATAGAGTAAAGTATGTTTCCTTGTTAGAAGCCACACCACAGAAGCCACACCACGAGTCCTCCTAGCCACGATGTGAAACCATGAAGTGGAAGTATGTAACTAAGTGCTAGAATACAAAGGCGTTATTATTTTCTTTCCACGTAACCCTCCCTAATAGTTAGTAAAATTCATTTATACCAACAGCAACTGTGTGTTGGTCTCTTTTATGCTACTCTGCTAATATATTAAATGTATGCCAACAAAGGTGATGCCGGCCCAGAAAGGCTTATTTGACATCTTTTAACCATCAGTTTGCTGAGCTTTAAAAGGGAGACAGAGCGTTTCTGCTGCCTGCCTGGGTGGATTTACAAGTCCTGCTCTTTTGCAAGTGCCACAGCACCCTTCGTCACTTGAGAGTGTTAACTCTCAAAAATCTAATCTTGCTAATCTCGTTGGTCCGTAAGGTGCATGGACTTACGAATCTTTGGCAGGTCGGGGTGTGGTGGAAGGAAAGGGAAGTTGGCATGTGGTAGTGGAACCAGTGATAGCTGGAGAAACCCCTTATAAACCCCGGCTTTGGGGCTGTTCAGCGTGGCTCTCCTGGTACTGACAATACTATTGCTGGTTTGAATAAACTTGTTTGTTTCTAACTCGGCTGTGGCTTGTTGGCTGGAAAGTCTGCTCTGCAGGTTCTTCCTCTGGCTTCAGGAAGAAGATATGATTGAAGTCTATAAAATTATGCATGGGGTAGAAAATGTCGACAGGGAGAAATTTTTCTCTTTTTCTCACAATACTAGAACCAGGGGGCATTCATTGCAGAAATGCTGGGAAGAATTACTTGGGACTAATAAAGAGGAAACACTGCCAAGAACCTTATGGAACACAAGAACAAAGCCAGCTGGGATCAGACCAAAAGTCCATCTGGTCCAGCTCTCTTGCTGCCCTACCGCGGTAGCCATTCACCAAGGAATGCCTTTTAAGAACTCACATGTAGGATGTGAACGCTAATGGCCTTCATGCGACTCTGTTGCTCCCGGATCCGATTGGTCTGCTAAGGCATTTGCACAATCTGAGATCAAGGAGGATCCAAGATTGAAGTAGCCATAGATGGAAGCTTCTCCTCCATAAATCTGTAGAAGCCCCTTTTTTTAAAGCCTATCCAGGTGAGGTGGCCATCACCACCTCCTGTGGCAGCATATTCCAAACACCAATCACACGTTCGCGTGAAAGAAGTGTTTCCTTTTATTAGTCCTAATTCTTCCCCCAGCATTTTCTCAATGGATGCCCCCCCCTGGTTTCTAGTGTTATTGTGAGAAAGAGAAAAATATACTCTGTCAACATTTTCTACCCCCATGCATAATTTTATAGACTTCAATCATATCCCCCTCAGCGTCAGCCCTCCTCCCAAACTAAAGAGTCCCAGCAACGCAGCCTCTCCTCATAGGAAGATGTGCTCCAGTCCCTCAATCATCCTTGTTGTCCTTCTCTGCACTTTTTCTATCTCCTCAATATCCTTTTTTGAGATGCGGCGACCAGAACTGGACTGGCAATTACTCTCCAAGTGCTGTCGCACCACTGATTTATATAAAGGCATGACAATCTTTGCAGTTTTATTATCAATTCCTTGTCTAATGATCCCCAGCATAGAGTTTGCCTTTTTTACAGCTGCCATGCATTGAGTTGACATTCCCATGGAACTATCAACTGAGACGCCTAAATCCTTCTTCACGCAACGTGTGATTGGTGCTTGGAATATGCTGCCACAGGAGGTGGTGATGGCCACTAACCTGGATAGCTTTAAAAGGGGCTTGGACAGATTTATGGAGGAGAAGTCGATTCATGGCTACCAATCTTGATCCTCTTTGATCTGAGATTGCAAATGCCTTAACAGACCAGGTGCTCGGGAGCAACAGCCGCAGAAGGCCATTGCTTTCACCTCACTGCACTGCATGTGAGCTCCCAAAGGCACCTGGTGGGCCACTTTCGCGTAGTAGCGAGAGAAGCTGGACTAGATGGACTCTGGATCTGATCCAGCTGGCTTGTTCTTATGTTCTTATGTTCTTAAGAAGGGAATCCTTGCTCCGTGGCTTAGGCAGCAGCAGGAAAACCCAATCCCTGAGCGCTATCACCAGGAATAAGGAAGAGAGGAATTTCGAGGGAATAAGAAGTGGGGGAACAAAGTGGGGAAGAAGAAAAAGAAGAAGAGGAGGAGGAGGAGGAGGAGGAGGAGTTTGGATTCATATCCCCCCTTTCTCTCCTGCAGGAGACTCAAAGGGGCTGACAATCTCCTTGCCCTTCCCCCCTCACAACAAACACCCTGTGAGGTAGGTGGGGCTGAGAGAGCTCCGAGTTCTTGTGTCAGAAGGGAGTGCAAAAGAGAGAGCAAGAAGTGTGGAAAATAAATAATGATAAAGTCAGAGGAGGAGGCCTTGACGAGGGACAGATCAGTTTGGAAGGAAAGGAAATGGACAGGCCTTACTCTCTCCCTTGTGTCTTCTGCTCCCCAGGTGCATTTTTCAGCCACTATTATGGGGAATTTTTTTTTGTCTCTGGGTACTGTTGCTCCTTGTTTTGGAATGCAAATGTGTGCTTTCAGTGTGATATATCCACACAAATGCCAAGCTTCATGTGGAAGCTGTTTTCGCTGGAATAATGCTTGTAAAAATGGAAAGGCAAGCTGGCATGTGCTTAAACCGAAACAACTGGAGGGGAAAACGTTAGGAAGAGAACCGTAAAAGACTCTGTTGACACACTGGTGGCAGCATACCCAGAGGACTACGCTTGGGAGGCTGTGGATGTCCATTTCCACATGGAGTTTCATGGAGTTCCCGGAGACGCTGCAATTTCGCCGTTGTGCTCTGTAGCATCTCTTGCATTACTTCTCAATTCTGTCTCAGAGGAAGGGCTGTAGATCAAAGGCAGAGGCATGCAGAAGGTCTTGGGTTCAATCCTCAGGATCTTCAGTTAAAAGGACCAAGTAGAAGGTGACGTGAAAGACTTCAGCCTGAGACCCAACCCTGGAGGAAAGTGACTGCCAGTCAGAGTGAAGACGACCTGTACTGGCCTTGTGGCATTGGGAGGTTAAGGCTCGTGTATTATCTGTCTGGAGGAACCAGGTTGGATTCCCAGCTCTGCCGCCTGAGCTGTGGAGGCTTTATCAGGGGAATTCAGATTAGCCTGTGCACTCCCACACACGCCAGCTGGGTGACCTTGGGCTAGTCACAGCTCTTCTGAGCTCTCTCAGCCCTACCTCACAGGTGTTTGTTGTGAGGGGGGGGAGAGGACAGAGATTGTCCAGCCCTTTGAGTCTCCTGCAGGGAAGAAGGGGATATGAATCAAACTTCTTCTTCTTCTTCTTCTTCTTCTTCTTCTTCTTCTTCTTCTTCTTCTTCATTTCTTCTTCTTCTTCTTCTTCTTCTTCTTCTTCTTCTTCTTCTTCTTCTTCTTCTTCTTCTTCTTCTTCTTCTTCTTCTTCTTCTTCTTCTTCTTCTTCTTCTTCTTCTTCTTCTTCTTCTTCTTCTGGCTAGCTGGCTGGCCTAGCTCTTCTTCTTGATTAATGGTTTCTGTGGTTCCGATACCGGAAAAGCTTCACGTGTTTGCTCATTTTGCTGCCTACCTGGGCCAACAAATCCAAGAGGATCCCAAGCACTTGGCCAGATTTCACCAGCCCACGAGATTGGAGAGAGGTCTGCTTTAGCCAATAACTTGTGGAGCTTTTCGGACGATCATGTGAATTAAGTGTGGATGAGTGCACACAGTACAACACAGTAGAAATGTTGGGTGTGTGTGTGTGTGTATGTGTGTATATATATATATATAGTAGCAGAGTAGAACAGAAGCAGCGTAGACAGATTCTCACTTGCTTTTTATATATGAGTTTATTAACGATAAAGGGAGGGTTACATGGAGATAAAATAAGAAATCCTTTCTTTCCTGTTACACATTTACATTACTGTACGCTTGGTCACATCTTGGTACCTATCTGCTGTGATGGTGGTGGTGTCGTGTCTGCTCAAACAACGGAACAGAGTTAACTTTATAACTTCTGATGTACGTGCTCACTGACATGGAAGCAATGGCTATCTCACTGACTAACATGGGAGCAGCAGTGGCGTGGTGGTTAAGAGCAGGTGCATTCTAATCTGGAGGAACCGGGTTTGATTCCCCGCTCTGCCGCCTGAGCTGTAGAAGCTTATCTGGGGAATTCAGATTAACCTGGGCACTCCCACACAGGAGGAGCCAGCTGGAGCCTTGACCAGATGATCACAGCTTCTCCAGGAATCTCTGGCCCCACCAGGGGGTGTGCTTGAGCCAGCCCTGGGCAAACTGTAGCCCTAGAGCCATACCTGAGGTTGGATGCCCCATGAAACCCACTCTGCATGACCAAAAAATGATTTTTTATGGGACATTGGTGCCCTGCAGGGAGTTTATTTTGAACATCAGCTACTCCCAAAGTTTGGTGAGAGGTTTGGTTCAAGGGAGTCCAAAGTTATGGACTCCCAAAGGGGAATGACCTATCCCCATTGTTTCCAATGGGAGCTAATAGGAAGATAAGAATACAGTTTGAGGGTCCATAACTTTGGCCCCCCTAGACCAAAACTGCACACCAAACTTGGGGGGGTGCCATCATCTCAGATGATACCACCTGAAATTCTGGTGCCGATACATCAAAAATGCACCCCCTGCAGGAACATCCTAGAAATTTGCCCAAGAATCTTTGTTGTTCTGCATTGAAGTTTTCTGCATTTTGCTGTCCAATGGGGTTGCAGGCTGTGGGGGGCTTTACATTTCAGAAGGAACAGTCTCCAAAACTTTCATGGTCTCATCAGGAGACTGCCCTAATGGTACCCCCAAATTTGGTGCAGTTTGGTTCAGGGGCCAAAGGTTATGGACCCGCAAGGCTTCATGCTTCATCACCTATTAGCTCCCATTGGAAACAATGGGATAGGAGCACCCCTTTGAGTCCATAACTTTGGACTCCCTGAACCAAACCTAAGGAGTGTCACCACAGATGTCACCCAAAGATCCCTGGGGGGGGTAGCATAAGGACAGTCTCCTGATGATAAGCTGAAATTTTGGTGCCACCCTAGCCACAAAGCCTAAGCCTACGAGGCCAAAAAATGGAAAACCACTAAAATACCAAAAGCGAACCCAGCATTTTGATGCCCCCCAGGTGATGCCCTGGGCATGCCCACTGCTGCCAACGGGCATTAAGCCAGTGGCCCCTACCTACCTCACAGGGTGTTTGTTGTGAGAAGGGGGGAAGGGCAAGGAGATTGTCAGCCCCTTTGAGGTCTCCTGCAGGAGAGGAGAAGGGGGGATGATAGAATATCCCAAACTCCTCCTCCTCCTCTTCTTCTTCTTCAATAGATCAGGTCATAAACAGTGACTTCGGCAACTTGATTACATATAAACAGTTGACCCTTTTATCACTGAGTTGTGACAGATGCTTGCAAATGTGGGTTGGGAAATACCTGGAGATTCTGGGGGTGGAGCCTGGGGAAGGTGAGGTTGGGGGAGAGGAGGGGCCTCATTGGGCTAGAATACCATAGAGTCCACCCTCAAGAGCTGCCCTGTTCTCCAGAGGAACTGACCTTTGTTGTCCAGAGATGGGTTATAATTCCTGGAGATCTACAGGCTATCTCCACCTGGGAGAGCTGGCAGTGCTATCCTAAAAGGAAGTGTTGATTTCAGGGCCATGTCTTTTTGCACACACTCAGTTTTTATCCTGTTGGTGCTCAGGATCTTCCAGTTCAGCTTCCGCCTGGACTGTCTAGTCCAGGGGTAGGGAACCTTTAACACTCAAAGAGCCATTTGGACCCGTTTTCCACGGGAAAAGAAAACACTTGGAGCTGCAAATAATTTTTTGACATTTAAAATAAAATGTACTACTGCATATGTGGGGTTTTACCTTTTACTCCGCTCATTCTGAGAAGCGCATGGATCGTCTGCCTGCCTGCCTGCAGAGTTGGGCAGAGATAGAGACCAGGCTCGAAGCTCATTAGACACAGTGCAGAACAGAAAGAGCTGCATGTGGCTCTCGAGCCCGCAGGTTCCCTACCCTTGGTCTAGGATGCTGCGGCAACCAGCAAAAACTGATAGGGAAGGATGTGCTCAAATGCTTCTTAAAAAGCGTAGCCAGGGAACAGTTTGTCGACTCCGATCTCCCCCACCAGACATTCAACACCCACAGACAACATTTTGACAAGTGCAGGCTTAAGATTGGCGGGCGGGGGAAAGAAGGGGGGGAGAATTCACACAAAGCAGCTACGAAAAGCTTTGTGTGGGATTTGTAATTTCTGGGAGGTGGAGAAGGAACGCTGGTTCAGGAGATAATCAGGCTTCTGGAAATGAAATCGGGTTTTGCCGAGGGAATACTGGGATGCTGTTGCTACAGGGTTGGCCTTAGCCAGCAGGCGGCGATAAAAACTGTCCTAAGAGGATTCTACTGCAGTTTTGTCTGTATGTTCCAAATGGGAGATGATGATATTCAGAAGAGGAGAAGAAGAAGGAATGAATTGCTTTCTGTCATGTGAGCAGTTTCAAGGCAACTTACAAACTTCTTTCCCCTTCCTCTCTCCACAACACACACCTTGTGAGGCAGGTGGGCCTGAGAGAGTTTTGTCCAGAGGAGGGCAACCAAAATGGTACAAGGTCTGGAATCCACGTCCTATGAAGGGAGACTTAGGGAGCTGGGGAGGTTTAGTCTGGAGAAGCAAAAGTTAAGGTTGCCCGTTTAAATATTCGAAGGGATGCCATACCTGAAGAGGGGGCAAGCTTGTTTTCTGCTACCTCAGAGATTGGGACAAGGAGTCATGGATTCAAAGGTGAAGGGAAAGAGATTCCCACCTAAACATTAGGAAAGAACTTCCCTGACAGTCAGGCTGCACAATGGGCAGGTGGAATTCCTCGGGCCTTCTTTGGAGGCTTTTAAACTGAGGCTGGATGATCATATGTCAGGAGTGCTTTGATTGTGTGTTCCTGCATGGCACAGGGTTGGACTAGAGCAGGGTGGGAACCTACGGCTCTCAGGATAAAATTCAGGAACTACAATTCCCATCAGCCCCTGCCAGCATAGCCCATGCTGGTTGGCCGGGATGTGAATTGGGGCTCACTGATAAGCTCCCCTGAGCCAGACGGGTTCCCTAGGCTGGACTAAATATAGGTGTCAAACTGTGGCCCACTCCAGATGTTATGGACTACAGTTCCCATCATCCCCTGCACCAGCATCACGCTGGCTGGGGATCTGGAACTTTAGTCTATGGGAAACCTGAAGGCCTAGCTTCCACACCCGTATAATGTGCCGCTTCCATTTCCAACTCTATGATTTTATGAGTTTGGAGAGAACTGGGACTAGCCCAAGGTCACCCAGTAGGTTTCATGTAGAGAACATAAGAACATAAGAACAAGCCAACTGGATCAGACCAGAGTCCATCTAGTCCAGCATTCTGCTACTCGCAGTGGCCCACCAGGTGCCTTTGGGAGCTCACATGCAGGATGTGAAAGCATTATTTCTCCCTTACCCATCCATAAACTTGGCACTCCAGCTTTTCATCCATAAACTTGGCACTCCAGCTTTTCCAAAACTCTTTTGGCCTGCCTTGCCCTTTCAGAAGTTCTTCCTAATGTTTAGAGGAGTGGGGAATCAAATCTGGTTCTCCAGATGAGAGTCTACTGTTCTTGGCCACTACAACCATGCAGTGTAGAATTTGAACTCTGGCGGCCACCCATATTGGGGGGGGGGGGCTCCAGATTTTACCTGTGCCACATTTTCCTCAATATGCCTCTGGCTCCTGAGCACGCATGCGGAGGCAGGAGAGCATTGTTATTCCCTCGTTTTCCCTGGGCACACTTTTTGCAAGCAGAGAAGGGCTGTGGCAAGCAGGGTGTAAGACAGACACCCTCCCCTCACCCCCAAGAACCTTTTCAGCTTGCAAAAGTGCTTGGGGTGGAAAGGAGGGAATGACATCGTCTCTCCTAACTTCACACGCATGCTCAGGAGTCCATTTCTCCCCCCCCCACACACTATTTGGAAGGTCAGTTCCTGCAGCCCATTAAACATATCATCCCACCCAACTAGAATTATGAAAAGGATTGGTCCATAACATTCTGTGGAGATCCAGGCTGTTGTTAACAAGACTCTGGTTGAAATTCTGGGTTTTGCAAATAGGGAGTGTAGCCAAACTATGAGAGAGCTCCTAGCCAGGAACCATGAATTCATACACGTCAACAAGCATATATTTCATTGCGCTCACAGATTGTACTCTTTAAACACAAGAACTGATATATCAATTGAGAACCTCTGAAAGGGCAAGGCAGGCCAAAAGAGTTTTGGAAAAGCTGGAGTGCCAAGTTTATGGATGGGTAAGGCAGGATATGGATATCTTTGTTCCCTTGAGTTTTAGGAAAAAATACAATTGTGCCACACACATATAGCGTAACTGTGAGGATCTATCAAGCTCCCTGCAGTAACCAGACTCTAGGGCCGTGCTGGCAGGGGCTGATGGGAATTGTAGTCCACAACATCTGGAGTGCCAAAGGTTCGCCATCACTGCTCCAGGGTGCAGAAATCAGTTTATTGAACAGGATCAAATGTACAGCCACCGGCAAGTCTTTGTAGGGACTAACTTTCAATACAGCATTTCTCTAAGGTTGTGTCCCCCTTCCCTCTCAGTTCCTACCCTTGAGGATCCCAGCGGTTCCAGCAGCGTTCCCTCCTCGGCGTATGGGAGGAACGGGTTCTAAACTCCAATTTTGCACGGGGCTCCAGTACCTCTATGCCTCCTGCCCAGGGGAGACAGAAGGAACTGCGACTGCCGGCCACGCTGGGGAGCCCAACTGGTGAGGGAACGGGGGGAGGGGCAGAGGCAGAGGGATCTGCCGTCCCGGCCTTGAGAGCTTCTTTTATAAAGCTGTAGGCAAGGGAGCGAGGCTTGGGAGGGCGATGGCCATGCCCTACTCAGGGCGGGTGGGGGGGGTGTGTACCCCAGCCCATAAAAAAATCTATGCACCCTCACGATCCCTGCTGAGAGAGCTCAGAGAAGCGCATGTAGACTAATAGGGTCACCCAGCTGGTAGGTGTGTGGGAGTATTACAGACTAAGATGGGGAATCAAACCGGTTCCTCCAGATTAGATACACGAGCTCTTAACCTCCTATGCCACTGCTGCATAATTAGCATAATTAGCATAATTCTTCAGGGCCCTGTGGTTTCTGCAATGGTAAGTGAGCTTTGGCTCCAACTTAAAGTCACTAGCTGCTTTAGCCCTTAACAAGAGAGTCCCCCGTCTTTTGAAGCTTTGAATCCAGGCACTAATTTCTCTCTAGCTAATTTCTCTCTATCTAGTCCTAGATGCTTAGAGAGCCAATGGCAGTGTAGTAGGTTAAAGAGCAGATTGCCTCTAATCTGGAGAACCGGGTTTGATTTCCAGCTCTACCACGCCAGGCTGTGGAGATCTTAGCCTGAGTAGAACCAGATTAACTTGTGCACTCCAACACATGCCAACTGGGTGACCTTGGGCTAGTCACACGCTGTGGAATCCCTCAGCCCTACCTACCTCACAGGCAAGCCTGTTGGGGGTGGGAAGGAAAGAGATGTTAAGCCCCTTTGAGTCTCCTTATAGGAGAGAAAGGGGGGATATAAATCCAACTCTTCTTCTTCTTCTTGGTCTACATTGAAAATCTGTTGTTTAGTGTAGCTGCCGGCATCATTTATCTTAACTAGATCTTCTGGAAAACTTACTAAGCTTCTGCATCAGGACTTGGTACTTCATATCGCACTTTTATGTTGTGGAGATGGTTTCTTTCCTCAAACCTCATGAACCAACCTCTACCAGTTTTAGACTTTTCTTCAGCTTCCTCACCTTACTCAGCCTTCATAGAATTGAAGAGAGGCCTTGCTTTGGCTTAGGGCAGGGGTAGGGAACCTGCGGCTCTCGAGCCGCATGCGGCTCTTCTGCCCTTGCACTGTGGCTCCAAGCCTAGAGACCACCGGGCCCCATCCTGCTCCCGCCTGGGTGCAGGCAGCAGGGTGAAGCGATCAATAACTTCCTCAGAATGAGCGGAGTAAAAGGTAAAAAAACCCCAATGTATACAGTGTTATCTTTATTTTAAATGTCAAAAATTATTTGCGGCTCCAAGTGTTTTCTTTTCCCGTGGAAAACGGGTCCAAATGGCTCTTTGAGTGTTAAAGGTTCCCTACACCCTGGATTAGGAGTCACAAGCCTTTATTGGCATAAAATAAACATACAAAATCAGCATACAAAATTTGCCCATTATTGCTCACAATTATAGACACTGGTACTAAACTACTAAATACTAAAATATATACATGGTCCTTCTGTAACTATAGGACATTCCTTCAGCTAAGTTAACTCACTTAAACGTCATCGGATACTGACAGAAGCTAGCAAAGTTACTGCTGGCTATATGTAGATCATAATACATAGACATTGGTTGAGTATTCATCTAGGACTTAGATGGCCCTATTATTGTTAGGCAGAAATTTTGCTACATTCTCACACATAATGGGATCCATGTTGTTCCAAAAGCATAGGTATCTTAAGAGCATCAGTTAGATTGTTATACAGAAATGGGATAAGTGCAGATTGTGACATTCTTGATTTTGCAAACCTTACACAATGAAAGAGGGTATGATCGAGTGTCTCCACCTGACCCATATTGCATGGTACGTGGACATTAGCCTCCCTCTTGGTTTATCAATTTGTTGATATCTCGCCATAGAGCAGCATAGAAGGCATTAGATTGAATCTGGCCAGTGTTAGAAGCTCTTCTTAATTTACTTAGGGTTGGTGATCCACTGTAAATAATTGGCCATGTGTCCTTGTTCAATTGGAATAGAAAAGCAGGGTCGGGGGGGAACCACGTTTTTCCCTCGCATAGCTGTTATACTAGTCCCGATACTCTTGTTTCTAATATTAGCTTAGTTTTCAAGCAGCTATATGCTGATAGGGAAAAAAGAGGGACTAACGACTCTAATGAGAAGCCAAGAGTGTTGATTTTTTTTCCCTCAACTAGTTTCAGCCACCTAGAATTTTGCATATAGTCGAGGAAAGCATGAGGTGTAACAAACTGGGAGTGATTCCTGCAAATGAGTGGATCACGTGAGCCAGTATCTGACAGTTCTCAAAGCCAGCGAATACATCGTGGCATATGATATTTGCCCGAAGTTCTAAAACATAGGGCTGCATATGGAAGCACAATTTGGTAAAGCTCCATAATTTTTATGGAAAAAAAGCGGGACTGGGCTGTGTGTTTATATTTTTGTTTATAGCTCGATCCAAATAGGTGCTCCATAGAGGAGCTTGAGAGCCGCGATTTAGCATTGAACACCTTCAATGCGGATGGTATATACTGGTGGCCCACAGTGAAAAAGAAACGCTGTGAATTGCTAGGGCACTGTTGTTAGCTGCAGCGGTGCTAATTTCCTATGTACTGCCCAATTAAGGTTGCCTAGTAAGAGTTATGCCCAAATATTTGAACTGGTTAACTTGTTCTATGGGTCTGTTATTGATGGTCCATGTATGACTACTAGGGGGGTCTTCTAGCTGTGAAGACCATTATTTTAGTTTTTTCATAGTTAATTACCAGTTCGTTCCTCTTACTTACAATATTCCAGCACAGCAATTTAAGCAGAGGCGAAAGTGAGACCAACTTTGAAGTGTGGGAAGCGAAGAACGGTGTCGTCAAAGCATATACAGTAGACGCTGGCACGTGTGTTTGAGTGCTTAGTTTGGGAACAATGCCCATTGGCCTTCTGGAGGGTTGGCACTAGATCACTAAGGAATATATATTGAAAGATCAAAGTGGGGGCCAATGTACAGCCTTGTTTTTTTGACCCCTCTGGATTTGTGATGATATTCTTCTGTGAAGCTGGTCCTTTTGTTGCGTGACTCTTATTCTGCAGCTAGTGCAAGTGTGCTTGGCCCAGCTGTTTCTATAAGAAACAGTAGTCTGGGGTCCATGTGTAACGCCGTCAATTTTCTCCACAGTAGGGCTCTAGATATGGAGTCAAATGCCCCTTTTAAATCCAGGAAGGCTGCAAACAGTTTACGGCAGGGGTAGGGAACCTGCGTGGCCTCGAGAGCGCATGCTGCCATCTCTGCCCTCTGCACTGTGGGCTCCACGAGGCGAGCAGCTGGCCCCACTCCTTGCTGCTGCCCTGCAGGCCAGCTGCCAGCATGGTCGGCTGGGCGTGCCTGCCTATGGCTACCCACTCTCACCCGCCCCATTGGAGCAGGGCAGAGCGCTTTCCCGGCGGGCCGGCCGTAGGGCCGAGCCGGCCAGCTTTCTCCTGCCAAAGCCTGCAGGCGGCAGGGGCGGGCGCATCCATGCGCTTCTCCAGAATGGCAGGAGTTTATAAAGGTAAAAAAACCCCTATATATATATATAGTGGCTATTCCTTTATTTTAAATGTCCAAAAAATGCTATTTTGCGGCTCCAAGTGTTTTCTTCTTTCCCGTGGAAAAGCGTGGGTCCAAATGGCTCTTTGAGTGTTAAAGGTTCCTACCCCTGGTTTACGGGTTATTAGCTGAGTTATCGCCTTTGTTGTTAGCTAAAGTTATTGTACTAAAACTGTTGTTACATGATCCAGTGTTGTTGATTTATTTTTAGTGAATCCAATTTGCTCCGGTCCCTATTACTTCTGGCTTCGCTTGACCCAATCTTCCACTCTCCTAAGGAGTAGTTTTGCATATAGTTTTGCCAATTACAGATAATAGGCTTTATAGGGCGATAGTTTGAAGGATTTTGTGTAATATCACCCTTTTTTGGTAGATTACTGGGACAACTATAGACGCCAGCCACATCTTTGGGGATCGCGGCCCGTGGTTATTTACATGGGTAAATAAAGGGAAGCCAGAGTTGTAGCCCTACCACCTTTCGGGTGAGGATTTAAGTATTTCTGGTATTATTGCATCAGGGACCTGGGGGCGCTTACCGCTTTTCAAACCACTACTGATTAGTTTACTCTCACTTCTTGAGGAGAGAGGAGAAGTTGAACCTCAGGCCAATCTGGTAGCTTCTCTGGTATTGAAGTGGAATCCAGGGTGTTATTCAGGTGCTAGGCTAGCATTGAACAGATTAGAAAAATAACTGAACCATCGGTCTAGTAAGGAAATATGGGGCAACTGGATGTACTGCATCGTTTAGGGCCCTCTCTATTTATGATCTGCCAGAATTGCTTAATGTTATTTGTTAAAAGTGGCTTTGATATAGTTGCTTCCACTACTGGGCTGTTCTCGAATTGATTTTTTCGTTTTCCATTTGTACTGCATAATTTGAAAAATCCTTTTCAGTTGGAGTTCCATAATTGCTGAGTAGCTTTTCCTCACCTGTGCTGCGGTAACTTCTATATAATGATCGTATTAAGTTGTTAAATTCAATACAGTAGCGATCAAACCATTCTCTATGACCGTTTACAGCCTTAGATTTGGTCGAGGAGACGGCTTGAAGTTCCCCTTCGGGGATCGGGCGGTATATAAATTTAAGAAATAAAATAAATAAAATAAATAAATAAATTTGAAACTAGTTGTTCAAAGTGATGTATTCCACGTTCTGGTGTGTCAGCCTGTAATATATTCTCTTTTAATTTATTAAATGTAAAAGAGCTAAGTAGTGTTTCTGTAGCAGCTGCCACCTGAGGTGACCATGTTATTTTCTGATGCCTAGAGTTGGTGGGGTCCTCTGTATTAGTCTTTACCTCAAATGAAAAAGAAGTTAACATTGAGTGGAAGATGGATCACCTCAACAATACAGTCCCCAACGCTTCAAAAGATGCTGACTTACCACTGGTGTAAGATAGGGGGGGGGGGGGATATTAAGATGCTAATCGATCAGCCTTAGCACTCGGCCGAGTTTACTCAAGGTAAAACTTATCTGCATTCCTATAGCACTTGAGGCCGCTTTAACCATAATTTGTTAAATTTGATGGCAAATTTGATTAAACTGAATTCCTGCCGCATTCACTAGAGAGTCCTTTGAGGGAAGGCGAAGAGCATTGGGGTTAAGAAAGAAGCTGTACGAGATCATCCCTCACCTGATTCAAATGGAGGCCAAAGTGGGTAGAAAGGTCCGTACTCCACTCTGGGCTGATTAAAATCACACCCACTACTCAGGATCACCTCCGTAGATGGTTGTTTATTTTCTAAATTTTCTACAAATGATGCATATCCATACTCCATGTGTTGGATTAAGGAGTCTCGATGGTCCAATCCAGCAGGTATATACAAGTTCACTTCCTCTTGGATAATCATGTGAAGAGCTTCCCCCCCTCTACCACCAAACAGCTCCTGTGCAAAGAGAGGGGGACTATGAGTCGAGGAAGGGAGTTGCTTTTGATGCTGTTGGCTACAAACAGTGAAAGTCCTCCAGAATAACATTGACCAAACTTTTGGATACTCTTGTAGCAGAGGAAGAGAGTATTGTTGAGTAGCCATTTAAAGGCAAGCATCTATGAATTGGACCAAGTTTCTTGTAAGGCTATAAACGTAAATTTTTGTAGATAAGTGAGGAAATCACATCGCATTTCTTGATCCATCCGGCTATATTCCACGAGATGAGGGAAATCACATCTCTTCTCTGACTTGGATTTGGAGATACTTCCCCCCATGCTGTGTTGGTCCCAGATTGGCTAAGAGATTTTGATAAGGGTTGGCGTCACTGAGATTGGTCCCTGGATTAGGAGAATGTAGTGGATGGTTTGCTCTTCTATCTGGCCAGCTAAAACGTTCTCCTTATCAGCAATGAGGCTGTTTTGCTTTCTTATCATTCATGTGTTCACTGGGCCAGCACTTTTAATTTCCCTCAAGAACCTTTCCGTTACGTTCACAACTTGCCTGTCTGACATAAGAGGCCTAGCTTTCATCCTACCTTGGCTTTTGATGTGCCTTCTTCACTAAGCTTTATCGTTTCCAGATTTTTGATTTAATGTGCGACTCTTTGGCCCCCTTCCGCCCATGCAGAATAATACATTTTCAATCCACTTTCACAATTGTTTGCACGTGGATTTTGCTGTTCCGCACAGCTTCAAAGTGCATTGAAAGTGGACCCATTGAAAGTGGGCTGGCCATGGGATGGAGTCAACTGTTTTATTACATGGACGATTATGGGGAAGGGCAGCATAGAAGCTGAATTAAATTTATTTAAATCATAGTTGTGATGGAATAGTACTGTAAAACTGGCAAAATCACACATGACTGTGAAAAGTATCTTTGCCTTTTGATCTCCTGGAGGGAGGACAGGAAACTATGCAGAGGTGCTAGGATGAAACTTCAAAGGCCTAAGTTACCTCATGGCCTGAACAGAGTTTTCCTGGGAAGGGGAAAACAAAGGTTTTGGAATTCCATCTTGAGACGTGGACAGAGAAGCATCTCTGGGCCATGGGTTCCCGGAAGGGGGACAAAGAACCAAAACGGATATAACCACCTAAGCAATCCCTTAACCGCAATCATGTTTTATTTCTTTTATTTCTGTTTTTCAATAAAAATCGTTGAGACCTCAGCTGGTTGGAGTTATTGGAGAAAAGAACCCAGGTTTTAATGAAACAAGCCAGGCTCTCCCAGGCTTGCTTTCATGATAATAGTCATAGAGTTGGAAGAGACCGCAAGGGCCATCAACTCCAATCCCTTGCAATGCAGGAACACACAATCAGAGCACTCCTGACAGATGGCCGTCCAGCCTCTCTTTAAAAACCTCCAAAGAAGGAGACTCCACCACACTCCGAGGGAGTGCATTCCACTGTTGAACAGCCCTTACTGCCAGGAAGTATCTCAGGGAAGTGAATGATTTCCTTAGGTTTGCTTCCTTGAGATTTGTGAGATATTGTGCATAACATTTGTTCTTTTTGACGCAGGAGAAACATGGGGAGCATTTCTGAGTGGAAGCAAGTTGTTTGTCTCGTAGAGCATCTCTACTATAGAGCCAGTCACGAATTTTGCTAGCATCCCATCTATGAATAGTTTTCAGATCAGGAATTTCGGAAAGAGCTAATATGGGAGAAATTTGGTCCTCCTCCCTGTTTGTTCTCGTCATGTGTCTATAGCTCAGATTTACTAATTGGTTGGACTTTTGAGTTGCCAAGGTTTTATGATACAAAAGTATTCTTACATGGATTCTTGTCCTGACGGAGGGTAGCCCTACTTCCATTCGGAGCAGCGGGGCAGGGGTGGAGGGTGGCAGGGCCAAAATCTTTCTCAGATTTTCCAATTTGTAAAATACATGAAAAAGAACAATTAAAACATTGTTCAGGAAGGAGGAATCACTGAAGAAATGCCAAACAAAATAAAAATCTCTTCAGTGGCTGGCAGAAGATGGCAACTTAAGGGGACAGGTGAGTTCCTCAGGGGAGAGAGTTCCAGAGTTTTGGGGCCAAGAAGGCCCTCTCTCTAGTTACTGCTCACCTGATCTCAGAAATCGGGGATATCCAAAGCAGGACCCCTGAAGATGAGTGTAAAGGATGGGCAGGTTCATAAGGATCTAGGTCACAGGTGTCAAACTCGCGGCCCTCCAGATGTTATGGACTACAGTTCCCATCATCCCCTGCCAGCATCATGCTGGCAGGGAATGATGGGAACTGTAGTCCATGACATCTGGAGGGCTGCAAGTTTGACACCTATGATCTAGGTGGTCCTTTAGATATGTTGGTCCAAGAACAGTTTGATGAATTGTGCCCAGAAACAACTTGAGAGCCAGGTGGGAGTGAATCCCACCCACCCCCAACCCCCGTGACCCACTCCAATCAGCATCCTGGCTGCAGTATTCTGCAGCAACTGAAGTCTCTGAACACTTCTCAAGGACAGCCCCACATAGAGAAGAAGAGTTTGGATTTACATCCCCCCTTTCTCTCCTGTAAGGAGACTCAAAGGGGCTGACAATCTCCTCCCCCCCTACAACAAACACCCTGTGAGGAGGGTGGGGCTGAGAGAGCTCCGAAGAACTGTGACTAGCCCAAGGTCACCCAGCCGGCGTGTGTGGGAGTGCACAGGCTAATCCAGTTCCCCAGATCAGCCTCCGCAGCTCAAGTGGCAGAGCAGGGAATCAAACCCGGTTCCCCAGATTAAAGTGCACCTGCTCTTCACCATGACTATGCCATGCTGGCTCTCAACTGCTCGTGGCAGCAGTCTAATCTAAACCCTGATGACTTGCAGTAGACTGTGTGAATTGGTTTCACTGGAGGACTTCATGTTTGGAGACCGTGTGAAACATCTGTCTGTGGTGTTTAATCTGTGATGGCCCATTGACATGCGCCAGTCATCCAGTGGGTGGGCGGGCATTCCTGGCACGACATGCTGCACTTTCCCCTCCTGACCCCTCTTTTCTTTTTCAGACCCCAGGAGGCAGCGTGCCATTCCGTCGCTTGGTCCCCCTGGTCTGACACTCTGCAGGCCTAATGGCCAGTGGCTGGTAAATCCAAAAGAAAACTTTCTGAGGGGGAGGAGAACCCAAGGCCGCCACGCTGGAGAGGGGCATGAGCAAGAGCCAGAGTCTCCTCGCGGTGGCGGAGGATGAGGTGAGTTTCTCCTGAGTTTGAGGACCGGTTCTTGGAACTACGCATTTGTGGTATGCTTTGTGCAGGCGCAGTCACGCGTGGACCATTGATATATGCCCTCCAGCCAGCTCACGTTTAGATGAGGGGTGACTTTTTTAAAGCGAGAAAGTGGCGAGCGGCTGTGGCTTAGGTTTAGAGCCTGTGTTTGGCACGCAGGTCACAAGTTCAACCCCCAACTTCTCCAGTTGAAAAGATCAGGTAACAGGTGATAAGAAAACACGCCGACTGAGATCTTGGGGAGCATCTGCCAGAGTAGGCAACTCTGACCTTGATGGACCAAGGGTCCAGTTCAGGTTGAGTCATGTGTCACCTTTTGAAAGGCTGGCCTTGTTACTGGGTGAGGAGCAGAGGCGTAGCAAGGGGGGAAAGAGCCTGGTGCACCGGTGCGTCCTCCGCCCCCGCCCCACCCTGGGACGCCCCCGCCCCAGAATGCCCCCACCACGCCCCGAAACGCCCTCACCACACCCCCACAAGGGCGCATGCCCGGTGTGTCGCGCCCCCTCTGTCCCCTTGGAGCTACGCCTCTGGTGAGAAGAAAGTCTGCGTGGTCCAGAGACAAAGGCAGGGGTTTCCTGGAGTTTCTGGAAATAGATAGCATAGATGCCAATGAGAAATAATAACCTGAGAATTGCATTATAAACCTGCTGCTGTGGATGCAGGTTTAGTGGAAGCTCGCACTGAGACAGAAATAAAGCACTCCATTTTGCCAGACTGTTTGCCTTCTGTGGAAAAATGCTCCTTTTCAAAGGCCCGGGTTTGCGCGTCAGCTGTTCAAAGGAGCCAGCGTGTAGCATGATGCGATGTGATATTTTTCGTCTCCCTTGGGAAAAGCAATGTCTGGTAAAAACGGTTATTTCTCCCAAGGAGGGATCAGTGGTTCCAGAGGGCATCTGACCTGGTCTGCAGAGAACAGCTAGATTCAGGTTCCTAATTCCATCTGATAAAGGATGCTTGGGCTCTCAAAAATTCATCTCTTGAAAACCTTGTTGGTCTCTAAAGTGTGATGGACTTGAATCTACTCTAAGGCATATAGTTGAGGTGGCTATGGTGGTACATCAGTAGACCCGCCCCTTTCCTTCCCCTTCCCTTCCCCGCCCCTCTGTTATTCTGTCCTCCTGATCCCCTTGTTGGGGTCCCACTCCAATCAGATAATAAAATTTTAACAGAAGGCGGGATCCATATGTTAAATTGAATTGTGGGCCTGCAGGAGTTCTAACACATATATTTTAAATCTGAATATTTTGTCAGTATAATTTAAAAGTATTTATAATGTTTCATGCATTGTTTTGTTGGATTTTGTTTTATTGGACATATTGTTTTATTAGATGGAATGAAATGGAAATTTTATTTATATACTGCCCTCCCCTAACCCTCCCCCGAGAAGCTCAGGGCGGTGTACAACAACATAATGGCAACAGCATAATAGCAACAATAATCGTAATAACAACAACAGCATCAATAAACATATCTCAAATATCAAAATATCAGTAATCATGACATAATCAACATAATAACGTTTCATAACATAGCAGCGTAATAATAATAATAATAATAATAAGAAGAAGAAGAAGAAGAGAAGAGTTTGGATTTATATCCCCCCTTTCTCTCCTTGTAGGAGACTCAAAGGGGCTTACAATCTCCTTGCTCTTCCCCCCTTCTCACAACAAACACCCTGTGAGGTAGGTGGGGCTGAGAGAGCTCCGAAGAACTGTGACTAGCCCAAGGTCACCCAGCTGGCGTGTGTGGGAGTGCGCAGGCTAATCTGAATTCCCCAGATAAGCCTCCACAGCTCAGGCGGCAGAGCTGGGAATCAAACCCGGTTCCTCCAGATTAGATACACGAGCTCTTAACCTCTTAACAACATAACAGTATAACAGCATAATAACAGATTATAACATCATAAACATGATAATATAACACCAACAACAAAAATAACAGTAAACATAACATGGGGAAGGACAGTGAATAAACAAACAAACAAACAAACCAATAGTTGCAATGGATGGGTGTTTAGTCCAACACATGGGCACACAACAGAAGAGGGTGCACTGACCGCCAACCTTCCTGTTCTTTTGAAGCCACCGTGATGCCAGTTCTTGGATTTAGCGGGTCTCTTGCCCTGAGTGCATTTCCTGTAGTTCACAGGTTGTTCGTCCACACATGTTTAGAGAAGGCCGGGTCCTGACTAACCTCCGGCTGAGACTTTCTTCAGGAAGGAGACAACAGAACTGACACAGCGGTGCTGTGTAGTTCCCGGGCTGTATGGCCGTGTCCTAGCAGCATTCTCTCCTGACGTTTCGCCTGCACCTGTGGCTGGCATCTTCAGAGTCCACACAACACCCCAGTGACTCCTGCCGTGAAAGCCTTTAACTGACACATTTCAGATGTCTGCCCCCTCTCTGAGTCCATCCAGGTTGCTGGGGTTTGATGGTTTGGTTTTGCTTTGTGTTTTAACTTGTTTTGCAGCGCACGGGAAGGATGGAGCTGGTCTGTGAGTGCCCTCTGCTGCTTTTACTGAAGGAAGACACCAGACGTTGTCAGGTTTTCTGGGCACAGCGTTCTAGCGCTCACGCAGACTTGCTAGCCTCGTATCTGATGAAGGGGTCTTTGAATCTTGAAAGTTCGTACTTGAAAATCTCGGACTCCAAGGTGGTCCTGGAGACAAAACTAACTGTCCTGCTGCAGACCGACAAGGCTGCTCTCTGAAAATGCCAACCTTTGATGCCAACAGTGGTTTTTAAACTTTTGGCCACCGCCCCCCTTGGTACCATGAACTCATCCCTTTTGGAAGTGACATACTCTTATCTCTGGTTCACACACTCACTTGAGCCTGTGCTTTCCACAAGTCAAGTGACGTCCTCTGACGGGTCCCTGGCATGATGTCGCCAGGCATCCTTCCTCATGCCCACCAACTGTTTTGAGAAAGTTGGCAGAGCCAGGCAGGGCGGCTGCCCAGGGGCGTAGCCAGGTTCTTACGTTAGGGGGAGTGAGCGCATAAAAAAGATGCCATGAAACCGACGGAAAGGTGGGGGCAGAAAACTGGACGAGGCAACGGCCGGGTGCATTGTAAGGGCCCTCTGCACATGCTCAGAGGTGGCGCCATGTTGTTTGTAGATGTTGTCTTAGCTTGGATATTTGGAAGAGGCGGGGGGGGGGCGCGGCAGATTTGGAGGCTGAACTTTGGCACACACCGCAAGGAAGAAGTTGGAGGACTGGAGAGAAAAGGGCAGCACCCCTGAACCTCTCTGCCCAGCAGCTCCATCCTTTGGCCAGGGTTGATCTCAGCAGGTGGGAGTGACGGTGGGGTCGGCCATCGCCCCAGTCCCTGGTGGAGGGAGGGCAAGGAGGCAGCTCTGGCTCTAGGTGGGAGGAGGAAGGCGGGAGACCTGGGGGGGAGGCATATGGGGGGGAATGCTGCCCAGAGACAACTCTTTCTCTGGGTGCCCCTCCGCCGCACATTGGGGCAGGGCTTGGGGCGGGGCCCCATTCCCAAGCCCTGCCCCTGGCCTCTGTGCCAGCCGGCTTTCAAGCCGGAACTTTTGAAAGCATGGAGAGTAGGGGGGTGAGGCTACACCCCAGCCTCCATTCAGGCCAGAGGTGGGGCTCGGTAGGTGGGCCCCCACCCCCAAGTCCTGCCCCCCCCCTGGCCTCCATGCAGGCTGGCTTTTGAAAGCGATAGCTTTTGAGAGCACAAAGGCAGGGGGCAGGGCTATGCCCCACCCTCCGTGTAGGCCAGGGGGTGGGACTCGGTGGACAGGGTGTTTGTTGTGAGGGGGGAAGGGCAAGGAGATTGTAAGCCCCTTTGAGTCTCCTACAGGAGAGAAAGGGGGGATATAAATCCAACTCTTCTTCTTCTTCTTCTTCTTCTTCTTCTTCTTCTTCTTCTTCTTCTTCTTCTTCTTCTTCTTCTTCTTCTTCTTCTATCAAACACAGTCCTAAATAAAAGCCGTCTTCAGCTGTCTCTTAAAGATCAACATGAGCAGGGCCAGTCCCACCTGGGGAGGTTGTTCCATAATTATGGGGCTGTCACCGAAAAGGCCCTCTCTGATAGATCCACCCAATGTGATGCTTTGATTAATAGGACCGTCAGGAGGGCCTCTCTCTTTTATATTAATTCCTGGGTAGGAATGTACGGGAGAAGACCGTCCTTCAGACACTTTTGTCCCAAGCCACATAGGGTACCATAGGGCAGTGGTGGTGAACCTTTGGCACTCCAGATGTTATGGACTACAATTCCCATCAGCCAATTGGCCATGCTGGCAGGGGCTGATGGGAATTGTAGTCCATAACATCTGGAGTGCCAAAGGTTCGCCACCACGGCCATAGGGTATTGCATTGAGTTTACCAGCTGGCTCATGGTAACCTGTGCTCTTTGGTTCAGCCTGTTCTATAACAATAGAGCATCCTCTCTATGGCGTCTGGTCTGCAGGGATGACTTTATCATTGTCAGCCAGTCTCACAGACTACTCCTTCCACCTGGTAGCTGCCTGGCAGCAGACGTGTCTGTGTGTGAGAGAAAGGGAGGGAGGACGTGTGATCACACCCTGGCGCACACCGCGCTCGTCCGTGTTAAACCAAGGTAGGAAGACATTAATTAGGCACTAATCTTCTTCCTCTTCAGCACGCTGTGAGGGCAGCGTCAGCGCACGGCGCACAGAACACAGGAGGGAATAGTACTCCAGAGAGCTGAAAGGAACCAGGGCAAAGGACTTTCCGTAATTGCCCTCATTAATTTCACAGGTGGTTTGACGAGTGTTTTTTCCCCAGTTGCGTTGCATTCTTCCTGTGCGAGAAACAGAGCGGCTCGAGGTGGTATCTTTCCCTGTGTGGCTTGCTAGTAGAAATGCTCACAGACAAAAAAAAAAATCTCAATCAACACACACTCCCCTGCAACCGTCTTACCCCCATCAGGAAGTAAAAGGTTTTTATGTATAAGCAAATTCCCTTGCAGACTGTTAGGGATAAGCTAAGGCACATGGAATGTCTCTCTCTGTCAATTTCACCCATCTGTGAGGAAAGACGCACAAGGGTGATTTTTTTCAGTGAAAACATGGAGGGTGGCTTAGTGTTGGAGGACCGACTTGGCAAGTAGCAGGTCTCAGGTTCAACATCTCCCATTAAGGATCAAGCCAGAGGTGTGAAAGACTGAGATCCCAGCAGCTGCCAGTCAGAGTGGGCAATACTGGCTTCGATGGGCTGAAAGCAGTGGTGGGATCCAAAAATTTTAGTAACAGGTTCCCATGGTGGTGGGATTCAAACAGTGCCATAGCGCCAATGGGGCTGGGCGGGGCACGACGGGGGCGTGGCCAGGCATTCCAGGGGCAGGGCATTAATAATTTCTCTGTTACTGTAAAAAAATCTTACTGTAAAAAAAAGTTCCTAATTTCCAGTTGCTATCTTTCTGTCAATAATTTAAACTCATTATAGCAAGTCCTATCATCTACTGCCAACAGAAACAACTACTTCTCCTCTAATTGACTGCCTGTCAAATACTTAATACTTTCAAATACTTAATTTTGTTTCTAGAAATCAAAAGAAGGAGACTTTCCTTAAACAAGGAACTTTACCATATTACTAAAATATGTTTTTTAAACAGCCCAACAGGGAGAATGATCCCGTTTTCTACCATCGCTAACCAGCCACATAGGAAACAACAGGACTTTATGATTTTTGGACCTAATGGAATTTCTAATGGAAAAGCAGACCCAATTAGTAACCCCCTCTCGGCACACACAGATAATTAGTAACCCACTCTTGGGAACTGGTGAGAACCTGCTGGATCCCACCTCTGGCTGAAAGTCTGATTCAATTTAATGAAGCTCTGTTTGCTCAGTGGTGGGGGCGTGGGTTAGGGATAAGCTAAGACACATTGAATATGTGTCTCTGTAAATTTCACCCACCCGTGAGGAAAGAAGCACAAGGGTGAGGGGGAAGTAGCTGCAGTTGCAAAAGAAAACAAATGTCATTTTCTCTGTGCTTCATTTAACTGAGTGACAGCATGGTGTAATGGTGAGTGTGAGACTAAGATCTGCCATGGATAACTTTGACCCACTCACTTTTTCCCAGCCTAGCCTACCTCACAGGGTTGTTGAGAGGCTAAACAGAAGAGAGGAGAACAATGTAAGTTGCATTGTGTCAAGCCCCGGATCTGTAGACCAATATGAGACTCTGGATTTCAAATCAGAAGCCTTTATTGACAGACATCGGATGGCATGGCTAAAAGAGGTCAGTTCTAATGAGCTGTCTTTGGGTACAACTTTTTATCCTCTGAGTTCTCTCCCTTCCCTCTTTCTCACCCCATATCAATGGCAGAGTAAAGCAGGACAGGAATGCTACAGCCATTGCTTTCTCCAGGCTGGTGTGAAACAGGGGTGAAGCTACCAGGGGACTGAGGGGTGCGCATTGCACCAAGTGCCCCCTTGTGGGGGGTGCAAAAATTGCAGATTCGTTTGTGGTTTTTTTGGTATTTTTAGTGTTTTTTTTCTAGTTCTTGGCCTGCAGGGGTGCAGTTTTTAGGCTAGGAGTACCAAAATTTTAGAGATTTTTTGGGAGACTCTCCTGATGATACCACCCAAGTTAAGTGAGGTTTGGTTCAGAGGGTCCAAAGTTATGGACTCCCAAAGAGGGTGCCCCCTTCCCCCATTGTTTCCAATGGGAGCTAATAGGACAGTGGTGGCGAACCTTTGGCCAATTAGCCATGCTGGCAGGGGCTGATGGGAATTGTAGTCCATAACATCTGGAGTGCCAAAGGTTCGCCACCACAGTAATAGGAGATGGGGGCTGCACCTTTGAGGGTCCATAACGTTGGACCCCCTGAACCAAAGTTCACCAAACCTGGGTGGTATCATCAGGAGAGTCTCCTAAATATACCCTGAAATTTTGGTGCTGCTAGCTTAACAATTGCCCGCCTGACAGCAGGCACCCTCCAAATTTCCCAGATTCTCCTTTTAAATCCACCCCCTTCAGCATGAATTTAAAGGGAGAATCTGAGGTCCCCAGTTTAAACATTGAAAGTGATGCTGTTTCAGGGTGTTTGGGGAGAATCCACCCCAAAACAGCATCACTTTCAATGTTGTTTTAACTGGGGACCCCAGATTCTCCCTTTAAGGTGGATTTAAAAGGGGAATCTGGGCTCCCTAGCTTAAACACAATTGAAAGTGATGCTGTTTGGGGGTGGATTCCAGCTTCACAGTGGCTGCCCATGGGGTGGGGGCGCAAACCTCAGATTTCGCACTAGGCTCCATTTCCCCTAGCTATGCCTCAAGTGTGAAAAGATAAAGTCAGGGGCTGGAGCCTGGGTGCCTCTAGTCCCCTGCGGGACCTTGGGGACTTCCGCAGGGCCTGTAAGACCGAGTTGTTCCACCGGGCTTTTGGAGAAACCAGCCGCTGAGTACCCCCCCTCCCCCTAGGTTGGAATCCCAATGTCAACGGGATCCATTATTAAGATCTATGGCCCCTATACCATCGGGACCACTACCCCTCTTGCTAAAGGGATTAGGTCCAGATAGGACGCCATCTTGATATATTATAATTGCTGTTTTATTATAACTTATGGATGCTTATGATGTTTTTATGTGATTTTATGTTGTACACCGCCCAGAGCCCTTCGGGGATTGGGCGGTATATTAAATCAAATAAATAATAAATAATAATAATAATAATAATAGTTCGCTACACGTTGCAGATCAAGGAAAGGTGGGAAAAGCGAAGGGGAGGACAGGATTGCTGTCTGAAAGTATTTGAAGGGCTGCCACTTGGAAGAGGGCGGGGAGCTTTTTCTGTTTGCCCCTTGCAAGATGTATTCTATTCCTCGTGGTTTCATGGTACCGTCTGTTATTCTTTCCATGCTTTAGACCAGTGATGGTGAACCTTTTCGAGACCGAGTGCCCAAATTGCAACCCAAAACCCATTTATTTATCGCAAAGTGCCAACACGGCAATTTAACCTGAATACTGAGGTTTTAGTTAAGAAAAAATGGTTGGCTCTGAGGTGTGCGCTACTCGGGAGTAAGCTTGGTGGTAGTTGTTGGCTTTGCTTTGAAGCAACCATGCAACTCTTCGAACTGGTGAATCACAACCCTAGGAGGGTTTACTCAGAAGCAAGCCCCATTGCCAGCAACCAAGCTTATTCCCAGGTAAAGGATCGTGCTTTAGTTCTTTGCATGAAAATCAGTGGGGTTTAACAGCGCTTAACAGGGTTACCTACAGTGCTATGGGGTGGAGCCTGGGGAGAGCAAGGTTTGGGGAGGGGAGGATATATTGTCATAGAGCAGTGATGGCAAACCTTTTCAAGACCGGGTGCCCAAACTGCAACCCAAAACCCACTTATTTATCGCAAAGTGCCAACACGGCAATTTAACCTGAATGCTGAGGTTTTAGTTAAGAAAAAATGGTTGGCTCTGAGGTGTGCGCTACTCGGGAGTAAGCTTGGTGGTAGTTGTTGGCTTTGCTTTGAAGCAACCATGCAACTCTTCGAACTGGTGAATCACAACCCTAGGAGGGTTTACTCAGAAGCAAGCCCCATTGCCAGCAACCAAGCTTATTCCCAGGTAAAGGATCATGCTTTAGTTCTTTGCATGAAAATCAGTGGGGTTTAACAGCGCTTAACAGGGTTACCTACACTGCTTCCCCAAAACTAGGTCTTAGGTTTAATCAATGCTAATAATTGAGCCCAGTGGCCCAGGCCAGCCTAGATGTGTGTGGGGGTGGGGGTGGGGCGATCCCCCCACATGATGAGTTCTGTTTGCACGTGCCCACAGAGAGGGCTCTGAGTGCCACCTCTGGCACCCGTGCCATAGGTTCGCCACCACTGCTTTAGACAATATTTCACCACTGGTGCGTCATTATCTCTGTGGAATGAAGAGATTCTTTCCTTGCTGTAGATGACATTTTGTGGTGGGGCCTTTTGTCCTCTCTGTTGCTTGTTAAAATGAAGCGCGGTTTTGACTGATGTCTTTTCGGACCGTCTGATTATCCCAGCCCTTATTTTTAGCATTCTAATTTTAAGAAAGACAGAGTTTCATGGGGCAATAAATTTTAAATTAAATTCCTTCTCTCCATCCGACTCACCGTTAGGTATTTTTTTTCCTACAGTGCTCGACAGAAAAATATAATTATCTTTTGAAAGATGCGAGGGAGCCGGGATCGATCTGGCATATTTACTCATTCAGTCGTGACTCACAGGGCAATGTGTCTGTCACATCGAAAGCCTTTCTGCCTCTTCTAGAATCCAAGCAGGGACTTTATTTTCGCACAAGCAAAAACCAAACTGCAGTGAAATCTTGTGGCTTGCCACTTAGCATTCATCACAGCACCCCCTAAGGTTCTTCTAAAGCACAGGTGTCAAACTCATGGCCCTCCAGATGTTATGGACTACAGTTCCCATCATCCCCTGCCAGCATGATGCTGGCAGGGGATGGTGGGAACTGTAGTCCATAACATCTGGAGGGGCGCGAGTTTGACACCTATGTTCTAAAGCATGAACAGTTGTGGAGGATATTTTTTTGCCACTGCACATCAGCCGGAGTGAGGTCAGTAGCCAGTTTTCTTGTTCCCTTTTGGTTTCACCACAGGAGTCGCTGTGTGAAACAAAGTAAAATCTCTCCTAAGGACTGTTGAGTCTGAACCACCACTTTCTTGACATATTCTAGTTATTCAAATCATGTATTGGCGGCCTTTCTACCTTGAGGAACGGATTACAGCGTAAATAAAACAACAAATATAAGTCCCCATCAAAAGCCACAATTTAAAATCTCAATTAGGACTGCCAGTAAATAAAAACGGAATTAGTCTAATGCAGTCCTAAATACTGTCCTGTACTGATATTTGTACTGTACTGATACAGTCCTGTACTGATATTTGTCTTCTATGGCTTACATTAAGAAAGAGTGATGGAATAATAAAATCCATTTGACTATATAAAGAGCCCCTTTCCATTCTTCACTGATCAAATGCAATCTGTCTCTGTACATTGCGGGTCCCTAAACCTTTTGAGCCTGCACAATTGGAATTCTGATATGGGAAGTGGAATTCACCACAAAATGGCTGCCATAAAAGGTGGAGCCAACTACAGAAGGCGTAAGGTCATCCATAACTCTAATAGGGTCATTGTTATTTATTTATTTGTTTCAATATTATGAAAATCTAATTAGCCTGTTGTTTTAATTAGTAATTTTCCAGAGTCTGAGGAGTGGATGTATCCTTTTAGCAAATAGCACTAAATCGGGAAGTGCCAGATATTTCCTGGCATTGGATCTCAAATATAGTCATATGGTATCTGTTTTACAAATTTGTCTGAGAATTGAATGGCTAAACCCTTTTAATCCATTTTATATATTTATAAATGAACTGTCAAGTTGGAAAGCAAAAACCATAGATGTCATATATGATTTTTAAATTTGATAATGTAATAATAGTGTATAACCACTGTCTAATACCTAATGCCAATAAAGGTGATTGTGATTGTAATAGAAACAGGGTTAACTGGCCAGTGAACTTACAGGGAAATTTCCTGGTGAGGCATTGCCCTAAAGGGCCATTTTTGGTCTATATTTTATTCATCTAATAATTTATTGGTTTATTTAAAACAGCTGCCTTTTTGCCTGGCAGAACTCACGGTGGCTTACCATGTAAATTAAAATAGCTATTTAAAAAAACCTCCATAGTGATAAAATCTCAATTAGAACTGCTGATTGATAAAAACTAATCCATAAATAAAATCAATAACATTGGATTAGTCAAATGCAGTCTGGTCTTCAGCTGCCTCCTGAAGATCAAAAGTTCAGGCACACCTCTCTGGGGAGGTTGTTCCAGAATTGTGGGGCTGCCACTGAAAAGTCCCTGTCATACCACACAAGCGTCGTTGATTGGTGAGATAGCAAAGAAGAAGAAGAAGAAGAAGAAAAAGAGGAAAAGGAGGAGTAGGAGGAGTTTGGATTTATATCCCCCCTTTCTCTCCTGCAGGAGTCTCAAAGGGGCTGACAATCTCCTTGCCCTTCCCCCCTCACAACAAACACCCTGTGAGGTGGGTGGGGCTGAGAGAGCTCCGAGAAGCTGTGACTAGCCCAAGGTCACCCAGCTGGCGTGTGTGGGAGTGCACAGGCTAATCTGAATTCCCCAGAGAAGCCTCCACAGCTCAGGCGGCAGAGCTGGGAATCAAACCTGGTTCCTCCAGATTAGATACAAGAGCTCTTAACCTCCTACGCCACTGCTGCTCCTCCCTGTGATCTTAATTCCTAGGAAAGAAATGGCCCTTCCTTCACATGCCCTGGTCCCAGTGGTAGGATCCAAAAATTTTAGTAACAGGTTCCCATGGTGGTGGGATTCAAACTGTGGCGTAGCGCCAACGGGGCTGGGCGGGTCACGATGGGGGCGTGGCCGGGCATTCCGGGGGCGGGGCATTCCTGGGCGGGGCTGTGGCAAGGACGCAGCCGCTGCGCCAATCCTTGGGCGGGAAACGAATGCACGCAGGCGCAGGCTGTCATGCACGCCGGTGCACCTCCTGCTAGACTGCTTCAAGTTCTGCGCACTACTGCTGAGAGGAGGGGCTTAACTAAGGCAAAAATCACGTGGCAAAATCACCAATGAGTAACCCCCTCTCGGCACACACAAATAATTAGTAACCGACTCTCGGGAGCCTGTGAGAATCTGCTGGATCCCACCTCTGCCTGATCCCAAGCCAAACAGGAAGCAGAACGAAGTTCCAGCCAGCGGCTGAGGACCTGCATGATCTAGCTCCTGCGTCCCCAGCGGTTCCCCAATTATGTTTTCCTGCATTGTTGTCAGTGTTCAGGAGGAAAAAGGGGGTGAGGGCAGACCCATTCTTTGTGCCACTGAACTGGGACTCCCGAAGTGCTGCCTTGTAGTGCCATGGAGTATGTGTGTGTGTGTGTGTGGGGGGGGGGGTCAATTTGGTTTGCTGTGAGGCCATTTTCAATTCCCAATCTTTGACATTTTAGCCTGAAGCTTCGCTTAACAGGATGCCATTTTGAATGAGTGGTTTTAAACAACAGATCCTTGTGCTACGGTGGGTGCCGTTGCTAAAAAAAGAAGTGCAGCTATTGCAGCTAAGTGCAGCTAAGTGCAGTCAGAATTCCAGGGGCCAATTAGGAGCCCCACCTGGCAGGAATATGGTATTTTACCCCCACCCAGTGGTGGGATTCAAATAATTTAACAACTGGTTGTTTACAAGCACCATTTAAACAACCGGTTCTGCCGAAGTGGTTTGAACCGGCTGAATCCCACCACTGAAGAAGCAAGCCTTTATTGGCATAGACAACAGTACAACAATAATAAAAACGGATTAAAAAGCATATACAAAATAGGAAATAAATGTTAGGTTGAAGGAAATCTATTGGCGTTTGGTAATTTCCAGGAGAATGTCTGCCACTATCACACAGAGAGAAGGATCAGGGTTGTCCAACAAGTAGTGTAATCTAATTAAATTGGGGAGATGGGGTAAATGTAAAGGAGTAAGATTCACATACTTGGATCTGATTTCCTTGAATCTGAGAAAGTGTAGTCATTGGTGGGCCAGAGATTCAACTGAGCCGTCGTTACATGGGCACAATCTTTTAGCCTTTTCTTGCTTATTAAATCTGCCATGTAACAAGGCAGAAGGCATAACATTAAACCTGGTGAGCATTATGGCCCTCCTTTGAACAGGGTTTATTAAGCAATACAGGTAGTGTGCCAAGTGGCCCCATTCAAATGAAATCCCACCACTGCCCCCACCCCTACCTCGCAAAGAGTATGCGGTGAAAGAGACGAACCTTTCCCTGGCTTGGTTGAGTTCTGTGTCCCTCAAAACACTTTTCTCCAAAGTCCGCTTTACGTTGCAAATCAGAGCTGGGCTCCACTTCTACTTTGGGGCGGATGCATGAAGGACAGCACAAAGAACAGCCCAAAGAATATTGCTTTCTTCCTCTTCCTCCTCTTTCAAAGTTTAGCCCAGCAAAGTCAGTTGAAGGCCCCACCATCGCAAAGCCAAGTGCCCAAGGAGATATGCACAAAACTGAAGTCGTTACGGACGACGCAATGAAGAGACGAGACGCAGCGATATCAGGGTCCGGTGGAGAGAAGCCAGTGGCGATCTAGCGTGATCCGTGGGTCTGGCTAATCTGCCGAGCTGGGGTCCCTGGCACCTTTTATTAAGGGTTTGGGAAGGCGGGAGAGTGGGAGAAGGTTGCACAATACATGACTCATTGGGGGCTGCGTACGTGCGGGAGGAAACGTTCCTGTCTGGGCCAAATCCACCTGGGGGTATTGCGACCCTTTGTCTGGGGTATCTTGTGACCCATGAGTCAGAGGGGTCTTGTGATGGGTGTGCGTGTGCGCCCAGAAGGGGGCAGATGGCGCAGGCATTCCTGTGCACTTTCTGAGACTGCTGGGATCGCTGGTGCACCCCTACACAAAACCCCACCCATTTTTGCTAAAAAGTAGTGGTTAAGAGCAGGTGGACTCTAACGTGGAGGGTTGGGTTTGATTTCCCCACTTCTCCACCTGTGGACTCTTATCTATCTGGTGAACTGGATTGGTTTCCCCACTCCTTCACATGAAGCCTGCTGGGTGACCTTGAGCCAGGCACGGTTCTCTCCGAATTCTCTCAGCCTCACCTGCAAATGCCTTAGCAGACCAGGTGCTCGGGAGCAGCAGCAGCCGCAGAAGGCCATTGCTTTCACCTCCTGCACGTGAGCTCCCAAAGGCACCTGGTGGGCCACTGCGAGTAGCAGAGAGCTGGACTAGATGGACTCTGGTCTGATCCAGCAGGCTAGTTCTTATGTTCTTAAGGCCATTGCTTTCCCATCCTGCCTGTGAGCTCCCAAAGGCACCTGGTGGGCCACTGCGAGTAGCAGAGTGCTGGACTAGATGGACTCTGGTCTGATCCAGCTGGCTTGTTCTTATGTTCTTATGTTCTTATCTCACAAGTTGTCGTGGGGAGAGGAAGGGAAGGAATCTGTAGGCCACTTTGAGACTCCTTATAGTTGAGAAAAGCGGGATATAAATCTGAACTCTTCCTCCTCTTCTTCTTCTTTGTCATCTTCATGACCGTCATCGTCATCCAGTTGGGTTGCGAATTGTGGGTCGAGAAATCCCTGGAGATTTGGGGGTAGCGCCTGGGAATGTTGGGAGTTGGGGAAGGGGAGGAATTTCAGCGGGGCATAATGCCAGAGAGCTCCCCCTACACAGCAGTCGTTTTCTCCAGGAGAACTGATCTCTTTTGCCGGGAGATGAGCTGATGTTCTGGGAGATCTCCAGGCTTCATCTGGAAGCCGGCAGCGGCAACCCTCCATGTGGCCTTGTTTTAGGGAGCAGCAGGGGGCTTAGATGGTGGGGGCGAGGCAGGGGGCCTGTGATTAAGAACATAAGAACAAGCTTATGGCTTACAAGCTCCTTTCCCTTCCTCTCCCCACAACAGACACTTCTTCTTTTTTTTAATGTATACCCCATAAGGGCTCAGGGCAGCAAAACAACAACAAAATCACCATCAAAACAGCAGTAAAATAACATCATAAGAACACACAAAGAACATAAGAAAGAGCCTCCTGGATCAGACCAGAGTCCACCTAGTCCAGCTCTCTGCTACTCGCAATGGCCCACCAGGTGCCTTTGGGAGCTCACATGCAGGATGTGAAAGCAATGGCCTGCTGGTGCTGCTGCTGCTCCCGATCACCTAGACTGTTAAGGCATTTGCAGTCTGAGATCAAGGAGGATCAAGATTGGTAGCCATAAATCGACTTCTCCTCCATAAATCTGTCCAAACCCCTTTTAAAGCAATCCAGGTGAGTGGCCATCACCACCTCCTGTGGCAGCATATTCCAAACACCAATCACACGTTGCATGAAGAAGTGTTTCCTTTTATTAGTCCTAATTCTTCCCCCCAGCATTTTCAATGGATGCCCCCTGGTTCTGGTATTGTGAGAAAGAGAGAAAAATTTCTCTCTGTCAACATTTTCTACCCCATGCATAATTTTATAGACTTCAATCATATCCCCCCTCAGCCGTCTCCTCTCCAAACTAAAGAATCCCAAAACGCTGCAGTGCCTCTCCTCATAGGAAGGTGTGCTCCAGTCCCTCAATCATCCTTTAAGGTTGCCCTTCTCTCTGCACTTCTTTTTCTATCTCCTCAATATCCTTTTTTGAGATGCGGGCGCTAAACAGAACTGGACATTGTAGTAACCTCCAAAAGCGGTCGCACCTAACTGCTTTTATATAAGGGCATGACAATCTTTGCAGTTTTATTATCAATTCCTTTCCTAATGATCCCTCAGCATAGAGTTTGCCTTTTTTCACAGCTGCCATGCATTGAGTTGGACATTCCCATGGAACTACATTTCAAACTAAGACGCC